>NC_090925.1:1184753735-1185056765 GCF_040938575.1 Ambystoma mexicanum
GGAAAAAGAACGCTGGCTCCGTTTACATTTCCGTGGTGTAATGGTTGATTAAGACCCGAAATCGGGTGGATAACCATGTCATCGGTGGTTTGAGTAGGAGTAGGAAAAGATTGCTTAAGGTCTTGTGTAAAGATTGTAGTTGAAGTTTTTATTGATGACAACTTCGAGTTGACCACATGTAGTTAAAAGGTAGTATCAAATTTGAATAACGGAAAAATCGTAAATTTTAAAACGTTCAATTGAATTAATTGTTATCTAAATAGTTTGGTACCCATCCAGAAATGGATCGATGTGTCATGAGTTAGAATCCCTGTTTAAGGTCCAGAGATAAGTCTTATCTCTGGGCCTTAAACAGGGATTCTAACTCACAAGTACCCACAGTGGTCGTATTTTGTGAATAACATCTCTGTAAACTGGGTATCCAAGCCCGTTACGTATTTCCTATTGTTGTGTGGTTTTACACATTAGAAGTGATATTAATAATACGTTTTTGTAATCCTGACTAATTAATTCAATTGAACGTTTTAAAATTTACGATTTTTCCGTTATTAAAATTTGATACTACCTTTTAACTACATGTGGTCCCTTGTATCGTTTTACTGAAAGTGCTAAGGCTTGGCACCTCTAGTACCTGTGCTTTAACTTTGTCTCCCTATACAATGACTGCAAGACTGCCACTCGCCGCCGCTCCGTGGAGTAAGTGAGCCTTTATAGGGTCAGGTGTAACAGGAAACACACCTCCAACAGTAGAACTGGAAAAAAGACTGGGTGGTGGGAGTAAGCTGCAAGACTGCCACTCGCCGCCACCTAGCTTTATCTATCACAAGACTAGGTGCCTTTAAGTGTACCTCAGAAGCAGGAACTATCATATAAGGCCTTGGATGCCTTGTAGTCGCCACATCTGTACCCTCCTTCTGCATAGGAAGATATACAGGAACTACTGCCTTATTTGAATCTACATAATAGACAGTACGTATCGTGAGAGAAAGCAAAATAGCAATAAACATGATGCAGGTATAAATTATATACCAGTAGGTCCACCGGGTGCAGGAACAGATTCTTGCGCATCGTGGTGGTATCTCGTTGAGATTAACAGGGTTCCTGATGAACACAAAGGAGTTATCCTTCCGCCAAACTAAGTGTGGATGCTCCTCTAGTAGATAATAAAACACCAAGGCCAGTAAATTGTGAATGTCTTCCTCAGTCAACACCATCAGGATACTCATAGTAATACCCCAGAAAATAGGATGACCTGCTCAATAATGTCCTGTAGCAACTGGTTAATTGCAACTTGATTTCTAGGATCTCTCAGAAATGTGCAAGCATCAGTTTGTCTTCCAACAAGATGCAGGCATTCTTGGACCAGGCAGTAAAAGACCATTCCAACTAGTCCATGCTCACTATCATCAGATAGGGGCATCAGTACTTTCCATGCGATACTCAGGCAGCTGGAGGATTTGCTCAATTATAGCTGTGAGCAGTTTCCTCATGATTGGACTATTTTTAGGATCTTACAAGAAAGTGTGTGTGCTAACAGTTCTGCCAACCAGTGCAGGCTAAGCACGAAGAATGGAGAGGAAAACAGCAAAAATTATCTGATGAACATTGCCATTAAGGCACCACAATGGGCTTTACCAAAGAGAAACTCAGTGAGAAAGGAGTCTGGATACTGCTCTCTCTTCCAATCAATTGCTGACTTCACTTCATCCCAAAGTCTCTAATCAGCGCATTTCTGTGGCTCAAGAACAATAGCTTTTTCACTCCTTGCTAGGCTGCTACAAAGAATGTCTCAAACAAACCACAGTCCAATTAACTCTTTGTCTCTCTACTGGACAGTCTCTGCGTCCTTCATCCTCATCATCGATCTAGTCTGCACATGCTGTACTTCTTTGATGCTTGCTCCTGAATGGGGTGGGGGTGTGGAGGCCTCGCCGCTGTAGATGTTCACGTCACCAAGAAATATCCAAGCATGTCTACCTTTCACCTTCACAACCGATGGAGTAACGTCTCTACGACAAAAGGACAGTGAAACCTCGGTTTATGCCACTTTCTGACAAAGTTCCTGATCAGGACCCTGTCTCCTAGGAACAGTTTAGGCAGTAATAGTTCAGTAGATCCGGTTGTTGTATGGTCTTCATTTGTGTTCTGAGACCTGCACCCCTTTCGCTTGTGTTGTTCTGAAATTACAGAGACACTTGTAGTCATACATGTTAAGTAGGCACATAACTCCTCTCCTAGCAATTCTGCTGTTGTCTGGGCATCACTTCTAATCCTCAATGGAGGAGTGAGGGGTGTTCTCATTCACCTCCCGGTTACTAGTTCGTGGGGGGTAAAATGGTGGTCCGAGCCTAGTTGATACCTCAACGCATACAATGCCAGAGGTAGGCAACACAACCATCCTTTTTTCAATGTGAGTTTTACCTTAGCTATCCTTTCTTTAGGCAGGCTGTTGAGCCTTTCACAAATCCCATTCCCTTATGGATGATAAGCTGAAGAGAACTTATGCTTTATACTAAGCAATAAACTAATTTGCTCAAACATTTCATTAACAAAGTGCGGGCCATTATCTGATCTCAATACCTCACAGATTCCCCATCTAGGAAATACTTCTCATACTAAGAATTTTGCTGTGCAGATGGAATCTGGATGTGTACACGGACCAGCTTCAAACCCCCTTGAAAAGAGACATACTACCACTATCATGCACCTATATCCATTACAGACCTGTAGCATATCGATATAGTCGATGTGTAAATGCTGAAAAGGACCATTAGGAATGACTCCTCTGAATGAACGCAGCGTGTGCCCAGTGGTAAACTTTCGACACACAATGCAGTTTACTACATAAAATGCGACGTGTTCTAACAAGTTCGGCACAAACCAGTCCTCTGCAATAGTTGCTGCAAGGCTTTCTCTAGTTACATGCGCAGGGTAGTGTAGCTGTTCTAACGCCACCCTTAATAAGGCTACAGGCATCACCAGTTTATCAGTGCTTCACTGTCACCACAATGCTTCGGAAGGGGATAAAGAGCACCCTGTCCGCATCCACAGATTCTTCTCATCTTGTGGTGTCTCACCCTGTATTTCCATAAGTTGGGTTTTTGACAACTTATACAAATTCTCATTTATCATCATCATCACCATTCTTTCATTCACATCAGATGTATCAAATGTCATAACATCAACTGAATATGCAACTTTTTTGGCTTCCTAGTCTGCTGCTTGATTTTCAAATGAGACCAAATCTGTCCTTTTTGTGTGCGCTGTGCACTTCACGACCGCAAATGCTACTGGGAGCTGTAGTGCCTTAATCAGCTTGTCCAATAAAGTGGCATGCTGCACTGAAGTGCCGTCCGCTCGGAGGTAGCCCTTCCTTTTCCAACGTGCTAGCCCTATGTGCACTGTCGACGTCACATAGGCGGAGTCACTGTACACTGTAACTTCCTGGTCTGCGTGGCTCTCAAGCCTGGTATCAGCGTCACTAATTCTGCATCCTGTGCTGAAAAGTGAGACAGTTGTCTTGCGCTTACTACCTTTTCAAATTACCCATTGGCTCTGTGCCATATCACAGCATTACCTAAATATCTTTGCCCATCATTTTGATTGATCCTTAACTAACCATCAATAAAAGGATTTCCCCACCAGCCAAAGCATTTTCTTTCACCCTGGGGATCTCATCATAGAGCTCTTCATAGTTCGAACAATCATTTGCTTGCTCATCCTCTACAAATGGCTCAGCTATGAACGTGGCAGGGTTCTCCATTTTACAACTGACTATTTTAATCGTCAGATTCAATATGACCACTTCATAAGCAGAAGGTCATTGAAATGTTAGTGTTACCTTAGGTTTCACCAAAACCGCAAATAATGTATGCTCTACAAACATTGTCAATACTATACAGGCAGACTTTTCTATAGCGAACGTGGCGGCTGCCAGAGATTGTTCACATGGAAAGTGATCCTTCATTAGTGGGTCTAAAATTCCACTGTAATATGCTAAAGTCTTGTGCCCGAGTTGTTACCCTCACCTGGTATCCACGGGGATGCCACCCAGCCCTATTTGGATGATTTGCACTCTCAAACCCTCTCCTTGTCCCTTGGTAAGGCCTCTGGTTAAAGATGGGTCTGCAATATAGGAGAGCTGGATTCAATACCAGATTGTCTTTATGTTTTCCCACCTCCCTTGGCCTCTATTCCTTCCTCCCCCTTGGGCCCTCTCCTCACCTTAATATTTTAAAAGGTGAATCCTCCATCCTGCTCCTTGTGGCAGGGGCGCGTAGATGTGGGGGGTGAGCAGCGACCACGTTACTTCACTGGTGCAAGCCCCCCTGAACTGGACACGGTGAGCGTTACGCTGCCGACAGCAGAATAACGCAAAGCATGTTCTGCAGTTTGGTTGCGGTTTAAATAGTCTCAGGTAAAATAGTCCAGGTAAAATAGTCCCAGGCCTGCCACACCCAAAGTTGTCCAGATAAAGTAGCCCTAGGATTGCCACACCCAAAATACTAGACCGCATAGCTCAGTTCCTTGTAACTGAGCTATGTGTGTGCCTCCATGTTGGCTGAACCCCCCCCGCCAAGTTAAATAGTCCCAAGTAAATTGTTCCATTCTAATGTTGGTCTTCATGATGGTTATGAGCCTGTGCCAGGACTGACTCCAAGCGAGTCTTGGATGGGGTTTTAAAGCCTTTGACCTGGCCCTAACTGGAAGGCTGACTTGCAAGTGAGGGCCAGGGGCAAGTGTCATGACACCAGTGTAGTTCTCTGCGTAAGCACTGCTGTCATAACAATCCCATTTGTGTGTGAGAACAGAATAAATTCCTCTAAATAATCAGGAACCCCTAAAACTGGCACTGTACACACCACCTTTTTCAATTCATAAAACACTTTGTCTATTTCCTTGTGCCTTTTTCAATGCCTGCAACAATGGCTTTGTGTATGAACTATAATCAAACACCCATGCTCTCACATAATTGCATAAGCCAAGAACCTGCTGCATCTGTTTTATCGTGTCCGGTTTTGCAGTTTTCAAAATTGCCTCATCTCTCTCCGGAGTAACTTTCTTTCCCTCATGCGATATCAAATGGCCTATGTATAGCACCTCTTTCTGACAATATTATACCTTCTCTTTATCAAGTTTATATCCTTTCTCTGCTTGGATAGTCATTAACTGCACTGAATCCAGTATACACTCCTCTTCTGATGCACTACAGACCAATAGTTCATCCACGTATGGCAGCAGACACTTGGCAACTCAAAATTGCTCAAGTCCATCTGTTGGACTCTATTGAAAATAGATGGTGACTCACAATACCGTTGTGGCAATCTTGTGCTTTTCAACTTAGTCTGTCTGAACGTAAATGATGTCAGATCTTGAGAATCTTTATGCAATGAGATTGAGAAAAATGCTTTTTTCAAGTCAATCACCGTGAAATATTGTACATCCGGGGGAATACTGCACAGAATTGTCACAGGATTAGGAACTAGATGGAACTCAGCCTCTACAATCTGGTTAATCGGCCTCATGTCCTTAATTAAACGCCATCACCAACCTTTACTTTTTTTCACAGGGTACACCGCAGTATTACATGGTGACTCTGACGTCAATAAAATGCCCTAATCCATCATGGCGAATATCGTTTTAAAAATACCATCATCTGCCTCTTGGGACATTGGATACTGCCGGACTGTCGTACCCGAGGTAAAACTGCTCCTGGTTTCAATTTAATCTTAACCTCTCTGACCCCTTTCAATAGGACTACGTCATAAGGGCCTCTAGTCCATAAAGAAACAGGCTCTTTTACCATATCGTCATCAAAAAACGTAGGGCGGTGCCGCACCATCATCATTTTCTGTGACACCTCACGTTTTTCTGCTGTAACCCAATAGGTAATGCTCATTTCAAAAACGATCTCATCATCTGACGGGTCATCCTTAAACAGGTCCTCATCAGTGATGTCAGTTAATCTGTAACCCTCCCCAATAGCAATCACTGTGCTCCATATTCTACCATTGTCATCAAATCCTTCAAGCATGGCCAATTCTCCTCGTACTATGGCTGCTTGCAACTCTAAGGGAAATATTTGCCCCCTCTTCATCCATGGGAATCCTCGGTCTGAAGAGAAATTCATCAAGTATTCTTACAGTCTTACCTACTAAACCAGGCAGCCATGTTAACAGTATGCGCACCCATAATGGAAAACCTCAAGTTCTAACGTTACTTCTCGTATGGCTATTTGTCCTGTAAATGCCAGGAAAAAATCACTTACATTTAAATAATGTATTCTGGGTGTAGAAGACACTATGCCTTCATCAGTGAAAGAAATCGTCATGTTCAACTTTGTCATTAAATCTCGATCCAGTATATTGACTGGTGTCTGTTTTGAATACAATAATGGAACAGACATGCCACATTCTCCTATAGCGACTGGCAATTTCACAGTAAAAGGAACTCTACTTGTAGCTCCTGTGAAACCTTGAGCATTCATGGCATTTCCCGACATTAGAAATGTCCCCTCTCGTATACATGATCGAGTTGTTCCAGTGTCTACTAAAAAAGAAAAAGATTTGCCTCCTATTGTGACGTCAACCCTTGGTTCCTCTTGAGGATTAGGCATCACTGATAGTACTGAACACTTCAAGTCTTCCAGTGAGCTGTCCAATTATGGGTACATACTTATTCCTGTGCCTGTGAAAGGATTCCCTCCCTCCATAGTGGCACCCCCAACTCTAAGAGTCATTATTTGTCCCGTGCTTGTGCCCTGCTGCATTTGCATGGGTGAGTGCTGCGACTGCCCTTGTGGTGGATTCAATGGCGCTTGCTGCATTTGTAATGGCTGCTGCATTGGCGGGAGCTTGTTGTTGATGCACTGTTTGATCTTGGGCAACTCCATCTCTACTCTTGATAATTGCCTGTTCTGTACATATCATTGGCTACCACATGTTTGTACTATATGCCCTGTCATTCCACATGTCCAAAATACAGGGGGAATTCTTCAAAATTGTCCTCCCTGCATGCCCTGGTTATCGTTCTGCATAGGTTGAAATCCACCCTGATTATTCTGGAAGTTTTCTTGATTATTCTGAAATCCACCTCTACCGCAGAAACGTCCTCTTCCTCAGTGTAATCCCATTCGCTCCTTGATCAAACTGTCACTGGTTATTCACCTGTGGCATACCTGTTTCTTGCAGTGACATGGCCCTTCTCCACTAGTCAATATTGCCCCTTCTATAGCATATTTTGACAGTGCCTTCTGTACCAGTTTAGCCTCCTCAAGCTTCCTACCTTCTTCCTTCTTTTGATTTTTCTCCTGCAACAATCTCCAATGATGCGCTATTGTCAGCTGTATTTCGCACCACAGTTTTGCCTCCATACCCACTAGCTTCTTGAGCTGCCTATGTACCTTGTCTGACAAACCCTGAAATAGTATATGATAGAATACAGGTATAGATTTTACCCATGGCTCGCGCCTTTCCAAGCTCCACTGCTCTTGGAAATGTTTTATGTAAATCAACAGATCCTTCCCTTCCTGCATCTTTCGTCACATTATAGCTCCCATATCTGATGTGTCTGGGTACTGTACGCTAAGCGCTTTCCAGACTGCCGCTCTGCAATTATAAAACGGTGCTCCATCATGAGCAGTATTCTGAGCAGTGACACCTGTGTATCCTGCCCTCTACCAAATGTCGTCTGTTCTCTCCCAAGTATAGCTGCTAGAAGACCTTTTATGTTCCCTATAGCCAGCGTATTCCCTCCCGTCATTTTCTCTAGTTCATAGATCCATTTTCCGGCACCCGATGTTAAGCTCGGGAGCTTGCTTCTTAAATTATCCTTATCCATCTGGGGCCACGGAATATACTGTGCTCTGACCCCTCCATTCTCTAACAATGGGAATTGCGAGATCCCAAAATCGCACTGATCCCCTATCATCTGTCTGACCATAGCAGGGACAATGGTCCCACACCGTCTTCTTCCTGGAAGTCACCTTAAACTATTTACATAGGAAGACGAGTCCCCCCTCACAGTGTGGGATTGCCCTTTTGGTCAATCTAGCCGTGCCCGTGATTCTGGTGTCTTCGATTTAAGTAGGTCTAGATCAGACCATCATACTTCTCTATCTGTCAAAGAGCACTCCTCAGGACTGCATGCACTAAGTCCTTCCTCCCCTTGGAAGGTTTCTCTGTCGTCGTCTGACATATCCTGTCCCCAACTGGTGTGACTTCCCTCTTCCTCAGATTCAGCCTTTAAAAAGACAAGACTTTCTGCTCATGGTTAAATGAACCTCCCTTTTTCCCTTGCATTTGTGTACTCCCAAATCGATCACCTTTTCCTTTATTTTTTGATCCACTTTTGGTCCTCATCTCATGATAAACTATGTTGATTTTATCTCCAATATCTCCTAAGTCATACTCATTGTCTAGGGCTACTAACCTGAACGGCCCTGGAACTAGCTCTTGTGCCAGAAAGAATTCCTCTATGTCCTCCCATGCCACTACTGGAGTAGGCTCCATTAATTCTTTCTCTACGCGATCGAGATCACATGCCTTTTTCTTTCTCTTTCGTTCTATTTCCTCATCGATCTCCCTTTGTTTTCTAGATTCTTCTCTAATCTTGTCCTCTTCCTGTCCTTTCATCTCCCTTCTTTCATTTGCTCTACGAACTTCCTCATCTTTTTGTCTTTCAATTCTTTTATCTCTCTATTTCTGTTCCTCTTCTTCTCTTTTTTCTAATCTATCTGGTTCTTCAAATGCACTCTGCCTGCTATAATGCTTCCTTTGCTCCTCTGCTTTTTCAGCTGTTCATCTTGATACAGCTGTTCTCGCCTTTGTCTATTCTTTCTCTTAGTTTTGTCTTCTTTCAATCATTTCTCTCTTTCCTGATCTTTTCTATCTTGTTTATCCTGGTCTACCCTCTGCCTTACTTCCACAATGCTCTTTCCATCAAAATTGAGCAGTATATGACCTCCCATCCATTCAATCTGTACGAGCGCTGCCTCGTCAGCTTTATCTCTCTCTCCTTTCCATCTCTTTATTTCTCTCTCTGTGTCCAAAGACATAGCTGGCTGGTCGCTTCTTTCTTTATCCCTCTTTTCTTTGTCCAATATTTCCCCGTCCCATGGGACTTTCGGGATTATATTTCTCTCTGGTGTTTTTTCTGGACTCTCGTCACTGCTACATGCAGGTGACTTATACGTCAGGTTACTATACCCTGTTGCTGCCTTAAACTCTCTTAAAGGATATAATCCTTCATTTGTTGCACTATCGACATTTATACAAGGCACAGTGGGGTGCGCAAAAGGCTCCCCCACCCTCTTTGCACTGGATTAGCATCCAATCCTCAGGAGGTGGGTCTTCCCATTCCTCCTGGTACATCTTCCAGAGCTTTAAGCTCGCTAACTTTTTTCTAACTTTTTCCCTGTATGCGCAGCATGCAAATATGTCATCATGTGCTGCAGAACTGCTTTAGGCAGTGATCCTCCTTGCGGCAATGTCATGATCATTTTATCTGCCGTACCCTTAACCCATTCTGTGCTATACTGCTTCAACTTTGGTGCATGCTTTGGCACCTGTCTGCACAGGTGCACGAGTGGAGTAATATCCTCCATCATGACTTTTAGTCGCTGTCCACTTATCACAATTCACTATTATTTCACACAGAGAAATGCTTTTCAGAAAAACAACACAATATGGGCGAGCACCAATCGTCGCAGCTCCAAACCTTTATATCACGTTATTTCAATCTGCTTATTCACTAAACATCATCAGTCATTAAATAAATAATTAATTCCCAAATCACAACGTTTTCCGCCACAGTCTATTTCGTTCTCAATTCTTAAATATTTAATTTCTTGTCACATATCCTATACAAAATCCAGACAGACAGGACGGACAGACAATAATGACAGACTTGGCCGGGCCACGTACACTATCGTCGTCCATGCTCCTCGTGACTATTCTCTACCCCTAAAAATGACTCAGATGGAGTATGAGCTGTCCTCTTTAACACCACCTTGGGTCGCTCGTATCCTAAAATGTCCCTTGGACTTTAGGACAAGCTCCTTCTACACGTCCTTGACGTAGGGTTTCTGGGCTCACTATATAGGTTGCTCTTCACCTATATACTCTTAAATTGTGATGCTCATCATCTCGCACTCATCGACGCTCAACGTCTTAAACAAAATTTAAACACAAAATACTGCAACCAACCCTCCTTTGCTCTATCCTTAGTTGATCATTCTTCCCCATTCAATACTTTTTCAATTTGCCATCTCACTCAGTCTACTCACCATTCGCATTTTTCGACTTCTGGCTCTCGGTTTCGTCTTCTCCTCTTAACCAGCCGCTTCAGCCTTCAGTTCGTTCAGCTACTTGTAGAAATCAGGAGGGAGTATTGCCTGAAAACAAGGGACCTGTCCCACCTGCACTTGCAAGCCTTTTTCTTTATACTAACTGGCGCTATTTGAAAGGAGCTTCCTGTTCTTTCAGCTAAATAGTGGAGGAAGTCCGATATTGGAGGGACCCCAAAGCTTACTTAACTCGATAGACATGTTAAACCATCAGCTCTGCTCAGATCTTTAAGACAAGGTAGCAGTACTTAGAGATGGATGGTTATGCAGAATATACTCAAAACATCAACAATGAAACGGACTCAGGAAGTTGGCAAAGTACAACTGTCTTAATGTCAATTATCTAAAACAGGGAGCACAACGGACATCATCCGACATCACAAAGCAATCTCTCTCAGGGCATATCATGAAAAAACAAACATATATAGTGAAAACTCATCATCATTGACATCTACCTGCGTGGCAAACTACAAAAGCCAACTTGGAAGAATGATAGGCTTACAAGGAACCTCTAGGTATACGTTCCATAAAGTTCAGGAAGATTGATTGGGTATCTAATATCAGGTGGGCAAGTAAGCCAGTCCAAAGTACAAGTCTCTATGAACATCATCAAATACACAACCTCCCATTGGTTATACAAACTATAGGGCTCTCTGTTATGCGGCCCTCTTTAATTGGTTGGCACCCTTGTATCCCCCTGTAATATTCCAAGCACCCAGATGATTGTCAGGTTGGTCATAACCATAGCTTCCCAACAAATAGACCACTATCTATCAACACCCTGTAGTCTTCCAGTAAATTAGTTATTTGAAGTTTGGCCTTGAATTTGTTCTCTGCGTCCAGGAGTACAAGGTAGTGGAGGCAACTCTGACCTCCTAGTTTTGATCCTGCTCAGCCCATGTCCATTTTCATCCATCCACATGACTGCAGACCAGGTTTCAGAGCATTTTGCTGTATTTAAAATCTATTAAATGGAAAACCTCTGACGTCTTCAGTGTTTCTCCACATCACCTCATCGAGAGTTTGATCCTTTCACACTTTAATTGTATCTACTGTAAGAACACTTCGGCTTTGACTTTCTGATATTGGGCCAATCAAGCCCTTCCATGATTCACTTCCACAGTGGAGCTTCCCAATTTCTAAACTGCGACACACTTGAAAATCCTTTGTGTTTACAGTGTCAAGCTCTACTAAAATGCATCGTGGAATATCTATAGTCCATTTCCTCCTATGCGTATGTGTTGGCGCATCGCCGCAATCTAACCACTATATAGCCAGCCTTAACGAATACTTGTCTGCTTTCGTTGCTGCAACTGTACAATTGTAAAATGACTTAATGTCTTCATCTGTTTCTGTAGCAATGACATCTTCATCTCGAGCCCGAAATGCTATTTACCTTAAACACCCTCCTCATTTGATTCCATAGAACGCTTATATTTCTTCTATCTCTGCTTACAAGCGCGTCAGCTCTTCTCTGCGTGACTTCACCAATCCGCACTTTTGCTCATCTTTTCCACTTCCTCTGGAATTTCATTCAAGTGGCCATCATATTGTCATGCATGCATATAGGGTTTTCTCAATGGGAACCTTGCCGCCATAATCCTCTTCGGTATTGGTATTTTTACTGGTACTGCACATGTCTCAATCTCTGGCTCCCAACATATAGGCAACCTGGGGGCAGAGCTTTGGGGGGTACTTGGCTCCACCTCTACACATTGGCGAAGTGAGGGCCGTTGTCAGACTGCAGGAGCTCACACATGCCCCATCTTGGGATAACCTTCCAGACTAAAAATGTTGCTGCTCTGAGAGCGTCAGGATGCAAACCGGGGCCTGCCTCAATCCATCTCGAGAATGGGCACACAACCGCTATCATGTAGCGGTATCCTTGACACACTTGGATCATGTCAACATAATCGACATGTAAATGCTGGAATGGGCCTACTGGCCGAATTATGGCTCCTCTCACAACTCTCAATGTATGTGCTGCTGTAAACAAATTCAGCCACGTGTTCCACCAAATTAGGGCAGAACCATGTTTCTCCAATGCGGGCATCAATTAACTCCTTTACCATGTGCGTTGGATAGTGTGTCAGAGGAGTGTTCAATAATGCCAGTGGCGTCATCAACTTCCCTGTGTTATTTTTCTGCCATAGGGCATCTGTCGGAGATACTGTACATCCCCTCCTAGTCCATAATTCTTTCTCCTCCCTGGGTGCAGCTCCTTGCAACTCCATAATCTGTGTTTCTGGCAACGCATTGTACCCTTCCTTCAGTACCTTTTCCCTGGCACACTCGTGAGCATTTGATGCTTTCTCCATTTCTAATAGTTTTCCAAAATATGCTGCACATTTTGCTTCTGAGTCTGCTGCTTTGTTTCCCCTTGAGATAGAATCTTCCCCTTGCATGTGTGTCTGGCACTTCACTATTGCTATCTCTGTAGGGTACTGAATAAGGTCAATCAATTTTCCCAATACAAGTATGTGCTGTACTGGTGTCCCATATGCCCTCCTGAAGCCTCTCCTCATCCATCGCGCTAGTCCTGAGTGTACTGTTGACATCACAGAGGCGGTGTCGGAGTACACTGTCACTTCTTTTCCCCTGTTATTCTCCAATGCTAGTATTAGGGCCACTAACTCTGCTGCCTGTGCTGAATAATGCGAGGGCAAACACGCACTCGCCACTAACTCACTTCCCTCAATCTCATAACTGCATTTCCTGTATGCCTTACCCCATCTGTCTGGTCAATTGTCGAAGACCCGTCAATGTACAGCAAATCTCCCCCCTCAAGTGCGTCCTCATGTACTTTGTGAGTGTCACTGAATTCCTGTATGTTTTCTGCGGAGTCGTGTGCATAGTCACCTTCATGTAAAATTGTAAAATGTCTGCTAGGAAAATTGCTATATTAAGAAGTTGCCACCTCACTATCTTTAGTGATGCGTTCAATAGTAGCACCTCGTACCCTGATGCTCTCTGTGTTGTCAGTGTGCTCGTTGGCCTCTGCAGTATCACAGAAAGGGCGTGCTCCACGCAAAGAGCAGTGGTGCACCCCATGGTAAACCCTGCTGATTTCTCTACCGAGAATGAGGCAGCAGCCAAAGCCTTTTCACACTGGTAGTGTCCTCTCATTACTGGGTCAAGCTTCCCGCTGTAGTATGCTATTGGTTTGTGTCCCAAGCTTGTCGTCTGTGTCAGTACTGCTTTCATCACTACACTGTCAGTGTGTGAGGAAAAGAAGAATTCCTTTCAGTAGTCGGCGATCCCTAAAACTGGAGCTGTGCATATGGCTTCCTTCAGCGCCTCAAATGTCCCAGTCATTTCTTTCATCCAGTTTAGTGCCTTGTGTCCCTTCTGTGCTTCTTTCCGGGTGCCCAGTAAAGGTCTTGTGTATGTACTGTAGTCAAAAACCAATGCTGTGCAGTAAGTGCACAAACCCAAGAACTGCTACATTTCTCTCACTGTCGTGGGTTTGGCTGTCTTGTGTATTGTCTCCGCCCTCTCTGATGTGAACTGTCGTCCATTTTCGGAGATTGTCTGTCCAATGTATAGCACCTCTTGCTGACAGTACTGTAGTTTGGCCTTGTCCACCTTGTACCCTTTGTCATCTAACACTCTCAGCATGTGCACTGAGTCTTTTCTACACTGGTCTTCTGTCATGCTGCAAATCAAAGTGTCATCTACGTACTGTAGGACCATGCTCTCCATCTGTACATTGCATAGGTCCATCTGGATGACCTTGTTAAAAATAGATGGTGACTCGCAGGACCCCTGTGGACGTCTTGTATGTTTCCATTTCTGGTTTCTATACAAAAAAGGAAGCCAAGTCTTCTGACCCTGGGTATAATGGCACTGAGAAAAATAAATGTTTCAAGTCTATGAACGTGAAGCATACTGCTTACGCAAGGATGTTGCATAAAATTCTCGCTGGGTTTGCAACCAAAGGATATTCTGCTTTTACAATGTGGTTTAGGGGGAGTAAATCCTGGATAAAACACCACAACCCCCCTTTTGGTTTTTGAGTGGGTACACTGCAGTATTGCATAGGGAATCTGAGGGCACTAGGATGCCCCGCTCCAATAGTGCTGCTATCGTTTCCAAAATGCCCTCGTCTGCTTCTTTCGAGAGTGTGTACTGCTTTACTCTGGGAAAAATGGCTCCTGGTTTCAGTTTTATCTTCACTCTCCCTATGCCCTTCAGAAGCCCCACATCATTGGGAATTGGGGTGCATAGGATGATGGGTACCTTGGCCAGATCTTCTTTGCGGAAGGATGGTGTTGCTTCCAGCGCCATTGCCATCCTCTGTGGTGCCTCTCTGTAATGTATTTTCAGCCAATAGATCACACTCTTTCTCTCGGGCCTTTCATCCCTGAATACTTCTTTGTCTGTCACTGTGGTTAGCCTGCACCTTTCTGCCACCGTGATCACTGCTCGCAATGGTTGTCCTGTGTCGTCCATGCCATGTATTGCTATCCAATAGTCTCTCGCAACGACTGCCTCAATTTCTATTGGCACTATTGTCCCCTTTGCCTCACCCAATGGTATCTCAGGTCTGAATAGATACTCGTTTGGAACACGCCAAATCTTTCCTGAAATCCCTGGGAGCCATGCAATATTAATGTCATTCCTGTACTGAAACATCTCCTCGTCCACTGGCACCCCCTCCGCACCTTGCGTCCACAATAGGCTTGGATGATGTCTCTTATATTGAGCATGTGTTTTCCTGGTGTGGAGCACACTATCCCTTTGTCTGTGAATGAAATCGTCATGTTTAATCTGCTCATAATGTCTTGTCCAGTATATTTACAGGTGTCTGTCGAGAGTAAAGTAAGGGCAGAGATAAATCGTGTTCTCCTATAGAAAGAGGGACATCGGCCGTGAAAGGGACCACTTCCCGAGCCCCAAAGAATCCTTGCGTATTCATGGCATTGCCTGACAATCTAAATGCTCCCTCCCAAATGCAGGACCTAGTCGCCCCTGTATCTACAACAAAGTAAAAAGTATTGTCACCTGTCACCACCCCTATTCGAGGTTCCTCCGCAGGGTTGGGTGTGATCGACAGCACATCATTTAAGGACATACCATTTCCTGAAAAGGGGTTGTACCCCACCATTGTGACCCCTCCCAGTTTTCTAATGGGGACCGTTGCCATGGAGTCCATGTGTGGCACTTTGCCATCGATTTGCTGTCTTGTATTTGTGGCAGCTGATGTGTGCTTCCTCGAATCTGTGGTGCTTGTAAATATTGTGGTACTGGTGCTTGCATCTGTGGTATGGGTGCTTGCATCTGTGATGTCTGCCTCATGGGCTGAGGTGCCTGTTGGTGCACACCCTTTCTCTATCCCTGCTGTAGCTGTGATTGGTACTGTGTGTAATAGTCATCCTGGTCCCCCTGATATACCTGCTGGTACTGTGCTCCCTAATTCTCTTGTATCCCCCTGCTTCTGCAAGCTTTCAAAATGTGTCCTATCTGCCCACATGTCCAACATTGGGATGGCTCTCTCCCGTGCCCTTGGGCCCTGCTGCACCTGTGGCCCATATCCCTGAAACACTCCTGGAAAGCCCCCTTGGTTGTGATGCATCTGTTGTCTGTACACGCATCATATCAATGGCCCCCCGCTTCCTCAGAGTCCTTGTGGCATGTGTCCTTGCCCCATCAATCCTCCCCGCATGGGCGGTGGTGTGTACTGCTGTTGCTGTGTTCCCTGTGTGTTTGCGCTTGTTATCACCGCCCCTTCCATTGCGTACTTCGATAGTTTCTTCTGAACTAATTTTGCTACATCTATCTTTCTGTCCTCCTCCTTTTTCTTGAGCTTCTCTTTCCATAGCCTACAATGGTGAACAAACATGAGCTGTATTTCTGGCCAAGCTTTTGCCTCGATGCCTATTAACTTTTTTAGCTGCTTCTGTACTGGTTCTGGCAACCCCTGGCATAATATGTGGTAAAATACTGCTATTGTTTTGTCACACGGTTCTCGAGTTTCAAGGCGCCAAAGCTCTTGGATCTCCTGAATGTACTGTACAGGGTCTTCGTCTACCCCTATTTTCCAGGAGATAATTGCCCCAATGTCTATTGAGTCTAGGTATTGTGTCCTTAGTGCTC
This sequence comes from Ambystoma mexicanum, assembly GCF_040938575.1. NCBI lineage: Eukaryota > Metazoa > Chordata > Amphibia > Caudata > Ambystomatidae > Ambystoma > Ambystoma mexicanum. Next base: position 1,184,770,177 of record NC_090925.1, read on the forward strand.
GCCATACGTCAGCTCTGCAGTTTGCAAACGGCGAACTATTGAGTGCCGTGTTTTGCGTTGTCACTCCAGGGAAACCTGCCCTCTTCCATACGTCATCAGCTGCATCTCCGAGGATCGCCACTAGCAGTCCCCTTGCGTCTCCCACTGCCAGTCTCTGTCCTGCTGTCATTCTTTCCATTTCATAAATCCATTTTCCAGCACCCGCGCTCAACAATGGTAGCCTAGACCTTACGTTCTCCTTGTCAGTGTGTTTCCATGGTATATACTGAGGTCACCCCCCCTTTTCCAATAAGGGCATCTGTGTATACCCTGCCTCCCCATGTGCGCTTCTAGTTAGTCTGACCTGTCTTTCCGCATCTCAAAAGTCAGTGTATTTGTCTATTGGTTCTGTTAAGGGTATTCAGACACTGTCATCATGTTCCCCCGTTAACCTTTCTCTTGAGCACACTATGACTGTTTCCCCCTTCAATCGTCCTGGGAGGTCACTAAGCCTTTCTACATATGATATTATGTCATTGATGCTACATAAGTTGTCCATCACTGTGGTGCTTGCTCATCCGTGCTGCCTCCTCTTGCTTTCCCTGTACCTATCCTACTCTCCAATATCAGCCTCTTGTCTGTACCTGTCCCCGTTGATTGGAGCCTATGTAGCCCCCGCTCTCATCAACACTGTTCCGTCCTTCGTTGTCAGATCCCAAGCCCATTTTACTGCAAAAGTCATCTACAAAGCTCAGTCTTCTCATTGTCTTGTCTAAACTAGGTTTCATGTTAATGTCGATATCCCGCAGGTCGTATCTGCTGCCTTACCCCAGGCCACTAGTCCTGGTCTTTCCCATTTTGTGGTACTCTTGTCCCGTGAGGTCATTCTATCTGGCTCTGTTTGCCTGGCCCTCTCAAGTCTGTCATTTCCCCGATCCACTGACCCTTGTGTCTTTACAGCCTTTATTGTTCGGTCGTCCTCCTCCTTACGTGCGTGTCCCATGCCAATCTGTCCACCTTCAACTTTCGTTGTTCCCTCACAAACAACTTGAGCTTTTCCTGCTCTGCTACCTCCCTCCACCTCTCAATCTCTTCTACTTCTCTTATCCTTCTGTCCTGCTGCTCCTGATCCTCTCTCTTCCTCTCTCTAAGATCCCTTTTTTCCCCTCTCTAAGATCCCTTTTTCCCTTTCTCTCTGCACCTGTTTGTTCTCCTCCTCTCTTCTTCTCTCCCTGTCCTCTCTCTCTAACTCCTCTTCTCTTTCCTTCTCTCTTCTATCCATTTCCTCCATTATCTCACCGCAATCCAACGCTTTGCAGTTCCCCTTCAGACCTTCCATTGCCTTTGCTGCCTCCTCTGTCTCCCCATCTGCCTTCCCTTCCATTTTCAAAATAGTCTGTCCCCCTCATTCATTCGTGGCTATTCTCCCTAGTCCTTCCTTTGCGTCTGGCTGCATTTCGCTGCTTGCTCCTCGCTGCTTGCTACTCGCCTGCTGGTTAGCTGCGCTGTGCCCCTCTGTCCCTCTTCCCTAGAGTATGGTGGTGGTTTATATGTTGGATTTGAATACCCCTCTACTGTTCTTCATTCTCGTAATGAGTACATCCCTTGCTCATCGTCTGTGTCATCGGAGACCACGCTCGGAGGGACGTGTGGGGGAGCGAAAGGAGGGGGTCGGCTGGCTAGCTTCTTCCCCTTATAGGTACCCTGTATGTGTGTGAGTAGTGATTGCTGCACATCTTTGGATAAACCATTCTATGCTATATTTACAGATTTTGTCCTTATAGGGTGGGAGTGTCTTACACAGGTGCTGTAGGGGCGTGTCATCCCGTACTTCCCTTGATATATCGTACTTGTGTTTACCTGACCTCAAGTTGAGGGATTCGACAGTCAGCTGTTAAGGAGGGAACACAATGTAATCACAATACTTTGATGAATCACTGCGGCCTCTCCGGCTCCTCAACCCGTCAGGCGTACCCTGTGCATCTCCCCTCCTCAGACACAACCACAATCTTGCGCATGAGGCTTCCGTGTACTGTCACTTGTTCACCTCGTCTGCCAATCTCAATTTTCCAATGCTAGCTCCTCACCGTCTTGTGCTCTCCGTGTCCTATGCACAAACCTACGGGTCACATCACAAATTCACTAACCGCATAGCGCTTAGAAGTCAAATACTGCACACACAATGTTATATCCTGTTACCCCAAACAAAGAAAACCCCACCATACACCCCACAGCTGTCTTCCTGCCTCCAGGCACAGTATACCACTATTCTCTTGTGTTCGATCTGTACTTGCTACTTCGCCTAGCAAATAATACACCTCCTCAAGACTTATCCAGTCAAATCACCTTCCGCAATCTAGGCCAGTTTCCCTTGCTACACCTTATGGGGATACCATCATCTATTACCCGAGCTAAAACACCCAACCCACAGGAAACCACTATTTACATACTTATGTCATCTGCGCCTTCGAGTCAATAGTCTAGGTTGTTCACCAGAACCGTTTACCCCTAAACTCGAATGTGCCCTAACCACACACAAGGACGTCTACCTTCGCTCCTACCCCTACTACTTTTTACAACGCTAAACAATACCTTGACAATACTCAACAATACTAAATGATACTCCACAATACTCACTACCCTCCCTCACACCCACAGTTGCTGTGTGACAGGGTCAATACACTCAGTGGTCTGCTGGCACTGCTCGGCTGCCGCATCCTCCAAAGCTGCTACCTCCCCCTCCTGGTCTGCCTGGACTCCTCACTGACCTCAGGCAGGATATTTTCCAAGCTGCCTTTCCACAGGTAAGCGTTCCCGTCTTTCTCAAAATATGTGAGGGTCCTGCAGTCTCTCAGGTTCTTCAGTGGAGGAGACGGTTTCCTGCCGGGCTGGCGCAACCATCCATCAGCTCTGCTACCAACTTGTTGGGTAAGACTCCCAGGTATGCCAGAGCGAGACTGCAGGTCTGCAGACTAGGAGGGCCCAACACCCCCCCAGGACAAACAGAGGACTCAGTGAACGGCAAGTACGAACTGCGGTTTATATCAAATAATACCAACAGGGATCAATATAAGAACACTGCAAGATTCAGGCACAGCTCACTGTTCCATGGCGCACAGGCCAGTTTTGTTCGATTTCTACGTCATCATGTGGGCCCGTCTCCAAAAACCTATCGGCCAAAGGGATTGGGCATTGAGATCATTATAACCTATATGGTCACCTCAAGGTGTTATTCTACTGGCTCTTACCTATCAGGTGGCTGGCCTGTTCCACCCCCAAGGAACCATCTATTACATTGTTGCAGAGTAGTGGGCTTAATATTGGTTCTTGCCCCTTGCCATCCACCCTTGGGATTCTAAAATTTGATTAGTTACAACGGATGCCCTAAGACCTGGGACTCGATCGAGTTCTCAGCTTGCTGTGCACCTTTTCAAGGTGATGTGAATGATTATGTGTCTGTATTGTAACTTGTGTGTAATACCTGTGCCTAAGAGAATGTGCTTCTTACGTCATAACACTTGTTGCAGTGTGCGCCTGGTTTGCTTGGATCTGCTCCCCTTTCCCACCACTGAAGACTGTCCATTGTCTTGTCTGGCTGCGTGTTTAGAGACCACAAAATTGAGCTCTGCAGCTCACAATTATGAGGATTTATTCAGTTTTCCTGCATCTGCTTCCCTTGCTGTCTGGAGATTGGAATGTCCTCATATCGCTGACCTTGGCTGTGAGCCTGTCTTTGCACATCTTGCTCCCTGTGCAGGCTCAATCACTTCTCCTCATCTCATGCTCAGAGGCTTGAGGCCTGCTGTAATTTTCCTAACCCTTATAATGCGGTTTCTACATTGTCCATGTTAGGCTATGTTCCCTATAGGTTAGTTGTACGTGGTTCCATCAGGTTCCATATATACTCCTGTATGTCTACGCAAAAATTAGCTTCAAGCATCAGCAAGCTTGCTCAGGATCTCTTGTGCCTTGCGGTTCTGCGTTACTGCATTTGGCTAATGGCAAAAATAATAAAAGCAATGACAGTATGTATATGTATCTGTCATCTAGCTATAGAACTGTACTCTCATGTTCTTCATGTATACGAGTGTGTGTTTGTGTGATGCAGTGCGGACTGCGAATGTGCTTCATGTCTAACGCTGCTACGTCATGGTGTCACTAATGATGTCAGCATTATGGTTTCTTGGTGCTTAGACGAGGCTGTCCAAATAAGTATTTCCATCCACAATCTCCGTTTCTTCTCCTATACATGTGAAGACGTGTATTGGATTCGGTCTGTATGGTTGGCTGAGAAGGTTCCTTTCAGTGTACTTGTCAATCATTGGTCCACTCAAGATCGGTCCACAATAAGATGGGTAGCTGTGAGCATTTCTGGCCTTTCGTCTTGTCATGAACTTCGGAGCACGGAGTGGTGTTCTTGGGAACCCCCGGGCTCCCACTTCAAAACTACTGCCAGAGCCTTGTCAAAAGGCAGCAGGGTGAGGTGTAGTGCTGACTCTGGATGTCTAATAGAGAAAGCATGGATGCAGTGTTTGTAACACTCACCTGGTATCCACGGGGACATCACTCAGCCTGTTCTGACCTCTTACGTCCTCAAACCCTTCCCTGGAGGCTATTCGACTGGAGACTGGGCCTGAAACACAGGATTGGTAGAGTTCGACTCCCTATTGTCTCTGTGTGCTTGAACCCCTTCTTCCCCCGGGTCCAACCCTTCCCTTTGATCCACAGCTCACCTTGTTTTCTTGGATAGTGTGCTCTCCATCCTGACTTCAGTGCAGGGGCGTGTTGATTGATGCGGGCTCATTGCTGCCTAGTTACTTCACTGGCAAGAGTCCGACAGGTAAGTATAATGAGTCTTTTGAATAGTTCTCTAACTTAGTTCCCCTCCTTCCTTAGATGATGGCCGGCGTCTGGGGATGGCAGCGTGCTGCTGAGATGAGTAGCGCTGAAGGTGAGTGAGAGCGCCATGCGCGATGCACCCCTTTCATATTTGCATTGAACTGAGTTCTTTTTCTGTGTCTTTTAGGTGCCGCAACGTTTTCAGCGTGGATGCCGGTTATGAAGAACAAATGCGGTGGGTAAGCGTGGTATGCAGCGCCTCTAGATGTTTCCACGCTAACCTGGAGTGTCTTTTCCCTCTTGCAGATGGATGAGAAGTTCCAAAGACAGAGTTCCCCCAGAGTGGCTGGGATTCAGGTAAGCGTTTGAAGCTCGTACAGTATTTAAAAATAAGCGAAGGTTTGCAGAATGCTTACTAATGCCTTTTTTCTGTTCTTTTCCCTTTTCCTTGGGAAGCGTTGTGCCGGGATGGGAATTACACCACTGAAGATGCCCGCAGAACAGAAGGAGCGATGACTGATGGGCAGAAGCGCCACAAGGTAAGGCTGTTCCTAACGGTGTTCTTGTTCTTGCAGGAGCTGAGTGCCGAAGAACGATGCAGGCCTACTGGAGACCGATCCGAACGCGGTGAGTGTCACGCTGCAGGTGCAGAAAACGCAAAGCATGTTTCTCAGCCTGGGTGTGGCTTAAATAGTCTCTGGGTATCCCAGGTGCCTCTGGGCTGAACCACACCCAAAAGACTAGACCGCACATGCAGTTCTGGGAACCGAAATATGTGGGGGCATCCATCTTGTCCCCATCAATGCACTACAAGTCCAATCCCCAATGTTATCCTATGGGAGTGAGTGAGTCTGGTGCCACAAGTGCCAAGTCTGACGCCAAGTGGGTCTTTGGAGGGATGGAGAGGCCCTTGAGGGCCATGTAGGTGACTGTGGCCTGGCACCAGCCTGACATCTTGGAGGGCTGGGGACATGAGGGGCAGGAATCATGACAGTGTTGCTCTTTCCATAGTCAGTACCTGGGTAAATGATGAGGGATATATCTAGCATCAGGTGTGAGTGCCAGGGAAAATAATGCCAATGCTTGATATATGACGTGAGTACCTTGAACAATGCAGCCAATAATTGACAATATGGGTGATAATGGGGGTATGTGATGGCAACACCCTGTAATTGAGCACATGATACCAATAGCTGGTAAATGATGTGAGTTCATGGAAGTATCATGGCAATACAAGGCAAATGTTTGAGTACCTGGGGAAAGGAGAGTAGTATCAATGTTTATTATCCTACTCCCTGGCATACATAAGAGTAATTGAGTATATGGTGTCTAAATCTGTCACACGGTGTGAGTATCTAAACCTATGAATTGATAATCTAGCAACCTTAGGCGTACCACGGAATATAATAACAATAAGTGAACATTGTCTGAGCATCTTGAGATATGTTGTCTACTGCTGTCAAATGGTGTCAAGACCAGGGCATATAATAAAAATAGCTGGGCAATGGTGTAAGCATATTGGCTATAGATTGCAGTTCTTGGCAATGGTGTAAGCCTCTGCCTATTTGATGCCAATATGTTTTAACTAACTGTGTGAGTAGAGTGACAAAGTCATACCGCCAACTGCAGGTCCTGTCCAATGCCTTTGTGAGTGTAAGATTGCCAGGACCCTAACACAAACCCCTACCCGGCCATCCAGTCATCTTTTGCAGAGAAAGTTAAGCCTTGAAGGGAAAAGCCTTTCCCTGCACCCAATGCAGTAGCAGAGCTTCTAAGAGAGAACATCTCCCTCTACCCTGCAGAAGCAGCACTTAATGAGAGAAATGTGTCACTTCCCTATCTCAAGTCAAAATCATGTTCTCAGATTGGAAATTTACCAGAGACTTACTTGCCCCTCGTGATGGCTTTCCAGCGAGCAGAGAACCCCAGAATGATTGGTAGTGCAAGGGGAAAGCTAGGAGGCAATCGAGAACCAGAGCAGTAAACAAACACCGGCTCCTAGAGTGGAAAAATATAGAAATACATCTAAAAACATGACAAGCCATTTAAAGTCTGCATTCCTCTGCCCTATGCTAGGATGCCTAAGTACTATACAGAGGGGGTGTCCTAAACATTTGACTCTGACAACCAATGGAGCAATATCTGTCAATTAATCAAATGTCCAACAAATTAAAATTGTTGCCTCAGTTAATCAGAAGGAGATGAGGACTTTGCAACTGAGACTCGTGACTCTGGTTTGTATGCTGAGAGGGGTCTTCCAAAAAATCTGGACAGATTCAGAGAAGGAGACAGTACTTTGAGTCCCCAAATAAAGGTCAAGTTCTTTGTACCCAGAAAAGGGGGTGAGCACCAGAGACGGGCTGATCCCCTCAATTCCCAGAACAAGCGGTGAGCGCTAAAAAGTCTGTAAACCCCCCCATGGTCCCAAGAAAATGTCAGTGAGAACAGAGCGGGTGGGGGCATCCAGCACAGAAGAGAGGGAGCTCTTATGTCCACTATATAAATGAAAGAATTCCAAACCCCAGAGAGGGGGTGGTGACGATTTGTGGTCCACAGAAGACAAGAACTGAGCAACAAAATGAACTGATCAGGAGTGCTGCCTGCCTGGAACCGTAAATGTTTTGTTGTTCCTTTATTTCCATCCTTGACCCCAAGAAATACACACCCCAAGGGTTGTTAGGTTACAGCCATCGTGAACAAATTCAAATGCATTATTTCTATGTATTCTATATAATAATAACCCTTGAACCTCATTTCAATATCTTCATATCCCATTGACCTTGTGACTTTGCCTAGACATGTGAAGACAATAATAGCAAATGATGTCCATTTCTGTGCATGTGATGGCATTGACACTGCTTTTGTGGTATCCTTGCTCTCTCTAGAGCAGTATTGTCAGGACTCCTCTGCAAAGGTAGCGAGGTGTGGGATAACTCTAGCTCTGTCTGTTTTTCAGGGAAAGAAGCAATGTTTTCAGATCTCCCATTAGTTAGCACCTGGGTGGATGATGTCAGAAGGATCTGGCATAAAATGCGAGTATCTGGGCAAGGCAGACAGTACTTGCCATATGAAGTTACTACTTGGGGAAAAAGATTATCCAAACTACCAATTGGAAGAGGATCTGTGCACATTATTGTAAATCCCTGCAACTGGAAATTTGATAATAGTTGCTGGTAAATGATGTGAGTACCTGGGAGTATGATGGCACAGCAAAACAAATATACTTAGGATACAGAACAATGAATGCAATATATGCACAAATGACTGAAATACCTTTTTATATAATGCTACTACCTGGCAAATGATGAAAGGTATGTGGATATAACAGCTATGGGCCCTAGGGAAGTAAGTAGAATGGCTTTGCTGGACGTGTTTTCTTGTTAGGACTTCAACATGCTCAGGCTCACCATGACACCATGGAAGACACAAACGTCTGACCAATGTGGAGCCAATGGCATGCTCTGTGTCCTTAAGGACCGTGCCCAGAAGCTGAAGCCTAGAGATTAGGTAAAAGAAAATCCCTTTGGTAACCATGACATTACTGAAGAAAGCCCCCAAATAAAGTTTTTTTGCTCACCATTGAACGAGCTTTTGCAAAAACTGCAAATTCGGATTTCTGTCATACTTCCCCTCTCAAATGTTGTTGGAGGACATACAGAAGTACGTAGAAGAGCTTTGCCACCTGTGCTTTCTTGGTAGGGCCTCAACATGCTCAGGCTCACCATGGCACTGTGGAATTTTCAAAGTCTGACCACTTCTGAGTCATTGACATTCTCTGTGTTCTTAAGCATTTTGTGCAGAAGCACACACCTTGGGTTCGGTCAAGTAAAATAAGTGAATAAATCAAATAAAAAAGAAACTCCATTCATGGAAGTCACTAGTTTTAAATGATGAGCCATCACTCTACCACCAAAATGACCAAAATGTTCCTTTCTCTGACCAACAGAGATAACACGTCTTAATGAATGGAGGTATGGCACCTCTTAATGAAAGGAAACAGCAATTTGCCAAAGGGCAGAGTGAAGGAAGAGTGTCGCTTGCATTTGAAGACCCAGGTACTTGGCCTAGAGCAGCAATTTACACTTTGAAATCAGTCAACCTCAACAACAGCAGAAGACATCAAATCAAGAAATGTTGAGTCTGGAGCAGATGGTGTGTGTGTGTGCGTGTGTGTATATATATATATATATATATATATATATATATATATATATATATATATATATATATATATGTGTGTGTGTGTGTACGTGTGTGTGTGTGTGTGTGTGTGTGTGTGTGTGTGTGTGTGTGAGTACCCGCGCGTGTGTGCGTGTGTGTGTGTGTGCTTGCAGCAGTCTAAACAAAATCAGTACATGAGAATAGTCTGCTCTGAAAAAAAGTTTGCTACACTCGCAAGAAATACAGTCGTGTCGCTGACAGGAGCTACACAGACACACACACCAATTAGGAAATTTAAAACTGTTAACACAATACAAATATATAATATTTCCCCATTTCATGAACACAGCCGAAATCAAAGACCTCTGCGTGGCTGCGGGCAATGCTCTTCCCTCATAAAAAAAAAAAACTCCAAGTGTTTTGTCAAATTAAATGCATCTATGCCAAGCTGAAAGACAGCGCACTGCCCCCGCAGAGTTTGAGCTTAGAAGACATGGGACAGTCCATGGCTGGGGGCTCTTGTTATTCCAGGGGTGTTTCACCAACTATTTTAATTAGGTGTGACAAAATGACACTGTAAAGAGACACAGAGCTGAGTAGCGCGGGCTCACACAATTTAAAGAGATAATATCAAACATTTTAAATTACGGGAATTCATGATAATGCCCCAGGCCATGCGCACAAGCACATCTCCTGATAAACCCAGAACTTTAAATGGCTATTAGGATAGGCGGGACAAATTGGCAATGACAAGAGATCCAGGGCTGAGAGAACAGCCCGTGAATTTCGGCTCTTGTTATGCCCGGAGGGTTTTACCAAGTATTTTAATTAGGTGTGATAAAATGACACTGTCAAGAGATCCAGGGCTGAGTATCAAATGCTCACACATTCTAAAGAGACAATGTGCAAAATTAAAAATGATGTAGCGCTTATGGTGTCAGCTGAGTGTCACGAGGGGAAAATAACTACAAAGCCCCTTCTACAAAGAAGTGTAACTTGTTCTATAAAAGAGGGGTCCTCTGAACCATTGTTACAGTGCCGGGCTTGCACAACTGGGTGTGTGAGATGCAGCCACCCCTGCAAAGGTGAATGGCTAAAACAGACAGCCCCCTCATGGCGCAACTCTCAGCGGGAGATGGACTACCTGGCCGACAGTGAATAGGAGAGGGTTGGCACTGGAGACCTTGGTAAACCTACTCTGAAGGCAGATATCTCGGCCGGAGCAGGAAGACACCACCCCAGGCCCAGCTTATCTTAGCTTGACTTCGAGGCGTTGAACATCACAGTGTGAATAAGGAAAGCAACATTGCCCGGGGGGATTTGCATATATTTTTCAAAAGGTGTTGCTGACAGCAGGGCATTGTGCTTTTAAAATGTGAAACAGCAGTGTTAGGCCTAGTCAATCTGTGGTAGGAGGTATTTACAGCTTCCCACAGTGTGAAAGATATCTACAGACAACCAGTGTGAAATTTGTAATGTAAAGATGTGTTTCGCTGCAGGCCTTGCAATGTTAGGATCTTAGAGGGTTTTGTGCGTGGACAGAGTTAATTTCCAACCACTAACCAAATACCTTGTATTTTATTACAAGCAACTGTTGTGAGAATGTTTTTTTAAATATCCACAAGGTAGTTCACAGCGCTCTACTTCAGTTAAGCGATGCAATATTTGAAAGCTTGAGTTTGAGAGCTTTAGCAATTTCTGGAATGGCATGTTTAAACCTCAGATCCGTCTGTGCTAAAGAAGTCGATTTGCATTGTTCACCAAACTTAAATAGCACACGGCTAGCCGTTGCAGCTCTAACCCTATCGCATGGCTACTGTTGTCAATTACGCGCTAATCAAGCAATCCCGAATCACATTTCTGCAGGGCTGTATTGAACATATACAGTAGCCAAAGTTGAAATACATTTTGATAAACTTAGGCGCAGTGATGGTTCAGAAGACAGCTCAGGATGTTAAACACATACTGCTGAAAGTTGTGTTCATGTGTATTATTACAATCACAAATTCCAGCAAATTGTGTGAGCATGCTTGTGTGTGTGTGTCCATTTTTAAAACACAAATGTGTGTTAAATATTTATTTTAAACATGGGGACTCTTTCAAATTTGCTGGCGAGCACAGTTGACCATCAGATAGAGTGCAACCATTTGGACCACTAGGGACAGTGCGGCCATTTGAACCATTAGGGACCGGGTGGCCATTTGGACCATTAAGGACATCCAGGGTATTGCAGCGGCTATCCCGCGACTGTTCCTACTGGTCCAAATGGGCACACTGAGCGTGTTGGTTAAATAGTCACTATTGTGTTTGTTTTCTTAACTGTGTGTCATGGTTTTAAAATATAACAGCGTCTTTTATAAAAGAATGTTTGGTTTGTAAATGTGTCACAGATCACACAAGCGGTTGACATGTTTTAAGCCGCCGAGATTCAGGATCTTATTTCTGACTCGGGGTATAAATATTAACATTATAAGCCACTGATTCTATATTTCTCTGTTTTTATAGAAATGGCCTACAACACCCGGATGGCACATGCATCGCAATTTCTGGATGTGAATTGTAGAGTGACTGAGTCAGAAAATTACAGATGGCAGGATGGAGCGGGGATGGCGCTTTTGGCAGATGGTTCTACACATCTTAGATGTCCCAAGTTGAATGGAATGATGCAACCTTCTTCTACTGGGGCTTTTGAGGGCGCTGGGACGGGGGCTGTTCTGCACAGAGCAACACATCTGGAATGTTTCAACGACACCGGAATTGGTACCCCTCTTTGGTTACAGCATCAGGAAGGCTCGTGGGATTTGGGGATCCCAACGCTGCAGCGTTCTTTTGTAAATTCAACACTAGCCCCACTTGGGTCTGGTGTGTTTGCTACGCCCGGTGGAGTGTCTGTGGAACAGGCATTGCAGTGTTCTTTTGTAAATTCAGCACCGGGCCCACTTGGATCTGCATGGCTCCTATTGCTTTGTCATCACCAAGAGTTGTACAATGGAGGAACTGCTGCTACAAAGACATTGATCACACAGTTTTGACAACGGACGACACAGAGGGATACGCACTGTTTTTGATTAATCCCAGGCGGGGGAACAAGGAATGTTTGGGGGGCCCCTAGGATCAAAGATGTTTCTTGTTCGCCCGTCAGGGCCTCAAGGAATGTCTGGGGGCGCTCTAGGATCAAAGTTGTTTCTGGTTTGCCCATCAGAGCCTGTGGAGTGTCTGGGGGCCCTTTGGATCAAAGTTGTTTCTGGTTTGCCCATCAGGGCCCAAGGAGTGTCTGGCGGCCCCGTAACATGGAGTTGTTCTTTTGTTTCATCCAAAGGGGCCTGTGGCTCCAACGCCACAAATTCTTCTCTTATTTCTGAAAACCGGTGCCCTGGAATGCATGGTATTTTTTACAGGTGCATGGGGCTGGGGCGCTATATGCTGAATGTTTCATTACAACATCTAAAGTTATGTTGTGTGCGATATATATTGTATGTGTTTTGTACAGTTTTCACAATGTCAGGCCCTTCTAGCTGCAGCATGAGTTTTAATGTAAAAAAACATTTAGAAAACGCCCACACTGTCATATCACATGCATCCTTAAAATATTATTTGGCTTTAAAGCTGCTGTCAACCTCTTTACTACACTCTGCAACAGCAGTTTAAACACCTTCGGTTTGTAGAAAGGATGCCTGAGTGTCTCAACGACGATCGTTTATTACCACCGAGCGTGGTGAATATGATTATGCTGGACGATTTGATGACTGAGGGGGCTCAGAATGCCGAACTAGAAAAAGCGTTTACTCAATATTCCCATCACCACAATCTGGGCATAGGTTATATCATGCAAAACTTATTTAACAAGGGGAAGAGTAACAGATTGATAACACTAAACACAAGCTATATAGTTTTATTTAAACCCCCCCCGGGATAAACAGCAACAAGCCGTGATAGCCCGCCAGATGTATCCTACCAAAGCACATTTTTTCATGGAAGCTTTTGAAGACGCGACCAGTAAACCCTACGGATATCTCCGGTTTGATTTAAAAACAAAAATTCTAGAGGATTATAGATTAAACAATCTATTTCCGCCCGTATTACCTGCTGTTTATATCCCAAGAAAGACATCTAAAAAACAACATTAAGCGCAATATTGCGCTTTCACCATGTCGACACACATACAAAGAAACATTGCACTGTTGAAGGCCATTCTAGTCGCTTCCTCCAACTATCTGGTGGCCGCTATTGCAGAGATTGCTCAGAACACTTTAAAGGGACATGTCCCCCTAACACACCGTCAAATAAGTGTATTGAAAAAGAAGGTCATCAAGAAACTGTGCAATAAGCAAATATTGCTAAGGGCTAAAAGAAAAGTGGTCTCGCAGGACGGTTGGTTCATATGATCGCTCATAGGCATAGCCCTACCGCTAATCACTAGCTTGCTTGGGGGCCAATAATGGAACACACCCATAACAATGTATCTCGTGGACAAGCGTCAGTTAGAAAACATGACGACTCCCACAGCTCTGCCGGATTGGGATATACAAAAAGTTGCTAGCATGCATATTGACTTGAGAATGAAGTATGCTTTGAACAGATCTGATTTATCGTTGCATGATAAAGCGGCAGTGTATTTGAATAATCTGCACAAATACCTAAACCATACCCGACACGGCGATGCAGAGAAAAACAAATTAACTTTATACATGCCACCCAAAGAACTAGCGGTGCGAGGGAACTGTTGGAGACTGATACAGTTGTGGCTGATGTGTTAAACACGCTTACCCAATGCTCCAAACCTAGCGGGGAACTAGTGCTACATAAGGTGAAGCTTGCAAAGAATGTGGTCGCGTGGACTGATAGGGGAGAGTTTGTTTATAAAGGCAGGGTTTTAAGGGGCTCGAACTTGCATGATCTAGTACAAAGTTTTACAAACCGACACCCTACTTCTACAATAAATGCCCCCATCGGATGAAACGAGTTTATGCAGGCGGTGGCTGATTTAAATATAACGACTTTTGTTGTGGGTAATGTCGGCCAATGCCGCCTTCTCAAGCGGCTAAAAGCCGGGGCTCTCGCAACTCCTCACCAAAAACATAGCCCATTAAGCACACCCATCAGCAGCCCCCGCTCACCCAGCCATGAAAGGGGGTGGAAAACCAGTTGGTTTATGGATTCTTTAGCCACCTCCGGCATGCGTGACTCTGAAACGTCTAGACCTTGACAGGGCCGTGACAGGCCTACATGGTTATCAGAGTAATAAGGTGGCCCTTTTTTGAATGTGTAAGATTCTTCGCTGCTATATTCTGCTATAACATTTTTCCTTCAGTATTAAATATGTCTTTTTATTAATAAATGTTTTCATGACTGGTTGTTTATTATGTTATATCATCTAGTATGTATAATAAAATGCGCTGCATGGTTTAAAAAAAAGCTATTTTATTGACAAATGTATCAGTGTATAGACGATACACATTTGCATTTTTGACACACTAAACATTTAGCGACATCTATGCACGTTGTGTAGCGTCATATTAACAAATTTCGTCACCATTTGATTGTTTTGCATGGGGATGCTCGAATACATTTTCAAAACAGTGGACAGCGCTCTCCATTGCGACATTTGAGTGAAGAATATACAGTGTTGACTGCAGGTCATGGCTTTAGAGTCTTGAACCGGTGGAGTAATATAGCATAAATAATTTGCGATGCTTCGTACAAGGTCTGTTAAAACTCTGGCATATATGGGGTGGTGCGGGAAGCACCCCAAAACTGTCAAACACTGTTAACACATCCCCCTACAGCCACAGAGCAATCCAGTGTGTTCCACCCTGGTCCTGAGGGTCATTGTTCACCACCAGGCTTACAGGACAATTTCTGGGTAGACGGATGGGGCATGTATCGCTAGCATACACACTGTGAAATGTTTTTCGTGCGGGTCTATGCTTGCACAGAAATCCTCTTATCTGTAGAGTTTCCATTAAATATCAAAAAGTATGTTTCTCTGCACGTTCATCTCAAGAATGCTATCAAAAACGTTCCAAACTTGCAGCGAATGTGTGGCAGTTAGGTTCCTTTCAAACTTTGTCTCAGCGTGAAGGTTTCCGGTCCTCACGAGGTTGAAATGCCCCGCTGACACGTTATTGGGTCTTAGATCAAAGGCCAGTAGTGTATAGCCGAGAGCATATTTATTGCGTGTAAATGAAACCAGCATATTGTGCTTGTGTTTCACTGTGACAGCCACCACCTCCATGTATTCTTTGATTATGTTCTGAAGTCCTAAATTGGGGGTATTCGCTTTGGCGGGGATCGAAACACTGTCCTTGTGCAGTGCAGCATAGTTCATTTTACATTGGTTGAACTCAAATGGGTTCTTATCATATGCCCCATTGAGGGACATTGTTTCAACAATCCCCATCATGATTATTTTAGGGAGCTGCCCTAGAAACAGGTTGTCTTGACTGGTACGGCGGCAACCGGTCGGAATGCTGAAGACTTTTAGAGCAACTCTCTCAACGGGGTATTTCATGTTAGATATCTGGAGGGCCTCTGTATGCGCCAGTCTAACCGTCAGTGAGATGCTGACATGCTTAACGAATAAACTGGCCGATACAATGACTAGTTTGTATTGCTTGGCATCTGTGCTCATGAGGCAGAAAGCATCCGTGTTTCTGGATAGTTTCAATTTAAGATCAACGCTGTTAATCATTAGTTTATCCTGAAAGAATAGATGGCGTTTAGGCGGCCTAGTCAATCAAATACTCTGTTGGTCCTGGCATGATAGGCTCTTTTCACAAATCCCTTGTTATCACCATCCAGAGTGGTCGAAATGCTCTGCGTTATCGTGGTAAAAGAGACCGGCCGATTGCTGTTTGTCCATGACATCACTGCTATAATTTAACAGGTTCTGTATATAGGCCCGGTAGACATACATGTTATCACTCTGCGTTATAAGTCAGTCGCTGAGCATCACGTCCACCTGATTGAACATGCTGGCTATCGGGTAAGCGATTGTGTCTGCTCGCACTGTATCAGCAGTGTTGGTTCCATCAGCCTTTCTTATTTTATATGTTAGATGTAGCAGCGTATCATTCAAATCCAGATACATATCTGTCAAACCTGATGCAAACAACTCTATGGGGGTAGCAGTGATAGAGCCACCAGCAGCGAGACCTCGATAAAGAAACGGTTGTCGATGCTGGTTTGGGTTGGGGCACGGTAAAGAGTTCGAGCTCCAATTTTAGACACTCCCCGATGCTCTGTGTAGAAAGGCCATTGTTCTTTAGAAGATATTGCCACCCTTGTGTCTTTTAGGAATAACACGTTTCTTATTCCTATGCATTGGTGCGCAGCAGGGCTTTGTTCTGTTTTTCCTGTTGGGTCTTGGTGGACCGTGCAACGTGGATGACCACCTGTTCCTCTTAACGCTTCTATGTGATTTATAAATGAACCCCCACGTCCTGACCCTCCTTTTTCTGTCTGGCTAGCCACTCAGCAATCGCCACTGTCACGCTTTCCACAACGTCTTTTGCAATATTGCCTCCCTCAGTTTTCATGTGCGGTTTAACTAATTCAAAGCCGAACCATAGAAAGACTTTTAAAGATACCACTGAGCCCCAGCCCATACTTGACGGGGGCTCCGCTAAAATACAGTTGATCACCGTAACCGGCTTGGTTCATGTAATATTCCATGCAAGCCCTTGGGTCTCCATAGTTCTTCACCACCGCCATTATAGCACTGCTTTTATTAGTCCTTTAGCTGGAGAGGTTTGAAGTGCCATTGCAGCCAGATATTTCCGTATTTAAATGATACAAACTGCGCCTGATCGTCTCTTATCTGTATGTTGCAGGTATCAAAGTGGGTTTTACACACAATATCGTTGTTGTTTCCTTTAATCTCTGTGATTCTAAGCAGCAGGGTGTAGCTGTCCCCCACCCTTTGATACTCCATGATGTCGCTACAAAGCAATAAG
Source organism: Ambystoma mexicanum (assembly GCF_040938575.1). Taxonomy (NCBI): domain Eukaryota; kingdom Metazoa; phylum Chordata; class Amphibia; order Caudata; family Ambystomatidae; genus Ambystoma; species Ambystoma mexicanum. The sequence continues at coordinate 1,184,787,111 of NC_090925.1, forward strand.
CTATAACAAAAAACATTAATATTGGTGCAGGTTTTGTCCCATGGTTCTTTTCTTCCAATGTGTTGGCAAAGTTCCCAATATGCTGCGCAGTCTCCTTGTGTTTGAAAACCTAACAGATGGGTCTGGGCCCTGTAGAAAACATTCTGCTGGTGCGGTCCTAGATATAGCGCTCTGTCCTCAAACTCGGGTATGCATGCTCTGCCTTGTTGATGACTCTGACAAGTTCCTGTATATTTGGATAATGTCCCTCAGGAAATCCTCCTGGCCAAAGCCTCGGAAAGTTTGTTTGTTTTATGATAAACATACCTTGCCCCGGGACTAACGTGTCCCATGATCAGCCATACTGAACCTCAGTGAGCGGAACCTTCCATTGACCCTCCAGATTTACGGGTTTGACCAGCTTCATGGTAAAGTTGGATATTTTATTCAATGGAAATATCTCGGCTGAAGCGTTGCTGGGAAGCATGATATAAAAAGATGCAGACTCCAGCTACACACCTGTGGTCTCTCGGTATCCGGCAGGTACCCAACTGTTGAATTTGTCAGGCCATTCCAGCTATTTTAACAACCTTTACATTTTATGGTTTTTTGATTCTATAAATGCACTGCTGGTTTTTACTGACTTTCTGGATCTCATCCTTATAAAAAACACCCTGACCACCCTCCCCCGAATAATCATTTAATCTATATATATAGAAACACCCTCCCTTTGAACCACGCCATCTATAATAAAGATCTCGTTGCTGTAATTCTGCTCATACTCCTTTTTGAAGACAGCCTTGTGTTTCGAGATCCGCACATGATACCCCTTTTTATGGGGTATATCTTGTGTTTTTTTTAAAAGTCTTTCACCGTACAGTTTTTTCCAGATAGTTAGGGAATTCTGCAGTGTTACACCTACCAGTATGGTTTTAATAGATCTATTATGTGTGTTGTTATACACATTTATAAATGCGGGTAGCATCTCCACATACCTGCAGGTGTTTTTAGCTGTAAAAAAGCAGCAGTCGTGTTTTAAAGGTGTGTATACAACGTTCTACAATAGAGGCTTTAACTTCTGCATGGGTTACAAAGCGGTGTACACTGTGCTGCTTCAGAAGATTTTGCAGCAGTTTATTTAAAAACTCTTTACCGGCAGCTGTCTGTAGTTTAGCAGGGCCTTTTCCATTGTTAAATATGTGCTTTAAAGCTGCCGCTACGCTGAGCGCTGTCTTGTTCTTCAAAGCCTCAGCATTGGCGTATTTTGATAGAACATCGATGACGGCTAGAATATAGAGGAAACCATTGTTGTCTTCACGGAGCTGGCTCAAATTCATAATATCTGCCTGCCATTGTTGATTGACGTCATACACCACAGTCATTCGGCATTTAAAACGTTTCTGGGCCGGCTTATGCAATGCGTAGGCCTCCTCCCCTGAAAATCACGTCTTAACAGCCCCTGTGACACCTTCTCACCATCGGCTTGCCTTTTATGATACATGCTGTCAACCCCGCCATAACTGCCGACACCTCCTTCATCATAATATATTTTTGACAGCTTCAGGCCAGACATGTCTCCCCATAACAACGCAACATAATGACACAGTCAGTATTTATAAACAACAGTTTTTATTTGCATTTAAAAAACAAAATATACTCACATTAAAATAATACCTGCAAATACTGCACAACCACATTGTATGCCACTGCTTCGTTAAGCGTTCATGTTATACTGCATTTATATATATTTTATCCACACCCAGTTGGGAACTGTTTTTTCAATGATGTTTCTAGCACCTATCGGACCCATGCGACTAAACTGCTTAATTTCCAAAAGCGGGTTATTCGCTGATTCTATAGCCTATAATGTTTAGGATATGCATCGCTCAGTCCCCTCTCCGATCCTTATCTGTGTCAGCGGTTGTGTCAGTCGCAACAAGTCTATAATGCGTTTTGGGCTCAACACAAAACATATTTTACGTAGTGAAGTATCCACTAAGCTTTTTCCAAACACTCGTGAGCATCCCGCTGTGGATCATTCATTTTATGTCCGTAGCACCATCTGTAAAAGTGTTGTTTTAAACACGCCCCTGTTATGATAGCCATAATCCCCTGGGTGGCACGAATATCAGCAGGAAGAGGGGTCTGCGTGTCCATGTCGATCTTCATTAGCACAATATAATCCTTGCACAGATTGATATCCGCCGAGCTTTCAATTTGTTTTGAACAACAAATGCATTGAATAGTGGCATTGTCGTTAAGGCTGTCGGTCTCCAGCAGTGATAGACATGCCTTAAACAGGGTACTTTCAAAAGACCCTGGGGTTTCAAACCGGCTTTAACAGCAAGCGCAATAAATATTAATAGCCTCTGCCATAGTCTGGTTTGCCCTAACCTTGCACACTTGGCCCGGTTTTTCATCAGGGTTCCAGGGGCCGAAAGAGGACTCCGTCATCATCGCCGCGCCCACCAACATCACCGTAGCTTTGCAGTCCTCATCTTCACGGTTTGCGTTGACTGCAAATGATTGCTCCAAAACAGCCTCGTCATTGTCCAGCAGCGATAGACATGCCTTAAACAGGCTACTTTCAAAAGACCCTGGGGTTTCAAACCAGCTGGAACACCAAGCGCAATAAATATTAATAGCCTCTGCCATAGTCTGGTTTGCCCTACCCCGCACACTTTGCCCTGATTTTCTTCATGGGCCGAAAGAGGTCTCCGTCATCATCCCCCGCGCCCACCGACATCACCATAGCTTTGCAGTCCTCATCGTCTCGGTTTGCGTCGACTGCAAATGATTGCTCCAAAACAGCCTCGTTATTGTCCCAAAACTCTTTGGGTTCATAGCCGGCCATTAGATCCTGAGCATCCGCCAGCCCTACGTACACCAGCAAATCCATGGGACTTCCTGGGGGTGTTCGCCCCTCGCCATAGCTATAGCTGTTCATAATAGCTGCTTCCCGAATAGTCCCTGAAAAATCTGTTTTTCCCGCCCATCACAGAGCGATATATATCCGGGTTGTCCGTCCCTCCCGGGGGTCACCATCATGGTTTTAAGCCAGCCCTTTCAGCCAAATGTTATATTAACATTATATAAAGTTTATAAAAAAGGTATTATTTTGATATCGAGAAATTCTGATGTCAAAAAAATGAATTGCGATGTAAAAATAACCGATAATAATTTGATAATTTAAAAATATCCGATATAAAAAACATTGGCTATAAGTGTTGTAAAATTAAATCAAATCCATATAAAATCATGTTGGCGATCCCCCTAGAATTAAATTCAAACTCTCTAAAACCCCTATCAAGCCATGACGTTATTTAGCGCGCCTAGATTTATATTCATAAAACTCTCAGCAATGTGTGATGTTACCCAATATGCCTAGTTTTATATTCCATCAAACTCTCGCACATGCAGCACCACCCACTCACGCGTCATCGCTGCATCACCAAACCCTAACAGCGCACACAACCAGGGGGAGTTCTCACATGTCAAAACTACTGTCTTCTTCCCACCCCCAGATTTGTATTTTGCACTCAATGTGGAAGTTTGGCAGAGCCTCTACGTGGCACACAGAACTTCATCTGGATCAAGTACAATTTCTGTCCAAGATTTCGGTATGAACAAATAAGCACATAACTTTCAAGTTAGTTCCTCAAACGCACATGAAAAACAAATGTCAACCATGTGCTGTATATTCCACACACCAAATTATCATGGGTGCTTCCATGAAAAGTATCAAAGTTAATGACCTACTAACCACCTTCCAAATACATAAACCTTAGTAGGTCATATTACACCACTTTTGTGTGTAGGTGTACTTCTAGAACAATCCACACTCTCAAGCCTCAACCACAAACACAATAATCAAATTACGAACTATCAAGTTTATTAATTGGTTGCAATGTTAACCTTTACAATATGAACATATCACCAAAAGTCCAATGCCCTTTGATGGTATGTTACATAATCTGCACAATAATCAACTCACACTTACAATACAATATGCAGACATATGAAGACAAATATCCATCTAATACTGTATTAAAAAATACTTGAGTTTACGATCTATAAAATACTTACTTTTAGTATTCAATAATATGTTAAACCTTAATGTTGGCATTCCCAATGTTCATAGATCTTAACTTTAAAAAACATACCCTGTACTGTATATACAGGAAAAGTAGTCAACATCTAAAGTATATCGTCTACAAGTAAGACATTTTAGGTTAGGCTGTAACGTAAACTTAAATGAATGTCTTGTTTATGATGGCTGGGACAAACAAAATTCGGCCAATTCACAAAAAGGTTACTACGAGGTTACTATGAGTAACTCTAGTTACTACTGCACCTTTTCTGAATGGGGTTGCACTGTCTGAGTGGATTGATACATTGAGGAGAACACTTACACATCTCTTGTACAATGTAAGAACAGTGTATCACCACAAGTAAAATGCAACCATCTGGCAGTGTCACAAAACCTAGGGGGGGGGATAACACTGACCTGCTGCTGCTCCTGCAAGAGCAAACAACAATAAGGACAGCAATTTTGCAAATAGGTAGCAAGCACCAAGACAAAAAACCAAAAAGCACAACTGGGACACATCCCATCATGAAGGTCCAAAGGGAGAAAAAGTGCCGGGCCTAACTACCTGACAAAATGAGAATGTAAGAAGGAGGAACCACAAGTCCTAGTAAGTATCACACATTGGAGAAAAACTCCAATCCAAATAGTACATTCAGTGGAAGTCCCGTAGAGTTGCAATTTCAAGGGAAGAGAAATCAAAAATTCCATAACAAATCCCAGTAGTCTCAAGGTGGAACTATGCCAGTCCCAGAAGGCCACAGGGAAGTAGGGAAATTTAAGGGTGAACTGAAAGTGGAAGGCAAAGAGGAGCACTTGCTCCAGGTCACGGTCTATTAATTTGCTATTATGTGGTGATGTGCTTCTGTTTGAAGACATCAGTTCTTACTGCCAAGCTGTGTCCTGGTAAATGTCCTCCTAAAACAGTGTGGCATGGAAGGGTGCTCAGTTATCAATTCTCACAATTGAAGAGGGTGCAAGGGGACAATACAGAGTTGTGCTACAGAGCCCTGATCACTGAAATGCTGATTTCTGACAATGAGTAAGTCAAGGGTAAGTTTGAGATACTTAAAGTAATATCTTTGTGATTTGACTCCAATGAAATCATTGTTTGGTAAGGTCAAGCCAGTCCTTCAACTCTTGTTAAGTGGGAATCAATGATCTACTGAATGCTATTTTACCACATACATGTTTCCATTGAATATTGAGGAATGGTAACATGTCCATGTCCTGGGAAATGCCACTAAGTGATATGAAATATAATGTATTTCTTTTGGTCCCAGAACGATAGGGCAGATGGACATGGAATGGGCTGTTTTGGAGCCAATCTCCACACGTAGCCTGTAAAGCATGTGTCCCTCACACCCCAGATCTTTTTTCCCAATGAAATCATTTTTCCTTCTTCTTTTAAAGAGAATCCACGCTTGAGTAGTCCCATTGCTCTTCTCCCTCCTTACCACTGCCTGCCCTCCCCAAGGCTGATTCTATGATGGCTGGGTCATGTCACCAAGAACTGCACATTTCCTACAGAAACCCAGGGCAGTCATGCCTGATCAGCCCTTCTGTTTGCCTGTCCACCTGGCATCCTAGCCAGACAGCCCTCTGGGATGAAACTTCCAGCAACACTCGGGTAATGAGAATCTCCAGCTGTGTTCTCTTTACAGTAACAACATAACTGCTCTGTATTCTAAACAAGTTTAACCAATAATGTGGCTACATTTTATTGCTCTAGACTGCGAGTACTTAATCAACAGCTTACCAACATCATTATGCTACATTTTCCAAATACTGAATCCACAGTATCACCATGTCCTGGCACCATGTTTATCGGGCATAATTGCATTGCACTACTCCATATAGTATTTTTCTTCCTGGGAGTTTTGCACTGCTCTTAGAAGTATTTTAAATCTAGGTATACTCTGACATACACACATTGAATTACTCCATACTGTGTTTCATGCCTGGATATTCTTAGACATTGACACATTGCAATGCCTAATATGGTGCTTTCTATCTAGGTGTGGTCAGGCATAAGCACATTCTATTTTCGTATACACTGTGTACTCTGTCAAGGTTTTCTAAAACATAGGTACATTGTACTGCTTTATATTGTATTTTTTCAATCAAGGTTTTGTCATACAAGTGCATTACAATTGAAGGTGTAAAGACTAAGTACATTGTACTCATCAATATGCCATTTTTTAATGCTCTACATAGGGTTCTCAACTTGCATATTCAGACTTAAGTGGACTGAACTGCCCTATATTGTGTGTTCTATCTAGGTGTGTCAGACATTGATGCAATCCACCACTCAATATTTTGTTTTCACACTAGGTGTTCTCACATGGAAGTGGATTGCACTGCTCTATGTAGAGTTTTCTGTCCAGGTGACACATGGGCGCATTGCACTACTCTAAATTGTGCACTCTTCTTGGGTTTTCTCAGTCGTGGACCCATTTCACTGCCCTATATTTGCATCACTTTGTTGGTGTTTTTATTTTTATTTATTTGTTGTAGTTTTACAGTCCTTTTAACAAAGTTCGGAACAAATCGTTATACAGTGGTGGTACAAAAACAAATTAAACAAATTTAAATGTTAGATAAGTACAAAAAATATACAATGTCAAACCAATATAAGCATAGTTAAGCAGGAAGGCTAAGGACAGAAACAAATGTTGTTTCAGTCGTATTTTAAACTATGTTAATGTAGTGGTAAAACAAACATGAAGAGGCAAAGCATTCCTTAATTTCCGTTGTAAGAGTTGAAATGAACTGAAGCGAGAAGGAGGACCCTAAACATGAAGAAGACACAAAGAAACAGAGTGTAATGAGCGAAAATCGTTGATGCAAGGCAATGAGATCAGCTAAGTAAGTAGGGGCAAGCCTGTGAATACATTTAAATACAATACATAGGAAATGAAACTCAAATTTGCACGGTACAGGCAGACAATGTTGTAAAGCCAAATAAGGTATGATATACAAATATAATTGAAACTAAATCAAATTGTTACCACTGAATGAAGAATACATTGAAGGAGAAGAAGAACATATCTAATAGCCCAACATCCAAAGAACAACAATGATTCAAATGAGATAGTAGCACACTGTTTCTGTAATACAAGTGGGTAGCAACACGCAATACCATATTCTTTGCCTGAGTGTTGTTACAATTTGGTGCAGACACTGATCCATAATATAGTTTCTATCTAGATGCTCTTGGACATAAAGGCATTACGTTGCTCCCTATTGTGTTTTATAATTAGGTATTCTCAGAAATAAGCCCTGTTAGAGATCCTTTTGTACTATAGTTTTAGTATCTAATGGTATTTTTGTGGTATAGTAGTATTTTTGATATAGTGGTATTTTTGGTCTAGTGGTGAGCCTAACTTCAGAATACCACCTGATAATTGTTCTTTTACCGGAATCACTAACGGTAATCAAACACTGGACTTAGTACACTCTGAACAATTAACTCATCCCCTCCTGTGGTATCTTATCTACAATCCCACCTTCTGCCCTTGTGGCTTGCATCCCAGAATACATTTACAATGCAAATGAAAGACAAAACAGTCCTTTAGAGCCTCTCAGAGTAAGACAATTTACAGTGATTAACTTTGTTTTGCTTTCCTTTTACTGCACTTTCTGCATCTCTCTGCATTCCAACCCAATAAAGCTGAGTACAGAATAAGTACAGAGGCTGGCACCTTTTCGAATTGTTATTCTTTATCAGAAGCTAGAAATATGCAAGTTACACAGAATGACAAGTACATCCACGTTGTAATTCAAACATAAGCAAAGTCTTTCCTGCAATGGGTTTCAAAACATTCTGTTTGTAATAATGCCCAGAGTTCTGCCAACATTGGCCATGAACTTTGCAAGAAAAATTGGCAGAGCACAGCTTCTGTCACTCGTAGAGTTTTATCGCAGCAAAACGTGAGAGAAAAAACATGAACACAGTTTTACATACTCGTTTAAAATGTCATGGTGCAGCACCTAAAAATTAAATGACATATTTACCCTACACTACCTAGTATCAAGCATTCACTTATCTGTACTCTCCTCAATTTGACTGAACTTACCCCAGTAATCTTTAATTATGTGTGTGTCTTGCACTTTTCGTGACCCCACTCTAGTTGTCGGACAGAAGAACTCTTATCTGGTCCACTCCCTTTTCGCCTGGTACGAACCCCCTTTAGACAGCAGCCAGCCTCTCTGTTCCTGAAGTCAGCCAGAGCAGAGAGTGAGTGACCCAGCACTTTCTGCTGCAAGCCCAGTTCTAAAACTTCATGTGTCATTCAAACCACCTCCCTTTGACAAACCAGCCCATTAGATAGCATGTTATTTCTATTCTGCCTTTGACCGAGATTCAAGCTGCAGCGCTGAAGGTAAATGTTACATTCATCCAGCGCTATTTCCTCCTCTATAAATGAACAAAGGAGCCAGTTTAAATAAATCATAAACCCTGCCACGTATTCACGGCAAAACATTTTATTCTACATTTTCTATATAAATGTTAACCTTGCACAGCTCAAATGCCTCTACATTTTATGAAATGGGCCACTTTATCTCAATGCACCAATGTTTTGCACTCATAAGCAATGGACTAAATTACATTGAATATTATCAAGGCAATAGGTTATTGGGTCCTGGAATGTTAGTAGGATTAATATGTTAATTTTATTTTTCATTGCATTTAGTCCATAACTGTGGTGTGGTGCAATGATAAAAATCTGTTGTGCAGGGACAAATTCAAATTAGCTAGCATGTGCTGTATGCGTTATAATACTAACATCTACTAGGCACAGCAAACCTTACTAAAATGTGGATGCTGAAATGTGGAGCTACCCTTGTTGAAATTCAGAATGGGGACCAGCATGTCCCTATTACATTTCTCTACAACCCACATCACTGCTCTTAATTGTGTTTTCTACCTGGATATTCTCAAACTTGAGCACATTGCACTGCTCCATATGCTGTGTTCTCAATCTAGGTGCTTCTCAATAAATAAGCAAAATACACTACTCTGTTATCTGATCTCGGCCTATATATTCCTTCAAACATGACCTGAAACCAGAAACCTACAAAGCTGAACCCTCTCTCAAAAGGTTCTTCATCACTGGGACCAAGGTGAAAACAAAGAACATCAAACAAACTTTTCTCACAAGCAATATGCAAAGAACATAACCTACTAACAACCTCCTGTTTCACCAACACTCACTCAACACATGCTCACCAACTCGCTAACACAAATGGCTTAAGTAAATCCTCAACACACACCAATATAGTCGCAACTCTACATCTCTCCAATCAGCTTGAAAACCAGTACCACTGGCTACAATACCAATATCCTCCACAGACTATCACACCCACACAGAAGCCAGTTGCTCTGGGTTCTACATGCACCAAAAGTAAAGCAAAACACGTTTTTACCCCATACCTCCTAACCAATCACTCCCTCCATTTTGTTTCAGATCCACAAGAGCACCTGGAAACCATGAAAATGGCAGCGTGCTTGGAACAAATGCCAATAATACAGCATAACATAAAATAGATTGTTGTCAAAATAGAGCAAGAGACTCAGTCCTGGAGCCCATTTTGAGGCAATGTTCTCCTTTCATAAGGAAATAATTAAAGTATACATGATAGGCCTCTATCACCTATGATGATTTACATTAACTGTTTGTCCATCAGCTGGTTAGAAAGAAAAGTCAAAAATAAGTCAGTATATGAATATTTTACATGCTTGGTAGTTTTCTTTTATTCATGTGTATACTTTATTTATTTTTTAAATCACTTTTGACAAAGCTTTGTACAGGGGCTTCAAAGCAGTACACTAAGTGAGTTAAGGTGGAAGTACAATATTGAGGGTGGAAAGCACTGCAAAGAATCAAGGAGGTGTTTTTTAAGGGATGGAAACAAAGACTGGACGTTGGGATAGAGTCCCGAGATGGTGAGAGTGATTCCCAAAAAAAGGAATGTAAAAGAGAAAAAGAGTGAAAGAGGGTGAAGACACAGGGGTACACAGTGGGCAAGACGTCGTATATTATAGCCTTTCACTTTGCATTCTGGGACTTTTGGGCCCATACTGATAATGGGAAAAAGGAAGCTAAAGGTCCCGGCTTGCAAAGTGAAAAGCACGGATTAGATCAAGATAGCACTCTTTACATGTGGACGAGGAGGTTAAAGACAAACATGGGAAGGAGAGTGGAGCTGGCCAACAGTGTGCAAACTCTCCCAAATGTGACCTTCACATTTTAAAGGGTCACAAGGTTCAACAGTATGGGGACCAGTGAAATTTAACAGATCACTTTTCTAGGTTCAATCTAACACACCTATAGCTCTACACTGCTCCTAAATAATCCGTGTGCATTTGGAAGGCAATGCTAAATGTGGATTTTTTGTTCAATAGGTGTTAGAACACTAAACCATTAGCTAAGAAACCCTGTCCCTACCACCTTGAGAGTTTATCTGCGTGTATCACCCTAAACTGTTGGCAAGGTAGTCTAGCATGCAATACTATGCTACCAGAATCTATAGAGGGTGAAGGGAATATACAATATTTCTCCTGATGACCTACTTTCCTTTTCTTGTTTTAGCTTATCTGACACGTATTCTCTGATGTGTCATGAGTAGGAATTAATGATTAACTCAAAGCTAAGAAATGCATTTAGAAAATGGATAACATGGGGGAGTCAGAACATTAAATTGTAAATACATGAATAACTTTGTACAATCTGAAATTAACTCTACCAACTGTTCATAGCACAAACAGCAGGGGTAATGTACCTGATTTATCTACAATAGCCTCATAGGATATTAGCAGCTGAATCCTAATAACGATGTCTTTCGGCATGCATATTTGTTCAGCGCACAGATTTAATAGTATTTTTCTGTTTTTTAAGTTTAAGCAATGTTTGAATTGCATGTAACATTGACACATTAACTGATTAAGGTAGGAAATTAAGCAACCTCCTTTGGGGAATGGCAAACACAATCTTCCTCACTTTCAACAGAGCCTATAAAGATGTTTATGTCTAGGCCAAGTGCTCACCAGTTGCTAGTGGTTTTCTATAGTGGAACGACTAGGGCTATGCCTGACCCCCACAAAATAATTGTGCCTAAAGAATTCAAAGAATGATATTGTAGTATTCACAAGATAACAAGTTGCTGTTACTTTAATGGCATTGTGATGTGGAACATTATTATCATAGTTAAACGATTGTGTCAGTTAGAGGTAGAAGCATCCATGGAGTAATAGAGCGGGTGAGGCGCTCAGAAAAAAGAAAGATACAATGGAGAGTGGTGACAGGAGGCAATAAGTGGCAAGGAACTCTTCAGGAACACCGACAGTTAAAAAGTTGTTAGATTTTACAAAGCATCTTACAGGGTGGATGTTAATTACGGTACTATGAGTATCTTCTGAGCCTGATTTACAAAAGCATTTTGCAATGGGAAAGCCCCTTTGAAAACTGTTTTGTAAATCAGGCATTCTGTGTTCTGCGGCAAAAAGGAGAAAAGGAGATTATATGAGTTATTCGCACCTGGGGAGGGTGTGCCAAGCAATCAGGTGGCTGGAACATCGGGCAAAAATACACAATCCCTGCTTTCTGTTTCAGCCACCCGAGGCCCTTCAAGGGGTGTCATTATTTTTCTTTTCTTTTTTTAACGTGGGGAGGAAACAGGGAGCCTCTCCCTGTTGCCTTCCCCGCCCCCCATCACCTGATTCCCTTCCGCCCACACCAAATAACCTGCGGAATTCCCTCATCTCCTCCCGTCTGGCTGCCATCATTGAAATAGTAAAGGGACTATGTCCCTTTTCGGATGTCAGCAGTCATATTGGAACATGTTTTCCATGGCCTTTGCCATCCTAAAAGGGAACTAGCCCCTTTTCCATGTCAATGCCGGTGGCCATTATGTAAACATGTTTTTGTTTTTTCTCTGTCTTGAGATGGGCATTGCGCATGAAAAAAAAAGAAATCTATCGCCACCACAGTAAATCCCAGGGTGCGAATAACCTTTACACCCCAGCTGGGGGCGGACATGGGCTTTGATGGCCTGCAGCCCATGCTGAGGCCCTTGCTTCGCTTGGGCGTACCAAAGCTCGGGCTGGCAGGCCGTTAAAGCCAATGTCCTCCCCCAGCCGGGGCTTGAAAGCTATGTTGTGGCTGAACGCTGCTGCAGCACATAAGGCACACTGCACAGTGTCTAATTCTAGTTACGGAAAAGGTGCATTTTGCGCTGCAGCGCATCCGCACTATTATTAGTACCAGATTCTACAATATATGTTCTTTGTTCAGATGTCTTGAAACATGTCACAGTTCAATACCATGTTCACATGTCATAATACATTTAATTAATTTGTGCCAACACGTGTTTCAACCAGACGGTCTTTATCAAGGACGGCATGATTGATTCATGAATATGTAACCAGTTGTCTTTTTCCTATTTAATCTTGTACAATATTGCTTGATAATTGTCTCAATGGATGGTTCAATACCAACTAAAGAGAAAGATCAAAAATGGAAATATAAGGATTAAAATTGGCAGTACATTTGGTAGTACTTTATAAGAGCACTCTGTATTATTAGTAATGGTAGTCTTAGATTGTAGGCGTTCTTGTGGTAAAGGTGCAGATTCAGCATTGCCAAGGGGGGTGCACCTATCAGTTATGAGAGTGATGGGAAAGGGGAAGAGGCATCCCTGTGGGGGCATGACTGACAGCTGAAAAGTGTAACATATGCACAATGTTCACAGGTGCAGCTGGCAAAGTATGTGGGGAAGAGTGGGGGCATCCTGGCCGGCACGCGAGGGACAGGGGTATGGGGTAGGGGCAATGGGTAGAAGTGGCAATACAGTATAATAGGAATGACATAACAGCCATTTTGGGGCATAAGCCGCAGGTAATTCAAAAACTTGTCTTTTCAAACTCACAGGCCATGTGTTTTGGACAGACAAGAGTTTCTCGAGCGCTCAGCCTAAGCAGTGTGCTAGAGAAATGTTGCAAGCTGCCTGTTCCCAGGAGTCCACAGTAGCTGGGAAATGTGTGCACCCAATACATTCGAGGTCAGAGAACCAGACACCTGGGTGTTCGATGGGGAATGAAGGGATCGAACTAATAAATACAGGCAAATAGGAGCTAAATCAAGGTGGGGTAAGCAGTTTCAAATCACCCCTTGGCAGATGAGCCTAGGAAGAAGATGGTGGGGCGAGACAGTGAGCTGGGAGGGGACCAATCAGAGATTCGGTGTCAGGGTGCAAGTGTTTAGTATCCTTGCCGATGTCAGCAGGGCACCTCATTGGTTGGATGCTGTGTGAATGTCTCTCCATTACCAAGCTCAGGTCATCTTGTGTGTCTCATGACAACTGGCCACTGGCAGGATAATGAAGTTCCAGCACAATCACGTAATGTAATGAATGTCATTCTGGGCCAGTGTGGGAAGGTTTGTGACCTTTGGGTGGTGTTGGGCAGCATGGGTACGGAGGCACTTCTCCAATCATGAACAAGTATTGTATGTTTAGCTATAGGGGACTGACGTAGTTCCACCTACAAGCTTTGTAGGATAATTTACTAATGGCTACAATTTCTGTTATGCTAATTATGTGAGGAACGGACACAAAGTTTGCCCGCAGTAGGCGGCATCGACAGCTCCCTTTATTTAGTTCTGTTTGATAGTGCTGTTTGAATTGTGCTCTCCCAGCTGCTTCTGGGCCTGTAATAAACTGTGTTACTTCCTGCTCGGTGTACAGTCCTTTTTGGATTACTTTGGTGTTCCAGTCAGTACTTGCGTTGGGAGGACCCCTGATACATTCATTTGCTGACCCTCATGATATCGCTTACCATTTGGTAGTACTTTCAAAAACTCTTAAATAACAATAGCAATCCAACCTCAAATTTAGGAAGAGATACATTCAATTGACTGCCTTTGTTCACAATCTGTATATACAAAGATACAAATAGTAACAAATATGATGTTTTAGTGAGATAATATCTCACAGGATATACTGCTGCTTCATTTTAAGAGCCTTTCAGTCTTACCCATATATATGGTTATTGTGATATCATCTTGGTCCTGATGCCTTTTGGTTATGTGCTGTTCAGTTATCCAAGTCTAGAGAAATGTGACAGGATCATAACACTATTCTTACTATTAACTATCCTGAATGAAATTAAAATTCTTTGTTTTAACCAACATTATGCCGAGTAGGCAAACTATTATGTAAAGACTATATTGTTTGAGGAGTTGCCTCAAAAGTATCTTTGCATGTTATTCAGCCTAGCCATGTTCCGTGTTATTTCTGGCTTTCCCTATGTTATGATGTCATTTTTTATAAGGTCTTGTGATGTCACTGCATATGCGTCTGACATCATCTATGTGTGTAAACATCACAACACGATAGAATGCGATATGGAATGTAACCATCCTATATATGTGTTGTAGGACTCATCCAGTAAGTGTATTTACGGTGGCTATATAGATCAATATAATTAAGTGTTGTGAATAATAACTATGTTTTCAAAATCACTTTCCACTGGTTATTTACACGTATTGTCATACCTGAATTTCTTTTTTTTAACCCATTTCCAATCATTTCCAATCATTTGTATACTGTGTTACAGCATCCCATTGCAACATCAATGTATTACAATTTGTTTTTGACCTGTTTTCATTCAGTTGTGTACTGTATTACAGCATTATATTCCAACATCAATTTGTTATTCATAAATTACCTCCTACATTGTTATGGAAACATATTAATGTCATATTGAACATCATTTTCTTGATCATTGGTCAACTCGAAACTCTCTGCAGGATTCATAAGAATGCACTCGTTTCATGTTCAGTCTTAAGTCCAGTTAATGTTGTTCTGAATTTGCAGATTTGTTTTGCCTCCTATTGTCTAAAAATGTGTCTGCAGGTAAATTACAGACAAAGCGAATGTGCGGGATTGGTGTGAAAAATCATCAGCAAAAAAAAGGCTTAAAGTCACTGTGTGTTTTTTTGCAGATTTTGTTTTCATTGCCTCAAATCACAGGTGTTTTCTTCAATTTCCATCACCTAAATGCAGGGAATTTTCCTCTTGTCAAGGATGACTCTAATACATATGCTAGTGGGATGTGGTTCCTGATATGGTATAGATATTGAAGGATCTGTAAACTAAAATATATGTCTGAGAATGCCCGACATGTTCTATTTGTAAAAGTCTGAAACATACCTGTGTTACATTTTTAGAGACATTTCTACACAATTTAGACGTCTTTAAAACAGAGCTGGGCTCGCGGTTTAGCCGGCAACCACATGTCTATAATTATTGCCATTCCAAAATTGTGGATAGAAATTGAAAAGTTGTTTAAATTAATTAGTATGTTTCTCAACTGTACTGAACTATGATATATTTTATATACATTTTCTATTTAATTGACTTTGTATGATTAATGTATTGCAACATGAAATAAGGTATTCATTTTTATTTTATGTTTGGTGTTTGCTGTATGAAAAGTTTAATGTAAACTGTAACACATTGATGAAAATAAAAATAATATTGTGTTATGGCACAAGACTTTCATCGTGCACCAAATCACCACAGAGTAGTCTCAGAGCACCTGGAAAGGAGGCGTATTGTATCCCCGCCTGGGATGACCAGACCCTAGTGTAAGGAGAGAGAAAGAGTGTAGGAAGATTAAAAGGGGACAGCGAAATGGTTGAAGATCTAGACAGACATTAGCAGGGATGATGTAGCTAAGAAGAGGTTTCTTTGTGAAAGTGCTTTTCTGACAAATGTGTCGCAATGAATCAGTGAGGCTTTGTTTGATCTTGGATAATTATGCCACGTTGAAGAACATGAACATGTATCAGGTTTCATTCATTGATATAAAAACTGCCATCGATATTGTTCCTAGAGCAAGACTGTACCAGACATTGACGAATTTGGGTACGCCATCTGGTATATTGAGAGCAGTTCAGTCCCTTTATACTACAAATGGGGAAGTAATCATGCACTCATTGGATGGCCAAACAACATGCAAAGTAAATATTGATTTTGGAGTTAGGCAAGGTTGCGTCCTTGTCCCCTGATTGTTTTGTTTATTCATGAATGTGGTTATTGACCTGCTGTTGGTCGAAGCTACTGATGCACCATCATTCACAAATGAGCGAATTACAATTATCTTAAAAGCGTCAAAAGAAGTCATATCTCATCCGGGAAGCCCCAGCTTACAATGGCTGGCGGCTATAAGAAGTGAGCTGACTATCATGGGGTGGGAAAGTTACTGGCTCTATCCTGAATTAATCCCAAGGAATTGTAGGATTCAATTGAAAAAGGCCTAGGAAATAAGGTGGGAAAATGAACCCGTGTGAAACTAGCAAATTCAACCAGTCTAGAATCATACGTGTCAAGAAAGGAACACCCCGGCTTCAAACAGTATTTAGATAGGATGCAGTCAAAAATTATGAGAGCATTATTCATGAAGTTGCATATTGGCATTCTGCCCCTTGCCAGTCTGAAGCACAAGTGGAACTCGAATACTACAGCAGACTGCCCATTCTGTCCAATATAGTTGAATGCAAAATGTACTTTATTCTTTTTCTGCCGGAATATATACACATCAGAAAGAAATACTTGATATTGCTTTTCAAACAGCTCTGCTTAACAAGTGTATTGGAGGCTCTCAATGTGTGCCTAGAGGGTGGGAACGAAGTAGTGATACATTGTATGGGGAATTATGTTTACCAGGCTTGGAGGAAGAGATCTAAGTATGTTACTTCTTTGAGGAAGGTCGTCTTAGCATTGGATGGTTAATCGATTGTAATTTATTGTTTGATGAATTTTAACAGTGCATTTTGCGCGCCATTGTTTTAAATCTGTATCATTACTCATGTCATTATCACTGATTGTATCTGTTTTAGTGCTGAATTTTGTATTGACTTTTCTGACCTGTCGGATCAAAATAAAGTTATATGAAATTAAATGAATCAGTTTGATGATGATGATGATGTGATAGTATGGGTGTGTGTGGGTCCACTGCGAGAACCATAGGTCTCAACTTGAGGAAGAAAGAGTAAATATGTTCTTGTGAAGCAATTGGTAGGGTGATTGGTAGTTTGAATGTAAAAGATTGTTGCAGCCTGTTGTGATGTCGTCACAGTGTACTTCTTTACAATATCTCTCTGTGGCTTATGGAAAGGGCTGGTGCCATGCTCTGATGACTGATTAAACTCTCTGAAGTAGGAGAGGAAGTGAGGAGACTGAAGGAGGGCAGTTCTCTATATGCTGGTGATCTCTGACTTGAGTTCTTGTATCAGGTTTCATCCTCCTATTACATCAGCTACTAAAGCTTTACAGTGGCTTCATTCTGGATAATGTGTGTAGAGAGACAATTCAGGGTGACACCATTTTGTCCATTGCAAAGGAGGGGTTTTGAGAAATGATGTCTAAGTAATTAGGATTGTTCCTTCTCATTTTAATTGGCGAAGACCAGATTGGCGCAATTAAGGGTCCGTTGGGGTCCTCAATCTACAGTCCTCTCTTTGATATTATGACATTTACCCAGGGTGTAGATGGATTCTGGGCTTCATTTGCTCTGGATGCTAAATAGACATAGAATGGATTTTCCTTGGGAGGCTCTAAGATGGCATGACATTCTAGAAGGTTTTGAACATTTAATTAAAATGCAGTCTACAGCCCCTAGGATGTGCATTTAATGAAAGGCTGCTTTTCATGAAAAGAGACATACAAGCAGGTTACTCCTTGTTATCAAACGTTGTGAAAACAGGTAATGAAACCATTGTTTGAAGAGATCAGGCCGGAGGGCCTGCTATGCAAAACACTCCATGGGGGATCAGGCAAGTGGGATCTCACTGGGGATGCCCCCCGACCTTGGGGGGCATTGACTCCCATGTGAAGCGATCTGTACAATCCTGAATAAACCCCATGTCCAAAAGGGTTGTTGATTATAAGCAAGTTGATCAGACTGGTAAAGAAGTGGGCCCTTTAAAAATGATGGGATTGGTTGCTGACCCCTCCAGGAAGCTGAAACTCCATGACAAATAGAATTCTGCCCCTCGTTCCCAAGCAGAGCATATAGGGGACACGCCTCTTACCTGGAGGAGGAGCGGTATTGCTGTGGAAGAGGAGGACCCAACAGAAATAGGCCAGCAGCAAAGAGACCAACCAGAGCAGGAGCCTCTTCTGTAGCGCAAAACTGAGCTTGCCCAGCGGCAGGACCATGATACCTACCTGGTGGGTGGAGAGCCTGTGCAACTTTTTTCGATTTCAGGAACGCTCTGGGTTCCCAACCCCAAGATCTCAAGGAGAGAGAGACTGCACCTTGGTGAAAGCAGCCAACCAATGGGACTGAACTGCAGCACCTGATCGAAGACTGAAAAAGCCAGTGAACCGAAAAGGACGGTGATCGGATGTCCGGTTGGTGCCCAAACCTTTCCCTTTTTCACACACTGCAATTACGACACAGACCTTAAACTTTCTTATGAATGGATGCTTATGGTGCACAGCGAATACAATCAACACAGTATATGTAGTGTAATCACGAGGGTTAGTGTGGTTTTCCTGCCATTGTTGTGTTGGATGTTTGGATGTTTGGGCTTTTGTGAAAGAGCAACTATTTGCAGCTATTCCCAATTAGTGCAACTTTTTTAATGCCTTGCTTGCCAGAGGTCTTAGAGTTATGACATCTGAATGGAAGAAGCTAACAGGCATACTCTATCCTAATTGGTGGAACTGGGTGCGTTTATCATATATAGAAGAAGCAGCTTGGGCCTTGAATGGAAGTGTGACTTTTGTCCTCTTGAGTCTTTTTCTCACAGCAACAGTGCAATGCCACCCTAGGTGTCTGTCAGAAGTTCAGAAGGAACCCTGAAGTTCGGTAAACCAGGTGTACTGAAATTCATCTAGATGGTTCTCGTTGCTCTGTGCCTTGCTACGTCCTGGTTTGAATGTTTCCTCATTGTTTTATCTGGAATTAGATTGTATTACAGCAATCACCCGCTCATCAATGGGCGTGCATGGCCCGTAACGGCCCACCAGCTGAAACCTCGTCGAGGGTTCAGGGCTGTTGAAAGCCATGTACGAACGCCCGACAAGGGGTGATAGCTATTTGCATCCTATGGTCCCGGTCGGGGTGCCTAAAGTTTTTTTTTTTTTTATACCGGAGACTGGTTGCACACAAATTGCCTTGTCCCCTATCCTATAGTAACTAGACAAATATGTTAGGGGGTTTTAAGAATATTCAGATTACTTACCAGTAACCTAATGATAATGATAATGATGTGTCATTTATATAGCGCCTTACAGAGCACATATTTGCATACAATATCACCCAACCGAAATTGGTACTCATTTATCGACCTCGGAAGGATAAAAGGCTGGGTGGACCTTGCCGGGTTTTGAACCTGCGACCTGCAGATCATGCTCAGATCGCAGCAGCGAGCACTCAACCTGCTGAGCTATCTTACCTAACCATCACTACTTCAAGTCCTAATCTTCCTCATCTCAGTCCTGAAATATGAGGTGATCCTCTCCTCTGACACAGTCACCCTGTCTCTGAAAATTGTTGTTTGTGAATGTAATATTAAACTGCTAATGTTTCACTCAATTTAGGGCTTTGTAAAGGCCAAGAGGTCTCAATATTTTTTTTTAAAACATTTCAATTGTCTCTCTCAAGGCACCTGTTTGTAATCACAGGTGGTGGTGGGTTAGTATCATATAGTGCAACATTTCTTCACAGTGTCTTATTTACTCAGTGTATCACAAGCATATCTGTTTATCACAAGCACCTTTAAGTCACAAATAATAATGTGTTATGCCAGTAGGTATAGTGTTACACTTTTATACAGTATTGCACAATTACTGACATGTCTTAATACGCATTTTACAAATGAGCTTATGCATTTCAATAGACATTTTCCTGGTGTAGAAAGAGGCAGGGATGGAGAAGGGAAGGAATGAAGAGGAGGTTATAGGTTGCTATAAAGAGAATTCCTAAAATCCATGACAAAGTTGCTGCCCTTTTCACCCTCTTTAATGATTATATATTGAAAGGAGGATAAGTTCTTGAGTGCAATTGTTCATTTAAATTCAGTTTCAGAGTTACAGAGTTTGATTTGTGATGTTTAGTGGAAAGCGAATCAAGGAGTTGCAAAAGTGCATGAAGGAATGGTCCAGTGGGACCATGAGGGGGATAGATGGAGATGATGTGAACCGAGTGAGGTGGAGCAATAGTAGCGATGGTGATATCAAAAGAGGTAGGAGAGAACGGGTATTGGAGATTTTTGAGGTGTTGAGATGGGAAGAGACAAGGTGTCTGATGCCTGCCCATCCTCTGCCAGTCAGACGAGGACAGTTTGGAGTCATGTAGTGCCTACAGAGTGTCAGATTGAGAAATCCAGGTTTCAATGATAGCAAGAAGGTCTCGGTGAGCAGAGCTGGCATGAAAGTAGTTAGTGATAAAGGAAGTTTTGTTGCATACAGACTGAACATTCCAGAGTGCAATGTTCAGTTCAGATGTAGTAAGCAATAGCATAAAGGTGAGTCTCAGAGGAAGAGAGGCAGGGTGGACAGGTGTAAGGGGAGATATGGTTAGCTCTTTTGCTTTGTTTGTTGGAAGAAGGTGAAAGAGAGATGGAGTGGTGGGAGTTTCAAGATGTGAATGTTATGAAAGGGATATCAAAAATGTAAGTTGTAGCATGATTAGAGAATGTTTAGGGAGAGGTGAGTAGGAGCAGCAGCAGGAGCAAATGCATTATAGGTCAGCACCGCAGTGTGGAGAGACAGTACATTGTTAACAGGCTAGGGAGGGTACTCCCTGGTTCAGCAGATAGGAAGGCAAAAGCAAAGGTAACATTTTTAATATATTTCTTTGCAGCACCCAATGCATGAAATCTTGATTGGGGGTGATTTCAACGCAAACTTAGATATGGAAGGAAATAGACCTGCCTGCCCTGATGTGAGGCCCTATGAAAAGCAGGATAATGCCAGGGGTAGGCTTTGGATTGAATTCTTTGAAGCCTGGAATATCTATCCTCGATCCCCGGCAACATTTAGCAAAACAACCTGCTGGCAGTGTGGTACTTCCTCATCCTTGATCGACTATCTTCTAGCGTCAAGTGACTTATCTGGCTTTCTAGCACCAGTAGTGATCACCCATTTAGGATTGGCGACCAAAGCCCACTCGGCTCTGTTCTACACTTTACATGTGAAACATTTGACACCCTGGCTCACACTGTTCTCACGGAGAGTGACCGTTATGCCCTTACTGTGCAATGGAACCCAAGTACCTGCAGAAAACGTGTCTTTCTAGTCAACAGGGACATTTTGATGAGTGATGATAATCTGGGACCATCATCCCATTTAGAAAAAGTTACAAACATTAATCTAAAGATGATTCAGGATCATCTCACAACGCTATCTAAACTGTCTTTGGACTACCGGACGTCTCATGACCACACGAATCACCTGGATATTTCAGTCCTGAAACGCACAAAGAATCGTGACCTTAGAGCTGTGAGACGCATGCATGCATCTGATGCTTTATACATAACAACAAAAAATGCCATATTGGTAACGTACAAAAGAAAAATAAAAGAAATATGCTATGTGCGTCACATTTTGGACAACCAAAAAATGATAGGACGATTGTGCAATGCAACACAAGGGAAATCTGGTCAACTCTTAAAAATCCCTTGAGTAGGCCAGTGAACTGTATGGTTGCAGCTATAGATGAGGTGACCTGGCAAACCTACTTTAAGGACAAGTACACACTCCCCCCTGAGTATGCGAAAAAGGAATCTGAAGACCTCCATATGACCTTTGCACCTGGACACTGAAGGATGTGATTTGGGCCATTTTCAAACTTTCTTTTTCCAAATCGGTGGGTCTGGATGGGCTTCCTCTATGTGTCATAAAAGACAACCCTCACTTCTGGGCAAAACATCTTCTTGCCCGGTTTAAACTAGTATTTCGGTCAAGAGTAGTTCCACCTTCATGGTTGACCGCGATAATTATCCCTATCCATAAAAAGGGACCATTGGATAATCCCAATAACTTCCGGCCTATTGCCTTAATTGATGTTGCGGCGAAACAATGTTCACGTTTGGTAATGAATGATCTGGAAACCTTTATGATCGCCTCTCCAGTTTTATCAACATTTCAAGTGAGGTTTCGGAAGGAAATTGGTACTTCCTTGAACGCGACCATTCTAGCTCATTTACTGATGACATCACGTAACACCTCCAGTGGGCCCATTTATATGGCCTCACTGGATCTTTCATCGGCATTCCACAGTGTCTTACGCAATAACCTATGACAAAGATGTTGGCATATGGGATACCGCCTCACACAGTAGCACTTATCGCGCAACTGCACATGAAAACCTCTTACAGGGTACGTATTAACTCTGCAGGCCTATTGTCAGACCATATACTTATAGAAATAGGCGTGAAGTAACGTTATAACCTTGAGCAGTGCTTATTAACTTGTACCTGGCAGATATTAACACTGTCTGGAACGCAAAGGATATTTTTACTGTTAAATTAGGACATCTTCACCTAAATTGGTTGGCTTTTTCTGATGATGTCATCCTTTTTGACAGAACTCCCTTCGGGCTGCACCACAAATTAAATTATTTCCAGCAATACTGTCTACTTAACAACTTGACTATTAGTTCAGCAAAATCAAACATCTAAGATTTTACAGCCAAGACGAAATCGCTGAGATTCAGATGGCATGTTGACTCCAAGGAGACAACCATCAAAACAGAGATGAGATACTTGGGATATCAGCTTTCGAATAGCATCTCATGCAATAAGTGGCAAACCTCATGAAATCTTAAAGTGGTGCAACTGACAGGTCAGATGAAACGGATACTTCAGTGTCACTGTAAGTTTTCATTGCTGCCACTGATAGATTTTTATGAATTGAAGGTCGAACCAACAATGCTTAATGGCCTGGATCTATGTTTGTTGGACTTTGGCACTATGATGAAAACAATCCAAGGGAAACTATGGTAATCAGTGTTGGGGCTGCCGGGATATCTTCTGAATTCTATTTTAATCCATGAATTGGGTTTATACCCGCTGGCTGACAGACTTGAAAGGCGCATGTTTAACAATCTTATGGAGATGGTTTCAACTCCGGACAATTCCTATACCAGGACTTGCATATGATGCTGATCGATGATCATCCAGCCTCAATTTTCACCTTTCATACACGCATGAAAAAGGTTCTTCTGTCCCTTAATCTAAACAAGCAGGACATTATCGAGCGGCCGGGCCTGATTAAAAAACAATTTCATCTTAATTCCTGGGCATTGAATTCGGATCAGATTGAGGGGTATTCCTCTTTTATTTATTCCTCTCTACGCCAACTTTAGACACGCGCAAAAACCTTGATGCTTGTATTCGATCTGTTTCCCTGATAACAAGGCGAGGGCGACATATATGAGATTTCACCTCGACCTAGTTCATACTGGCTCTCGAATACGCAAATGGTATGGCTACGGACTTCTCGATCTCGGCCTCAATTGCCGTTTCTGTATAAACGATAACGAAACAGAGACTTTATAGCATTTATTTTTGTATTGCCCATACTTTGAAAGTGAAAGAAAGATCTGTCTTGGTGCCTATATGCGTCCAGCATCAAATCATGCAGGCTATGCCGTTTGGATGCTCTGTATGTGGGGCAGTAGCAACTTGTTTATACTGGCTACGGTACGACTCGTACGTAGGATTGAAGAAGCCCTTAATCAAAGAAACCAAGGGATTGTAGAGTCACCTGTCTAGGTGCAATAGTTGCATGTCACCCTTTTATTGGATGAGGATGACACTTCTTTGAGGGGCTCTACCCTATGGTGACTATGAAGTATCACATGTCTAAAATGGGAATAGGAAGTCCACTCTTCATTTCAAAACATGGACTCTGGAAGGTTTTTTTACTGCCTTGACCCAGAGATGTCATAGGACATCCCTAGTTTTTAAACTATAAAACGATATTATTATATTTATAATACATCATTATTTTTAATTACATAGACCCATACGACATTTTGGAAAATCTATCTTGGGCGATTTTAATCATAAATTTGCATAGTTTTTAGTAACAACAAAGGAAGCATGAATTTTATAGTAGGAAAGCGACTAGGATACATCACGGGCCATAAGGGGTCATACAGAATTTTACTTATGTACACTAAACTTAATATACGTTTTCTAATGAGTAATTGGAATATTGTCTATTATGTATTCTGATGATTACACATTGTATTGCTGGTCATTGGTGACGATGTACAATGCTGATTTTGCACCCTGCTCTCTTTTGCACTTTGATAATTTTGCACAACTGAAGCCTTTGCACATACGTGCATTTTCACACTAACATGGAATTTTTTAATGTTTCTCCAAGGGGCACTATGTTATTGTGGATGCTATTGTGTGGCACTATGTTATTGTGGATGCTATTGTGTGTGCCTTGCAGTTGCAAAAAGGGTCTCTTTTGGTGACACGAGTGCTTACTTAACAGAGAAGCTCTTCTAAGAACAATTTGACACTGCACTCTGTTGATATTGTACAGATATGGTGCTGTTTTTTATGCACCTTTACGGAATTGATGTTAAATGTTAATCTTGTACCTTGAAGTCTTTTGCATATTTTGCACAATTGTAGTCCTTGGACACGTGTGTATCAATTGGATTTTATGTGATATTGGTTGTTGAAAATTTGTGACAATATATTTGTAAAGTTCTTGTAAACCAAAAACAAATATAAAAAAAAAAACAAGGTAAGTAGTCAAAGAGGCGGGTCAATGGCTGGCCTTCATCCTTCACTGTACCGCCCTTAATAGTGATGCCCCTTGCTGGACACCCCTACGCAATTCATAAGTGATGTCACACACTCTTGTCACCTGATCGCCTAGTCCATCAGTATTTGCTCTCACTGATTGTGTCCCTGGTGCTGCTGGGACAAGGATTGTTTCCTGATTGATGTTCCCAGTGGAGGTTCTTGTAGACTTCAGCTGGATAGTGGGCTGACTCAAGATGGCCAATGGAAGTGACACCACTGATCCAAAATGGCCACAGGAAGTGATGTCACCGATCCAAGATGGCCACAGGAAGTGGTGTTGCTGATCCAAAATGTCCACAGGAAGTGATGTCACCAATGGCCGACAGACAGAAAGTGAAGCCACAAACCAGAAGTGATGAGACATGCTCTCATCACCAAATTGCCTAGTCCATCAGTAATTGGTCTCTTTGATTGCTTCCTGATTGGCGTCCCAGAGGATTCTTCAGCTGGAGAGCGGGCCGACACAAGACGGCCTCAGGAAGAGATGCCACTGATCCAAGAGGGCCACACAAGTGATGTTACCTATCCACGATGGCCACAGGAAGTGATCTCACTAATACAAGATGGCCGCACCAAGTGATGATACCGACAGAAAGTGAAGCCAGGAACCAGAGGTGATGATGCACGCTTTCATCACCTGATTGCCTAGTCATGAGTGATTGGTCTCTCTGATTATTTCCTGATTGGTGTTCCCAGAGGATTCTCTTGTGGCCTTCTGCTGGAGAGTGGGCCGGCACAAGATGGCAACAGGAAGTGATGTCACTGATCCAAGAGAGCCACCGGAAGTGAAGTCACCAATCCTGGATGGCTACAGGAAGTGATGTCACAGATCCCAAATAGCTGACAGACAGAAAGTGAAGCCACAAACCAGAAGTGAGGAGACACCCTCTCTTCACCTGATTGCCTAGTCCATCAGTGATTGGTCTCTTTGATTACTTCCTGATTGGTGTTTACAGAGGATTCTCCTGTGACTTTCAGCTTGAGAGTTGACCGACTCAAGAGGGCCACAGGAAGTGATGCCACTGATCCAAGATGGCCGCAGCAAGTGATGATACCAACAGAAAGTGAAGCCACAAACCAGAAGTGATGATTCATGCTCTCGTCACCTGACCACCTAGTTCATTAGTGGTTGGTCTCTCTGATTTTATCCATGCTGTTGCTGGGATAAGAAGATTACTTTCTGATTAGTGTTCCCAGAGGAGCCTCTTGTGGCCTTCAGCTGTAGAGTGAGCCAACTCAAAGAGCATGACTTTCACTCCTCAGCCAATCAGGAAATATGTAATGTGGCGCCTAACCACCAATAGAAGCCCACATTCCAAGTATTCACTTTTTACTTTGCTCTATCGCTATTCGCCTGCTGCATCTGCACTTTTTGATGGAAATTGTATCCTTTATCCTACAGTCACAGCTGAATCTCATATGGCTCTTGATAGACCCTGCCTGCTTGTGTCAGTCCTCCATTTCCTCCTCATGCAGCCAGAGCTCTTGTCCATTCGTGACCGCATCAGTTCATCATTAATTGTTCATCAACAGCCCCCTCTCTGTGTTTGCCCCTCGTAATGGTATGGCCAGGATGGCCATGTTTGGTCTTGTTGCACTTCGCAACCGTGTTGGGTATACCGTAACACATGGCTAGCAATCTGTAGAAGCCGTACGGAGAAGCAGACAATCTCTGTTTATGGAAGCCCATGGTGAAGCTACTCTGTTCTTTAGGCTCACACAGACCCAGCAACATTAAAACCCCTATTTTAGAGGCTATAATCTTCGGTTTGGGCCCACTAATTTGGGTGTTGGTTACCTACCACATGTAAAGACATGTTTGAAAAATGGTTTTAAGAGGATAGACTAACATTGACACGGCTGTAAATATTCTTATGAGGAATACAGCCTAACACTATTCTATGTGAGCTACATTTTGTCCCCATTTTATTCTATTTAGTGCCAGTCAAAATCGATGTATTTTCAGGTGTATACACTCTAAATTCATACACATTAAAAAACACAATTGCAACCGCATTGCGTTTACCAGTGAAGGATTAATATGTTTAATACTCAATCACAATTGCTATTATACGTGCATCTGACCAGATAAACAATAATTTAACAATGTACATGTATTTGGAACTGTAACAATATAAGTATGTTGCAAAGAGTAAAACTCTCTTATTGTTATAAGTACTGTGTGGGAGCCTGTTGTGCCCAATATGTAATGTAAGGTTTTACCATTTCCTCACATTGCTTAGTGCTCCCGGTCAAGAACAGACGTATGCCCACCCCCCACTGCGAAAGGGAAGGGGTGGATTTGAGTCAGGGCCCACTCGTTGTTTAACCTTCTATCTCTTCTGTAAAGATTCTTTAAAGTTTTCATTAAGTTACAAGTTAACACATAAAGATTGTCTACTTTTTCATTTTTCCCACTGTAATAAACTCACCACAAATAAAAACGATGTTTCTACCTCAATTAACATTTCCATTTACAGTGTAATGAGTACGGCATTCTACAGTTAATGTGATGAGTGTTGAAAGTCCTCAGACTGACCATTCCCCAAGCTGTGACACTATAATGTTAACTGAAAAAATTGTTATTTAAGATGAGGTCTTTTGCTGTATTGTACCATTTAATTAAGAACTTGTAGCACATGTATGGGAGGATAGGTCTTTAGGACCTCCCTCCCCCACATCGCCCACCTACATGAGGCTCATGACTCGTCGGCAGCCCCCCATGCACCTGGGCCCGGGAGGCAGGTTGGCTGCGGATCGATATTTGAGACCGCACGGCCCGTAGCTTTGCATAACACAGACACCATTTTGTAATAAGCAAGACTCCATTTTAAGTATACTGAAACCAGGCCCCAGCAGAATAGCCTGCGTACAAAAGCTGCAGCTTGGCCCCCACTTGACGGCCACAGAGAGGCCTAAACTTCCCCCAGCCTCCACCCCATGGCAGATCAGCTGAAAGCCTCATTCTCACGAGCAACTAGACACAAACAAGTAACAGAGCAAACACTGTATCATTTACCTTCCGCAGTACATCATTGTAGTTGGAGTCTGGAAAAGAACAGAAAACCATCCCTATCAAGCATACCCCGACCCTGCGCATAACCTCTGCACGGGTAATATATGGTGTCCATGACCCCCTGCCCAGTTTCCCCAGATGAAGTGTTAACCATACATACTAAACCCTCGAGTCTCTCAGTCTTATTCATGCTGTTAAAGAATGTGTGGTAAATAATGTTAAACGTATAATACAAATTACTCATATTAAAGTGAAGTACCCCGCCCACCCCCTAGATACCTTCATGCTCCGAGGCCCAGTGTATGACTACTGGAATATCCACTTTGTACCAACCAATGTTTGCTGCTATTGTAAAAAGGGTAATTGAAAAGCAATATATAAAATGCTTGTGTATGATGTGACAAAATATGTTGTATTGCATGTTAGCCACATAGGGCACTGAGTTAGTTTGTACTGTAATCAAAATGTTAGATTAGCATGTTGCTTTCTTGCTCCTGAGTATATAACCCAACCTAATACTACCTCGCGTTTGTTATACGTTCGCCTTTCACATGAATTATAAGTATTAGACCGACTAGCGTTATGTACTGTATATGCCAACGAAAACCTCCATTGTTATGAACCTAGTAATGTAAGCATATGTAAACGGCAGAAATGTGTAATTTCCCTAATGACCCCAGCTTTAACATTTGTCCCCTCCAATGGTATATTGTGCAGCCTAGTGAATAGAGAATCGCTCGGGGTTACAAGGCCATCTCCCCCTCCTCCCGCCAAGGCCTGCTGGGGCTCGCTGGTGTTCGAGCAGCACAGCCTCACCTCCCCACAAATCTCCTGGACCCGCTTCAAGTATTTACCTCCCCCATGTCAGAGGCCGCCATTGCCAGGCAAAGTGAATTATGAGCTACCTGGTCCTAAATCCCACCACCTTTGAGGTGCCAGCTAGGTGCCCCCTCTGACCTAATGGTATTCCAGTTTGCCCCAAATTCAACAGACCACAAAGGCAGATATCCGTCCTTGTGCAAACAACCCCCAGAGCCATCATTTACTACATCAACCAGAGCAAAATGATGAAGGTAGCCTGACCCGTGCCCCCTGATAAGACACCTGGACCCATGAGACTGGACCCTTTGTTAATGACAACTTTACGATGATGTATGGAAACTGCCTCGTATTGCATACTGCTTTCCTGTGTCCCCACCCAGGTATTAGATTGATGTGTTAGAAGTTTTACATAACAACCTGGTATAGATGAGTGTGATGAATGGGTATGAAAGGTCACAAGGGCAAGTTTCTAGAACCACAGTGGTGAATCTCCGTTGAGAGCCAGTGCCCTGGAGCTCCACCCCGACGAGCCCAGCCGACCCAAGCACATCGTGATGCCACCACGTGGATCCCCGCCAATCATGGAGCACCGAGCCTATGGACTACATAGTAGCTAGACGTCACCATCCAATCCCAAAGACTATCTGGCCCCTATAGTGTAGATTGTGTATTTATAATATATTGCTATTGTCAGACAGAGCACTCTCAGAGTTTGCAGAGTCCTTTGCATGCCCTATATCAATTTAGATAAAAACCTTTTAACTTCACCCACACTTGGTCGTGGTCTCATTCCCTCCTGCGGTTTGTCCTTTATTGCCTCTCACTAAGGGGGGTTATTGCCTTATTGGGGGATGCTTACTTTTAGTGATGACTCCTTAGATGTGATTCTTCTTAATTGTCCGCTTTTGGCACGAGACGTCCCCAGCCGCAGTGGAGATGCACGGGGCGCCCGCTCAAGAGAGCTGCCCGCCTACAGCAACTGGTACACTTAGACGTGCGCACGCAGTAGGGCAAAAGGGTACGGGTCTCGCTCCAAAAAGCCTTTAGTACCACTCGCCGGAGCCGGGGGCGGCCATTGAGTGTGAGGCAGCGCCGCCTGGACGGACCAAGTCCGGAGAGTCTCAGATCAAGACGGGCACGTGAGTATTAAGTGCGAGTGACAATAAAAGCAGTGGGAGGGAGACCAGGTTATACGAGGTCAGGTGAGGTAAAGAAAGGATATTTTCTTAGGGGGAAATCAATGGATACTTTAATGCATTAATACTATTCCCTTTCTCTGCATATGGCCATTAGGATAATAAGGTGAAAAAAGGAAAGACAGGAACCTAGCTCTGCAAAGGGGTAGAAGGCGGCGCCGCATAGTGCTATCTTGACTAGTACTGGGAATAAGTGGAATAGTGGAAAATAAAAATAAAGGTGTATGAGAAGAGAGAGACACGGTGTATAAATTAGAAAATGCTTTCTTCTTCTTCTTTATTCTGGGTGAATTAATACTAGGGAATATTCTATAAACTTCAAGGATTGAAGGGAACAACTCGGTGAGGGAAAGAGGGTCTTTTGTAAAGAGAAATTACAGGGCAAGGAAAGGGAGGGTCTTTGTTACATGTTGTATGTTAAATATTTGTTGGATGTTTTTCGTAAGTTGAATGTTGTACAGCAAAATAATAATGTTAAATTAATGGTACTAGAGGTTTCGGTGAAATGGTCATTGTAAGTGTGACCCGGTAAGGTTCAGGGTAGGGATATTGTGTAGAAATATTACAGTATTGAAGAATTGTTAGTACTAACACACACACACACATACGTGAGCAACAGTCATCGTCACAGGTGACACAGCAGGGTAAACAGCGAGAAAATAACATGGGGCCTGAAACACCCCTGGCCCAAAATTTACCAGGCTATGCAGAACGCACAACCAAATACCATGACCAGTGGGTCACAGAATTGAAGGAAGAAGGGCTACCCCAGGTATGGCCCCAAGGGGGGTTTTTTGATAAGTGTCCTGGATATGGTAGCCACATGCATATTCATAAAATACAAGGGGAAGCAATTTCATAATAGAAGAGAGATACTAGATCTATCGAGACTATTTGAAGAAGTGCCCCCACTTAAAAAGAAAGACATAGCGCCCGACCAGCCCACCACTACCACCACTCCCCTGGCAGCGAATGAGAGTGAAGGGGAGGGTAGGGGGAAAGAGGGATCAATAGAGGTGACACGGTTGTACCCCCTCCTAAATAAATCAGTGCCTGCTGAGCGGTATAGTGATCCTGTGTATGTGTCCACACCTACCCCTGCAGTTGCCCCACGGCACACTGCACCGCCACCATATGATTGCTCCAGAACTAGTGGACAGGTAAATACCCCCACTATAGATATTGAAAAATTAACAGAAGACTTAGACTCCCGACTCTCAATGGCCCGGAGTGAGCTATCTAGAATATGAAACATATGTGAACAGAGTGGAACGACCATGTCAAGAACAGAGCACACGCCTAGGGCACAAACACTCGACAGGTCCTCCGAGGAAGGGTGGAAAAAAGGGGAAATACTATTCCGAATACAGTGAGAGCCAACTAGAATAATAGAATTAGAACCACATGCCCTCGGAGAAAACACAGGGGAGGAAGGAATGGCCACTGGGGTATGGAATAGCTGTGGTGCGACATAGAGGATGATGAGCTGGAAGCAGTAAGACTGGGGCTAGCAGCGGGAGGAAGGTCGGAAAGAGTGGATGAGACACCTCTAGGGAGGCCATGGATGAAGTGTGGACTGGGAGGTTAAGAAACAGGATAGGAAGAATGGCCACAGTAGGGAGAAAATGGTAAAAGGTAAGTAGTGGGAAAGGAGTTAAGAACAAACTGCAGCTTCCACTGATACATAGAGGAGGTGGGAGGCCAAATTATATACCCTGGGATCAGATGGATAAGGCAAACTTGTTAAAATTACTGTCCCCGCTGTCGGGAGGAGCAACTAAGTGGATATACGCATTTGAGAAGCATACAGCAGGGGTGCCATTAGCAGTGGGTGATGTCAAAAGTTTGTTGGTATCAGCTGTAGGTGACCAAGCAGATAGAGTTTGGGCAAAGGCTGGTTTCCCGGGAATAACACTAGATTGTGACCGCCATGATGGAGCCTCCTTCAATACAGTACGTGCAAGAATCTGGGATGCCTTAAGAGAGACCTTCCCAGACACGCCAGATTTACAGTCAGTAATGCAATGTACCATGGATGATGGGGAAGATGCTATGGATTTAATTTTTCGGGTGCAGGAGATGTGGAGAGCCGAGACAGGTACGGCCTGGGATCAATCAACATCCCTATTTTACTTTATAATAAAGAGAGGGCTCCCAAAAGCAGTCCAGAAGTTACTCGTCAAAATAGCAGGGATTAAAGCAAAAGGCTGGCCCGAAATTCAAAGCATAATAGTACACCACTGCAAGAGAATTAAAGAAAGCGATAAGAAGATAGCACAGAAAAGGTCGGCAGACGAGGCGAAGTTAACACAGACGAAACTGGTGAAGATCACCGCAGCCATAGCAGCACTCCCCACAGATAAGGATGCAGAGGGGGAGGAGGGATCAGTAGTGATACAAGGAAGGATGGCAGCAAATTGGGCTGGCAATGGGCAGGCACAGTGGAATGGACAGGAGCAGTACGGAGGACCGCAGTGGCAAGTGTGGAGCCCCCGCGGAGGAAGAGGTGGGTACAGAGGGCGCAGAGGGGGTGGTCCGGGGTACGGAGGAAATGGCAGGTATGAGGGCAAGGAAATAGTTGGAACTGTGGGAGATGGGGACACTTCTCACATGAATGTAGGAGCAGGCCAAACAATAATTACCAAGATGATGAACATTATGGTCACCTGCACCCAGGGAGCCCATACAGGTTACCAATGGAGGGGGGCAAGGACAGCAGGAACAAAGGTGCCCAGAACAACATAGGGAGCAACCACATAATGTCCAACAGCAACCACAATGCCGCAAACATATACCATACACACAGGGCAACCCCTTCACCACAACAGCAAATGGTGCAACTGCACCATATGGAGGAGTGGCAGTGGTATCAGGAAATGTTTTCAGTAAAGGGGGGACCACGAGACATCCAACATAGGACAGCCCACTGCAAGACTTATCAGATGAAGACCTCTTCACAGATTCAGATAGTGATGGGGAAAAAATAATGATAATAGCCATCCCCTGTGATATCATGATACAGCAAAGACAAGTGCCAGTGCAACTAATGGCAGTGGTAGGAGCACCACCTTCCTTCTTTGATGATGACATGCAGTCAGTGCCAGGTGACCTGTGGACCACCGGCCCCCACGATGTGGGACTATTGCATGGGGTCACACCAGTCAAGATAAAACTCAAACCAGGAGCCATACTGCCCAGGGTAATACAGTACCCCCTATCCTGGGAAGCAGAAGAAGGGATAAAAGAAACAATCACTGCACTATTAGCACAGGGAATAATAGTGCCCTCAAACTCACCATGCAACACTTGTATTTATCCCATTAAAAAAGCAAAAGGAGGTGCTTGGAGGATGTCCAAGACCTACGCCCACTCAATGACGTCATCCAAAAAGAGTTCCCCTTCGTCCCCAATCCTGCATTCATCCTATGTAGCATCCCAAAAGATGCGTCTCACTTCACAGTGGTGGATCTAAAAAACACATTCTTCTCAGTACCACTTGCAGAAGAATGCAGATATCTAACAGCATTTACATTGGGAGGAAAAAGGTATGAGCACTGAAGACTACCCCAGGGGTATTGCGAAAGTCCCAGCATCTTCAACAGAATTGTACATGAAGATCTAGGGAATGTGACAACAGACAGCACAATTATTCAGTAGGTGGATGATTTGGTGATCTGCGGAAAAAATGAGGAGGAGTGTAGGAAAGACTATCACCCTCTTGACATTGTTGGCCCACAAAGGTTACAAAGTAGATAAAGGAAAGTTGCAATACTGTCAACGAGAAGTGTTGTACCTGGGACAGCTAATTTCAAAAGACGGTAAGAAAGTCATACCAGACAGGGTAGCTGCCATTACGGCAGTAGGCAGACCAAAAATAGTGGAGGAAATGCAAACATTTCTCGGCATGTGCAACTACTGCCGAGCATGGACACTAGATTATGCAGCATACACAAAGCCATTATTGCAGGGACTCAAAGAAGCTCAAAGGGATAACACAGAAATACAATGGCCAGCAGAACTAGAGGATGCTTTCACCTCACTCAAGGAACTAATTTCAAGTGCACCAGTACTTGCGAACCCAGATTATGAGTGCGAGTTCTATCTGTTTTCACATTGTAAGGGGTCCCTCATGACAGCAGTACTGACACAAAAGACATCTCTGGGACACAAGCCCCAGGCATACTACAGTGGCACACTGGATGCACTAATGCAAGGACACTTCGCTTGCAAACAATCTCTGGCAGCCGCGGCGTTCGCCATTGAAAAAAGTGAAACGATAGTGATGGGATGTTCCGTGACACTGTTCGTGGAGCACTCCCTATTCGCAATCCGGGAAAGATCAAAAAGCACACTCACAACACAAAGAGCCAGAGCATATGAAATTATTCTGTTCAGCGCCAACATACACATAGTGAGGTGTAAGACAGTGAACCCTGCAAGATTCATTACAGAACCATGCACCGTGGAGGACATGCAAGCACTTGACTGTGCAACCTACAAGGGTGAGGAGGGGGAAAGTACCATAGTGAGTGAAAATGCACTGAATGAAGGAGAGGTATTCTTCATAGACCGGTCAGCATCAATAAATTTAGAGACAGGAGAAAAACACGTGGGAATAGCTGTTGTAAGGTTAGAAGAAGGTGAGCACGAAGTGCTAATACAACAGCGCCTATCTGCCCATTACTCAGCACAAGCAGCAGAATTAATAGCACTCATTGAATCATTGCATGTAGCGAAGGGGTATGGGGTTACAATTTACTCAGATTCAGCTTATATGTCTACTACAGTGCACGGGGGATTGGCAAGATGGGGATGGAGAGGGTTCCACAGAGCAGATCGTGTCACCAGTACAGCATGCAGAGCTCTTCAAAGAACTGATAGAGGCATTAAAAGACCCCACCGTGGTAGCCATAGTGAAGTGCCAGGCCCATGCAAACAATACAGATGTCATCTCTTTGGGAAACGCGGCAGCGGACGCTGCTGTCAAGGAAGCTTCTTACTTAGTTAAAGAGAGAACAGGTGAGTACCTAATACAAAAACATGTAGAAGAATATCTCCCAGGTGGTTATAATGCCATGCCCGTGTGGCAAATACTGGAGCTACAAGATGGGGCATCGAAAGAGGAAAATTAATTGTGGGAAAAAAGGGGGTGTAGTCAGTCAGCAACAGACCTCCTATGGCATCAACTCAGCACAGGTAATTTAGTGATGCCAATCAAACTATTAGAAATAGCTTTTCAACAACTACATTTTCCAGCACACAATGCAAAACAACACATCGCCGCAGAAATACGGGAGAATTGGTTTGTCCCAGGTTTACATGAGAAACTCTCAAAAATGGCAATGGAATGTACAATGTGCCAGATATATAATTCAGGAATGATATTAAGGACACTGCGGGGAACAATACCAAAACCAACAGGCCCCTTCAGAGAGCTGCATATTGATTATGCAGATATGGGAGAGAGGTGCAATGGATCACGTTACATGATAGTAGTAGTTTGTCCATTTTCAAGGTGGGTCGAGGCAGGGCCATGTGCACATCCGGATGCCAAATGTGCTGCAAAGTTCTTGGTGAGGGAGGTATTGTCATGATCTCTGCTTCCAAAAGGTCAGGGTTTTCCCAACTCCCTTGGAAGCAGATCCATAACCCAGGTTCCGAGTGCCAACCAGTCCCAATTGGGACCTTTTGGACCCAGTCCTGGCGCCAGTGGCACCAGGCTCATAAATATGCCCAGTCCCAGCGCTGGAAGCGCCGGGCTCATAATGCTTGGGTGGACTTACCTGCAGCAGACCATGCTGCTTACTTGCCTGCCAGTTGAGTCTCTGATCCTCTTCTGTTTGGAACTACTTTTCCTGTTGGGTGGGGCAGGAGCCACTCCCTAGATTCAGAACACTGGAACTCTTCTGGAAAGCAGGAACTCTTTTCTTACCTAGGCGTGGCTGTGGAAGGAGACACCTAAGCACTACAGGAGGCTATTTAAACCACACCCGATGGATGAATCTTGCTTTGCGTTATTCTGCATCCTCAGCAGCAGAACGCTCATCGTGTCTTCTGCATCTGATCCTGGGCCTAAGGAAAAAGGCTTACCATTCTGAATCCAGTCTTCAGCAACACCTATAAAGACAAGAAAGAACAGGTTAGCACTACGGTCTTCAGTGACAGCTCTTCACTTACCTGGTCCATCGGCTGTCACCAACGCCTCGCGCTGCATTCCGGCATCTGAAAGACAAAGGCTTACCTTCTCTTCGTGCGCTCCGGAGGTCTTCACACTGCATTCCGGCATCTGAAAGACAAAAGCTTACCAACTCTTCATACGCTCCGGAGGCCTTCGGCGCTGCATCCCGCATCTGAAAGACAAAACAAGGTGCGTTTAAAGACATTGGGGAACTTTAATACTCACGTGCCATTACTCCTTTCCACATCTAACCCAGTGGGTATTCCGGCACCCTGCAGCCGCCCCGAACTTGTACCTGCAAAATAAAAAGACAGTTAGAGCGCATCGTGAAGCAGGCAACAAGCGCTTACTTACGTGCTTCCAGGCGCTTCTATTCATCACACGGGCTCCATCTTCAACTCACTTCAGCCCGCCATCCGCCATCGCCGGAACCCTGCAAAACAAGAGACATCATTACTAAAGACTTTAAAGACATTAGAATTACTCGAAACTTACCGTTCGTGCAGTAAACGACGGACAGCAGTCCTCTGAAGTCAAGAGGCCTGCTCCCCTTATCCAGTGAAGAAACTGGTTACAGCACCCTGCCTCGAGGCAGATGGAGAGCACGGCGTTCACTTACCTAAGGTGAGAGCGTTAACCTTTGGGGTTCTACAGGAGAAGAGAAAGGGAAGAAGAGAGAGACATTCAATAACCCAGTTCATTAATCCCGCATTTTCTATCTGCAGACATCTTACCCTTCGAGCCAGACATACAGTGCACAGAGGTCCAGCCCAAAGAGCCAGCCGTGTGTTACACATCACCTTTGAAGATACGGTATATGCCCAGTCAAGACCGGCGCCTCTACGGGAATCAGGTGAGCGTTACAAATACGCTTTTATTGTTCAGCAGCTTCCATCCGTCTAGTCTACGGGAAAATTTACCCTACGGACAATTTCTTAGAATCCGACAGAACTGTAGTGAATTGGCTGACTTTAAAATCAATAGCCAGTTCTTGAGCGAAAAACTAAAACAGAGACAATATCCTCGGAAAATAATCAAGAGATCTATGAAGAGAGCACGTAACGCAAATCGCAAAGTGATCCTTCAGAAACACACAAAACCACAAGATGATAGAATTACATGTGTCTCATCTTTTTCGCCCCTGAATAATGACCTAAGAAGGGTGATACTAAAAAATTGGAAAATCATTCATACCGATGATTTTCAACCCAATTGTCCTAGATTTGCCTTCAAGCGGATGCCTAATCTGCGGGATAAATTAGTACACACTTACCCTAGTAACAACATTGAGACATCCATTCAATCTACATTATGGGGACTGCCACCAGTCAGTGGTCATTATGCAGGCGGACATTGTTCAGTCTGCCATTTGACCAAGAATTTGAAACAGATTGATCTGTATGACAGGCTATGGAAATACCAATCCTTCTCAAATTACCTGACTAAATGGGTGATCTATGGGATAAAATGCCCTTGTGGGTTAATCTATATAGGCAAAACGATCAGGTCAGTGAAATTACGAATTGACGAACATCGCTCAGCCATACGGAATGGTACTCAGGATAAACGATTGGTGGCCCATTATTTACAAGCGAAACACACATGCGAAGATATATTTTGGTTTGTTATTGAGACATCTAAAGCTCACCCAGAGGGAGGGAATAGGGATCTGTTCCTTAAAAAAATGGAGCAAAAATGGATTTATAATCTCAGTACAGTCCAGTCCGGTCTAAATATTGCCGTAGAGTGGAGTCTGTTTATCCACTAATAGCTCAGACAACCAGTGGGGGGTTAATGAAATATGATCTCATTGCCATTTATTTCTATCATGTCTGCTGGAGGGTGATGCCTTGTCTAAAATTGTCATATAATGCATAACCATTGTATGCACAAATTTGCTCTATAAGAAAAAAATGTATTTGACACACTATACACCCCCCCTTACTGAGAACTAGCAAGCAGATCATTATTTACTGCAGTGTTAAGTATACCTTCATAGGATCCATATACACTCAAAAATGGCCGACCCCTTTCTAATACTGAGGAAAGTCCTTCCTCTATTACACACACAAATGGACTGGACTTGGCAGTCCTCTTTCGATGTCAACGAATGGCATTTGGCTTACACCAGTATTCAACCAAGGAAAAAGCCACGGGGTAAAGCGATTCTGTGAAGGTGAATGCACATACGACAGGTAAGCCTGCTTTGAAATCCATGCCACACTTGATTGTTGCTCAAAAACGTACAGAGAGTCTAATTGTACTCTCTGGTGCCTTTGTCTCCCACACAGAGCCATTCACTGACACGCGAGCGGTTTAAAATATCTAACCCAATATATAACAATGCAAGACAGCCTTGGGGATCATTATGGCCAAGTAAGTGTTACTCCCTGCCACTTAAATGCTTGAAAGAAACGCAAATCAGGTGAAACCTGTGAAATTGAAAGGCTTTTCGCATTTCTTTTAGATTCCATGATGCATTATGGGACATGTCGTATCCGGAATACCATAGAAACTCGGTACACTACTGAAATTTCTCTGCAGGACTTGAAGCAAAAATCCCTGCCTTACACATAAAGTGGTAAATATGATTGATTCATATATCAAAATGTAACTATTGTTGGTTCAATATGTTACTTGTTTCAACAAAAATCTAAATAAATGTACGTATTGATTTACAGCTTGAATTCTTAAGACGGACTGGTCTGCCGCCTCAATTAAATTGATTCATGCAATCGCTTTGCCCATCACACCAAAAGAAATCACTTTTAAGGTTAGCAACCTGGCTACTTGTTTTGTATGCACACAAACACCACCATCACTGTTTTTATCATGTTTGAGTAAAACAATTTTTATTTATCTTTTTAGGTCACTACACTGACACATAGGCGCCATGTTGCCAGTGTAACGTGTTTCTTTAACATATCGCGTCCTGAAGACGGGGCGTTGGACTTTATTGACGAGCTTTAAACTGCAACAGTGTTGTCCTTCTCCCTAGAAACATATTCAAATGTTGACGCTATTATACCATGTTGTTGTATAATTGAAAATGCGATCAAAATACACCATTACTAACATCACGCTAATTGTACATTGCAAATGTTTTGGTGTCTGCTTCTTCCGCCCATTTGTGTTTCTACAAATAACGAACGCTGGAAATAGGTTTTTTGTGTTGTTTTACCATGTTGTTTGATATAATAATTAAAATATGCTAAACACATTTCTTTGTCTATGGTGGGAGATATAATCCTATGAAATTCCTACTGTGAGGTACATTTCTGACAAGTAGCCACCTTTCGGTGTGTTAGAGATGGGTAGCTAGTGGTATATGTACGTTTTTTTCTGGTGTTTTTTTTTTCTGCTGCTTCATTCCCTACTTCCACGACTAAGGCAGCTTTT
The DNA here is from genome assembly GCF_040938575.1 of Ambystoma mexicanum. Lineage (NCBI taxonomy): Eukaryota > Metazoa > Chordata > Amphibia > Caudata > Ambystomatidae > Ambystoma > Ambystoma mexicanum. The sequence goes on from NC_090925.1 coordinate 1,184,826,637, forward strand.
GTTTTGTCACATTTGGGCGGCACCGCCGCCTGGGCAAATCCATTGTTAGAATCAAATAGTCATGTTCTCTACAATTGCGATGCCCTTTTAGCTATGATGAGTAAAGTATTTGATACACGTTATACTACTCAAGCTACCGACTTGGAACTGTTGAAGCATCGACAAGGGAACAATTCTCTATTGGTTTATCTGGCTTGCTTTAATCAGCTGGCAGTGGAAACGGATTGGCAGTCTTCTATCAAGGTCTCTCGGACGAACTAAAGGACATTCTCTCCACTGTCCCAGTGGTTCCCACAGCACTCGGGGAAGTGCTTGATTTAGTCCTTCAGATTGATGCCCGTAAAGCTGAAAGGCGCTGAGAGAAGAAACCTGCTCTATTCGCCTCAGCCCCTGCGGAGGCATCATCCTCGACACTTCCTGCACCAGAACCTATGCAGATCGGTGTGGTTAGGGGTCCACTCATGCCTGCTCAAAGAGAATACTGCAGATCGCACAATCTTTGCATGTATTGTGGGGCCTCTGATCATCTTCTGCCCGAATGTCCCAAAAAATCTAAGAGAAAGGCGGGAAACGCCAAATCCCAACAGTAGATGGAGTCCCTACGTCTGGAGGACCACCTTTGGACTCTCAGATACAGAATCCGGTTCAGCTGGTCCACCTTCCTGTTACATTTTCTGTGAACCAAGGTGGTTTGTTTCAGGCAATGGCAGTGATAAATTCGGGAGCAACCGGTAACTATGTTGACCAATGCTTTGCCTCTATGTCAGGCATACCGCTAATTCGCAAACCCGTACCTGAAACTGTTAATGGGGTGGACGGTTCGATCCTTGTCTCTGGAATGGTAACTCATCAGACGGTTCCATTGCATATGAGCACTGACGAAGGCCATACAGAAGTGATATCATTCAATATTATCAAAGCTCCAGCCTCCAAAGTCATCCTGGGTATCCCATGGCTGCAGTTCCACAACCCTGTCATTGATTGGTCGACATATCAGATCCAGTTCCCTTCCAACGTTTGCAATACCCAATGCACTTCATTGCCTTCATTGCCTGGAATCAGCCAGGGTAGCCCTGCCAGGGTACTGGTATCCTCTACTATGCATATTGGAGCCATATCAAACAACATTGCGTCCACGGTTCCTTCTAATTATGCAGAATATTTGGACGTATTTGACAAAGGTATGGCAGAATCTCTACCCCCACAACGGGCCTATAATTGTCTGATAGACTTGATACCAGGAAAGATACCTGCTGGAAGGGTGTATTCACTCACTCTCAAGGAAGATGCGGTACTCAAAGAAAAGAAGGGGATTTACGTCCCTGTATTGACTATCGTGCCTTGAATGCAGCTACCATAAAAAAACAGTACCCCCTTCCCCTGATCCCTGTTCTCCTTAATCATTTGGGATCCTCAAAAATATTCACTAAACTCGATCTCAGAGGGGCCTACAATTTAATCCGTATGTGTTAAGCGGAAAACCTGTGCAGTTCCCTCTGGGACCAGTGCAAAAGATTTAGGCTTACAGGTCTTGGCAGTAAACTCACTTGGTAGCTGTCTGTACCACACAGATTCACCTGGTAGCTGTGGCTGAGCAGTCAGACTTCTCTCAAGAAAAGTTAGGCAGTATGTGGAGTATACAAAATAGGGCAATTTACACAGTAGAACAAGCAAGCATGGAACAGAGCTTGGGTGTAAAGATATATAGGTATTTATTTATAACAACACATCTATGAAAACACTCTGGCACTAATACGGCAAACAACTTCAATCACAATTACTATAAGTAAATCAATCCCCCTAATAATAGTTCGACAAGTCTAGGTTCAACGGCACCACTTATTTGCAGACAGAGGTGAATGCTTTAACCTAGATGGCACTCTAGTATTCGTTAAGATGGGAGAGAAAAGGCAGGGTATGAAATCAACTCGGTACCAACACTTTTACGAACAAATGCAAGCCAAGTAAGGCAGGGTCTACTGTAGATCGCAAGTTCAGAGGCCAGGCCCACTCGGAGAGAGGCAAGGTGATATGTCCCAAAACGTATCACAGTGGAAATGCACTTCGAGTCTTTGTCGCAAATTGTTATCGAAAGCTTGGAGGCGACCCAATGGAGAGGCGAGGATTAAGACACCTCACACTATCAGGCAAAAAGGGAAGCCTGTCGGACGCGGTACCTTGTATGTGGAGAGACAGATCCGGCGGGGGCAGTTGTTCCTGGTGGTGGATGCAAGTCGCGGCTTTGCCAAGAGAAGAGATGATCTCGTCATCCAAGGAAAGTTGAAGATCGTTGCACCAACAGGGAAGAGACCAGCCACGGAGTGCTCCATCACAAGGCACCACCTTTTGGTCGCGGTATGGGCTAGTGGCTATCCGGTTGCCGGGGTGCTCTGCATGGGCAATTCGACCACTACGCCCTGGAAGCGAAGAAAAAGCAAAGGGGACTGGTTGTGCCCACCAGTCAGGGGAAGAAGACTCTCCGGCGGGGAGATCTCCTCTGTCGTCGGGAAGTCGTGAGACGGTTCAGCAGGGCTCCACCGGAGGTGTCGTTGTTGCAGGTCGGCTCAGCTTTACCCTCATCGGATTCTTAGGTCCTGTGGCGACTTCTGAAGATCCAGTCCCAAAAGCCCTGCTTTTATGCAGAAAACCCCTATTCATTCAGCCTAGCTGTCAATCAAAACACGCTAAGTGGTGAGCGGGGTGGCTCACCACTTGGGCCAATCACACCAGAGTGCGACTTGAGTTGGCAAGGCAACTCAGTCCAGGGTGCCTAAACCCCCTCCCACACCCCCTGTGGTACCCAGACAGAATGGCACCACTTTGGAGGGCCTCTGTGCAGAAGCCTGCCAAAAGTGGAACAAAGGGCTCAACCTTTGGTTTAGGAGTCACAGAGACGAACACAGACGCCATTTTAAAAACCGAGTTTCTGGCAAAAAATACAGACCGATAGATTTATTTAAGATAAATAAACCGGTGGTATGTTAGAGATTAACGAGAAAAAGTATTAACCTCCAACAATGGGAAGAATCCCATAGGGTTATATTCGGGGTCGAATATAACAAGTAGTTTCCACTGCCACCAGCCAAAACTCGACGAGGGGGGACGGGACAGTGCCCCCTCGAATAACAGACCCAGGGGCAATCGAATTACCCCTACTAGTACGTCCACAATAGGATGGTTGGTACAAGTTCTGTTAGTAAATTTAGGTCTAGTAAAGCCAATTTAGATGCCCTGGGAGACAGTAGTCAGTCCAAGGGTATGGAGTCTATGGTGGGGGTCCTCTAGGATGCCCCAGTGTTACAGCACGGAGGGTGCGGTGTAACACACATAGAAAAACATATGAGACCCTATGGAGTAAAAGACCCCATAGCCCATAGAACACATTGACATTCAAAGGAATTAACCACATTCAAGTCCAAGAGTGGGAGAAAAGAGTCTCACTCTTGGCAGGATGGAAAAAACAAACTCCAGAAATCCAGCAAAGCTGCTGGGGGACTCACTAGGTTAGGAAATTCAGCCTAAACAGAGAATTCTCCCTAACATTATGAGAAGAGGGGATGAGTGGAAAACTGCGTTTAAGACACGTTACGGTCTATTTGAGTACTTGGTGATGCCCTTTGGGCTCTGTAACACACCGGCCAGCTTCCAGGCATTTATGAATGATATATTCCATGACATCCTTGATCAGTACGTGGTAGTTTACCTGGATGATATTCTGATCTATTCGCAAAACCAGACAGACCATTTACTACATGTCAAAACGGTGCTCCAACGTCTGAGTGATCACAATTTGTTCGTAAAAGCCGAAAAATGCATCTTTCATGCCTCAGAGGTGGAATTCTCGGGTTACGATCTCACTAGCAATGGGATTTGTATGAGCCAATCTAAAATCAGTGCCATTTTGGAATGGCCAGAGCCCAAAACTGTGAAATCCCTACAATCATTTCTGGGTTTCGTAAATTTTTATAGGCGTTTTATCAACAGCTTTCCAGAGATTTCTGCGCCTCTTACCTCTCTGACCAGTGCCAAGGTGCCATATGTATGGTCATCTGAAACCCAAAAGGCTTTTGACCAGCTAAAAGCCGCTTTCACTTCCGCGCCTGTCCTCAAACATCCCGATCCTGATCTCCCATTTTTTGTGGAGGCCGATGCCTCGGGTTATGCAATTGTTGCTGTGTTGTCTCAACATTGTCCCCATTCCGCCAATATACATTCCGTTGCCTACTTCTCTCGCAAGTTGACACCTTACGAGAGGAATTATCCCATTACGGAACGTGAACTCCTAGCCATCAGAGACGCTTTTATAGAATGGAGACATCACCTCCGGGGGGCAAAACATCCTGTAACAGTATACTCGGATCACAGAAGCCTGTTAGCTTTCAGATCAATGAAATGTCTTACTGCCAGGCAGGCGCGGTGGCGCTTATTTTTTTCCACAATATCAGTTTGTTATCACCTACCGTCCTGCCAAGGCCCAAGTGTCAGCCGACACTCTCTCCCGCCTCCATGCGGGGAACCAGTTCCGGCGAACTGAAGCACTACCTCTAGTACCAAACAGAGTTGTTTGTGGATGTTCTGTTCAACCGTCTTTACGTTCAATCATCGTTCATTGGGTCTCAACCCATCCAACGGAAATTGCTGATTTCAACCTGGAACTAGTTCAAGGTTTGCCATTCATTCAAGGACGCATCTTTGTTCCACCGGGTCAGGCCCAGACCTTGGCTCTCCAGTGGTCCCATGATTCTCTGGTTGCAGCACATCCAGGAAGTCAGAAAACCCTTGGGGCATTACGTTGTTGGGCTTGATGGCCTTTATGGCATGCGACGTAAAGGATTACATCCTAACCTGTGCCATTTGCACCCAATGTAAGACCTCCAGAGCCACACCTGTGGGTTTGTTACAGCCTCTGCCGATCCCATACAAACCTTGGCAGATGGTGTCGATGGATTTCATTGTTGACTTGCCTGACATCCAGGGACACGACACCATTTGGGTGATTGTGCACTACTTCACAAAATATGCTTTGTTCATTCCTTGTTCCGGTTTGCCGTCAGCTCCCGGACTGGCTAGATTATCCATGACAAACGTATTTTGTTTCTTTGGGTTGCCATCTGTCATTGTTTCTGATCGTGGGACGCAATTTACCTCATGATTCTGGAAGACTCTTACGGTTTCCCTAGGCATTGAGGATAGGTATTCCTCGGCATACCATCCTCAGACTGATGGGCAGACTGAAAGAACCAATGCTACTATCGAACAGTTCCTACGCTGCTTATGTCTTCAGTTTCAACAGTCATGGTTTACTTCATTGCCTTATGCCGAGTTTGCATACAATAATTCTATGCATACGTCAACAGGGGTGTCTCCCTTCTTTGCCCTGTATGGTTGCCACCCTAGGGCACTCCCGCTTGATCCGACATTGCCCGATACCAACCCGGCCGCAAGAGATTGCGTAAGAGATCTAGACCAGGTTCATCGGGATGTTCGCTGTCACTTGCTTCGGGTTCAAGATCGTGCAAAGAAGTACGCGGATGTTCATCATTTGCCGGCACCAGTCTATCGGATTGGCATGAAGGTGTGGTTGTCATCCCGTAACTTACGGATTGCTGGTAAACTTTCTCTTCTGCCTAAATTCGTGGGGACCTTTACCATTTCTGATGTTATTAACCCTGCAGCAGTCAAGTTGTCATTGCCACGTTTGTGGTGCATTCACCCAGTCTTTCACGTCTCCCTGATCAAAGCTTTTGTCCGGTCTACTCGTCTACCGACACGTCCTTCACTGATTTTGGTGGACGGCAAAGAGGAGTACGAGGTCTCACGCATTCTGGACTGCAAAGTCTCTAAGGGTACGGTGTTCTATCTGGTGGATTGGAAGGGTTTCGGGCCTGAGGATCGTACCTGGGAACCTTTGCCCAACTTGCATTGCCCTTATCTTTTGAAAGATTTTCATTCCTCCAGAGGGTTGCCGGTGTGTTTGGGGGAGGATGCTGTTACACTTCGGCAGAGAAAAACTTCCCTGCAGAGTACGTCCCATTCACAGGCTGCTTTGTGGAGCAGATACAGGTTGTCATGGCGCCTGTACAAGCTACGGCAGAACCCGTGTCAGCTGACACGGGTCGTACGTGAGGGAGGTACAACAAGGCACGCCCTCCTTACAGGTTTAAAACTGCTGTCTTCCAAAGGGCTTGTTGCTGCTAATTAGTGTTTCTTACTATTTGCGGTTACGTCCGTTTTCCTTCGTGAAATCTTGTCACGAAATCCCGACTTGATCTCCTGGTTCCGACCCACGCTCAAACCTTTGGATTGTTACATCTTCTATTCCATTGGCACTTCTTATAGACCGGTACAATATCGACCCGGACTGCCCCTGGACTGCCTTCTCTCCGTCCTTATCATTGTCGTGATCTTCTGGTATTCGACGTGGAATGTTATTTGGATATTCCTTGCCTGCTCCTGCTGTCTTTGCATCTCATTCGTCAGCGGTTACTCGGAACACCTCAGTTGCTCCAACCCTTGTCTGGGAAGCGTGTGTTTCAGGCAACCAACTGTGTTTGTTCTCTGATATTCTGCCAGTGCCATCTTTGACTATTGTACCTCATTTACCTACTGCTCTGTTGGTATTCCTCTCTACTGGATTTTGGGACATTCATTGAACTACAGCACTCAACGAACTTATTTTCAAAGTGCATATTGATGCTCTCCTGATCCTGCACCAACCCGGCTCTAGTGTGACCCTCGTGCCGCCCGAGTTTACTTCCCTGTACTAACTTACCTGTTTATTATTTCTTCCTGTTGTTTTCTCCAATCCTGGAAATCATTAACCCTTGACAGTCCCACAATTCAGGTCTGTTTTTTTGGCTAAAAACTCTCAATAGGAAGAATCCATTAGATGAATTCACTCATTTGGGTTTAATTCTTTACTTGTAGGTCCACCCGGGGAAAGTTCCACTCCAATTCCTGCCTAGGTATTTCCTGTCCAATACTGTGTTTGATTGCTTATTTGTTTCTCTCAGCACTGTTAAATATCTTTGTATTCGTTTGCAGCATTGGTATTGGCGGTGTGTGTTCTCCCCGCTCTTTTATTCAACTGACACCTCTGCCTGTTCCAATAGAAACAGCAGAGAGGTACGTTGTAAAGAAGAGCCCTTCTTTGAGGAAGCCTGAGTCTTGTACTCAGAGGAGCTGGAATTGGAGGCTGAATATCGATTCCTGTATACATATCGTCTCCAAGGTCATCTATCTATCTTCCTGACCTGTTTACGGAGCAGTGAGTAACAGTCACTCTCTCTCTCCTTCTCTCGTGTGATACACTGTACTCCTATACAAATCAATATCAATGGCCATTCACCCTGTGTCACCCTTTGTTGCTCCTGCACTCTGTGTTGTATGAATATTTTCTTGCTTTTATCATTTGTGATCAAGCATGTGCATATACTTTGACCTGTTACTCTGCATTGCATTCCATTTAGGTAAGGGGTCTCCCGATGATGTGCATTTTATGCAAGGCAGGTGAGTTCCACGTACAGTTGAGTGCATAGAATTTTCTGACATGGGTGCAGGGCACTGTGTGTGTTCACTCTGGATTTACTTGCCTTTGCCTCAATCCCCATTGTTGGAGGGTGGTATACCTCACCCAGGGGTGCAATGGTACATGTGCTGTGGTACTCTCCAGGCTACAGCACTGCTACTGCCCATTGCATCAACTCCATGCTTCTAATCCACACCCTGTGTAATTCATTCGGGTCAATACCGCAAGTAGTATGCATGACATTAAGGCCAGGCACCACTTCTGTCTACCACTGATTGTCCTCCACTGGCTAGGTGTGTCAGACAGTGTTGAGTCATAAGAACTATGCATTGTCCACTGTGATTTGTGAGGCCTGCTTACTCCCTATCTGCTAAAGTTCATTCCTCATTGCTGTCCCTCCAGAGCCATTTCATCATGTTACTCGTACCTTCTTCAGGTGACCAGCTATTGATGGAGATTTCTTCAAGGGAATCTTTATCGTGGCAGGGGCCAACCTCTAGGATACACATCCGGCCGCCCTCTGTTGGGGACTCATTTCCTTATTTTCCATGCACTACCCATGTGTTTCATCTTCTACTCTACCTTCTCTCTCCCTCTTCCATGCTAAGCATTCCCTTTACTCTCTCACTCTCTACATTTCTTTTGTCCTTGCTGCTTGATGTACTTCAAGGTCTCACATGCCCCTGTCAAGCCCAGAAATGGTGGGGCTCTTGAGTAGTGTCATCATCACTGCACTTGGGGAATGACCTGAGAGAGTTGCATCTCTTTGCACTTACCCAGGCATCCACTGAACTGGTTGCACTTGAACCAGCCCTGAACTTGTTATCACCCTCGGAATACCACACCCCTCTAAACATCTGTGTACTTGCTCCTTCTGATTGCACCATGCAGGTACGGTGTCTGTCTGTTGCACCCTGTCCTCGCTCCCTGCATGATGGCACATTGAGGCACTTGTGAAAATATGATGAATCACTGTCCGACAGATTCACTGTTAGATCCAGTGTTAATGGTATAGTATAGTATGCAATTACTGTTCCTGTACTCAATATTATGGATGTCTACGAGCGGGTGTTATTTTCTACTTGGTCCATACATCGTTGAGCGCTTTGAGATACTAGTGTTATGTATTGGCCATTTATCTATCTCCTTTGACATTACATAACATGGCACGGTGTGGTGATGATTTTACATGACGTATGGGACGGTTTATGTGACACACAGAGGCGATTTGATGTCTAGTTTGGCATGGTGGTAGTGGCATACTCCTTCTTCTATGTGTTTCTTCTGCAAACACCAACTTGAATTGATTTTAGTTCTAAGGGATGCACACATTGTTGCACTTCCAAGGACACATTCTCAGGGTGGTTAGGTGGGCACAGATGATTGTCCCTTTGTCATCATTGAATAGCACCTGGAATGTGCCAGAGCTGTGTGCACTCCACAGTGTTTGGATTTTAGGTGAAAAAGGTAGCCATAAGCTGGGTATGGGCAGCCTTGCCACGTGCCCTTTGACCTACCATGCGCAAGCGGCATGCATGTGGTTGGTGATGTGGGGGCACCACCATTTCCATGGGCATGCCACGCTGTGTTGCAACATTGTGCAGGACACATGCTGCCAAAATGATCCTGCACACTACTGGTGGTGCATATAGCAACTCACCACCAGAGTTATCAAGGGAGCGGGAACGTGACTTCAGCACTCTGACAGGCCGATTCATGGAATTAATGTGTGAGAAAAATCGCAGCGCAAGCGTACGAAAGCGTGCGAATCGCAGCGCAAGCGCAAAAATCGCAGCACAAGCGTGCGAAAGCCGAGCACATCGATTCATGGAAGTCCGTGCGCATGTAAATCCTGGGATGTGCACTAAAATTGTGTGTGGCACACGTGGGCGCCCACATCATCAAACGGCGTGCGCTATGTGCACTGCGAAAGTGCACATAGTGCGGCGCACACAACAAAAGTGGGCAGAACACAGGGTGTAACACGCGGAATGGGGAACAACGCGTGAAAATGTGGCCGTTACGGAGGAAGTACAGGAGGTAACTGCGTGGGAACGCCCACACGCGAGCCTACAACACATATTCATGGAATCGAACCGGGGAAACGCGTGCGCCAAAAAAGACACGCTAATCCGGAAACACGTACGCCAGCAGGAAGCAGGCGTAAGCGGCCCCGCGCATCATAAAAGGGCGCGCAAACAACAAACAAGCTCAGACGCTACGATGAAAATAACATTCCTCACAGCAGTGGTCGTGGGACACCGCAGGAGGAGGAGGATAGCCAGGCCCAGAATTTTTACACCCAGGACCAGCCTTTTTGGGATGACTGATGACCAGGTGTATGGGAGGTGCAGGTTCCCACCACACATAATACTCGACATGGTGAGTGAGTGGGAAGATGACCTCACATCACCCACCCTGTGCTCCCAAGCACTGAGCCCCTTGGAAAAGGTGCTCAATGTACTGCACTTCTTGGCCACTGGTTCATTTCAGTGGACAAGTGTCATAGTGGGGGGGGTGTCACAGGCCACGCATTCACGCTGCCTACGCCAGGTGTTGGCCATCATTACTGCACGCTCTTCAGTCCGCAGGCACATATACATGCCCAGAACACCTGCAGAAAGGCAGGCTGCCATCCAGGACTTTTACGGGGTGGCACACTTCCCCAAAGTGCTAGGTGCCATTGATTGCACCCATGTGGCTCTACGTCCTCCCAGGGCAACTGAGAACATCTATAGAAACCGCAAGCACTGGCATTCCATCAACGTGCAGGTAGTATGTGATGCCAAGGGAATCATCACCTCAGTATATGCCAACCAGCCAGGGTCCACCCATGACAGTTTCATTTTCAGAATGTCACCCCTAAAGCGGGACCTAGAAGCTGGGCGGCATGGCGATACATGGCTTCTTGGTGAGTATAAATGTCTCTGCACATGCATGCATGTCAGATACTGAGTAATGTCACAACCCCACTAATGATACCCATCATCACCTCCCCAGGGGACAGTGCCTACCCTCTGAGCACCCACATGATGACGCCAATTCGGAACCCCACCACACCACCTGAGGTAAGATACAACACAGCCCATATTGTAACCCGGGGCATAGTGGAGCGCACATTCGGAGTGCTCAAGTCACGCCTTCACTCCCTTGACCGCTGTGGTGGGCAGCTGCTATACGCGCCACCAGTAGTGTGCAGGATCATAGTGGCAGATTGTGTCCTGCACAATGTTGCAACCCGCAGGGGCATGCCGGTGGACATGGTGGTGCCCCCAAATCCCCAACCACATGCATGGCCGCTGCACATGGGAGGGGAAAGGGCACGTGGTGAGGCAGCCCGTACGCAGCTGGTGGCTAATTACTTCACCTAAAATCACACCCCTGTGGAGTGCACACAGCCCTGGCACATACCAGCTGACAATCAATGATGATGACATAAGGCACAGTTAACTGTCACAACCATACCAGCCTGAGATAGGTCACCGGGAAATGTTACATTGTGTGCATCCCTACCTACTGAAAGACAACCAATGCTGTGTCACAAAAAGACACACATTTATGCTGCATGAATGACTACCCCCTTGCAAAATACAACATGAAAATAGTGCCATGTCACCAAACCCCTCCCCATCTCAGCTACCCAACACACCATGCAATGTGAAAGCAACCAAATGAATGCACAACACATGACACAAGTGTCACAAAGTGCACTGTCCCAAATGGAAACAGGCCACAGACAATATGCTCCCAGTAATCAATAACAAACAGCACACATGAACAAATGCTTACCAGCAACACAATACAGCAACACAGGATGAAACAGTGGCAAAATATGACAGTACAAAATCAAAGTTGTGCAAGTCTTACAACCTGAATAAGCCAGCACATCGACCCCTTCCAACTGCAGAGTGTTGCTGGCAGGCAAATGTGTCAGTGTACTGCATAAAACATGAACTGCATCTGCAAAGGAGACGGCCTTGTGAAGACATGAAGAAGGTACCTGTGAATAAGGAGGAAGACATGGATGCACAAGCACATATCAATACACCATGCACCATGTTCAATACAACAACATTCCCCACTAGGGATGTCCACACAGTTTTGACTACAGACTGCCCACACAGCTCATTGGAGCCCAATGTCACTGTGTAAGTCACTGTCACTTGGTCACACCCTTTGCAAGCCCATGGAAAGGGGAAGCAGGAGGGGTGTGTGTCATGAACCCAAGCATCTAACCCAAAGACAGGACAAGCCTTCATGTGCCCAGCTGGAATACACAGTGGATGCCCACGGGAGCCACACAAGGCTGTAAAAGAAAAAAAAAAATCAAAAATCTAAAATGCCCATGTGTGGACCGGGGGGAGGCCACCCAGGAGGTTCGAGGACAGGGTGCACACCAACACCCACCTGCGTGGATGTTGTGAAAAAAAAAATACCTCCATGGGCTCATGGCCTGCACGGCTACGCCAATGTGGGAGAACTGCTGTTGCTCTCTTCACCCTCTGCTGCCACATCAGGAGGTGGTGGTGCTATGGGAGGCAGCCCACGCAAAGCCCTGGCATGGTCCTCCATGGCAGCAAGCATGCAGGTGTGGAAGGTCTTGTTCTGGAGGATGATAGTATGGAGATCCCCATGCAGCACCTCACGGGTTGCCTGCATTTCTGCACGCATGGCCTCGCATGATGCCCGGATCTCCTCACGAGTTGCCTGCAGCTCAGCAGAGAGTGAACGTGTGAGCTGCTCCAGCTGCTGTTCTGACCTAAAATTTCGGGAAGCCACAAGTTCACCCAGGGTCTCCCTAAGGAAATGGAGTTCTAACCTCAGGGCTTCCCTGTGGCCCTGTGAATCTACAGATATGGCTTCGCGCAGAGTCTCCAGTACCGCCCGTCAGTCCCTGTTGGATTTCAACATGTCTTCCCTGTGTGATTGGCAAATGGAGTCTGTTGCCTGCTGTTGATGCTCCATCTGCCTTTCAGGGGGGAGAATGGAAGTGGCCACCCTCTCCATTGCCTGAGCCATCATTTCAACTGATGCTCCCTGTTGTGCTGCTATACTGTAAATGGCGTTTTCCCATACAGTATTGCCTGGTGGCGTACAGCCACCGCGTCGGCGGGCACCACACCTGTTTGGAGCAAGGAGATCTGCACCTTGCTGGGCTGGCACTGCCTGAGGCTGCAGGACTGCATTCCCCCTCTGATCTGCTGGCCCAGGAACAGGATCAGATGTTGTGGAGTGTGACCCTGAATCTGTAATTGCCAAAGGCGGAGTTACCAACACTGACATCCCCATAGAGGGGCCTACCCCCGGTGCAGGTGGGTTGGACAGAACAGCATCCCTGCCAGAAACACTCACCTGCGACAGCACATAAGTCCCACTGTCCGATTCAGCACCTGAATCATAGAGGTCTGGGGAGGTGCACCCAGAGACACCCGTGGACAGTATGGTCTGCAGGAGGGTAGGGTTTTCACCCACCACAACACCACATCCTCCACTGGTGCCCGGTCGTGGCTGAGAATCCTCCTGGTTCTGCACCATCTCCTCCACCTCAATAGCATCAAGTGCGTCATCACCTGCAAAAACATGAAAGACAACAAATGGAAACAGGCATGAGCACCATAGCACACACATAGGCCTGACAAGGCAGAGATCCAGTACATGAATAACACATGTCCCACAAGAGAATAACCCTGGCATGCATGCACTGTCAATGATTTGGAAGGGGAGGCAAAAAGCAGACACTGAGGACTCCAAGATGGAAAATCAACACATGTGTTGCATGCTGGATAGCACTGGCATCACATATTAGCCTGTGAGTGGCATGGGCAATCCACACACATGAGACATGCCAGCACACAGGTGGCACATAGCATAGCCATGGTACATTTGACATGTACAGCCATATGTCAGTGAATGAGTACTGTCACCCATCCATGTGAGATGGACATGATGAGATGAAAAATGCAAAATAGTGTGACAAAATACGCATGTGCCACACACTGCAACACACCCAGTGTGCAATAATACAGTGATGGCAGGCAGATGGATACATCAATGGTTGTTCACTTCAACATGATAGGAAACAACAATCATGTTCCACATTCAAACAGGCCCCAAAAATTAATGTGAGCAGGCCCTTATTCAATCAGCCTGAATGGTCAAATCATTCCCATAACAAGGTAATAAATGTGGCCCAATGTGAGTTGTAATCTATGACAGAAGCATGTCACATATGTGGCATTAGGGCAGAAAAATGTGTTGCAAAAATGGGAAAATTGAAACAATCAGGCTGAATGAACACTGAAAAATCAGAACAATGTTGTTGCAAGACGACAGTTCATGGGCAACTGCAGTAATGTGGCGCGTAATTGGCTACTGTGGTCAGAAGGGATACTGTCATACCCAAACCCAAGGCCGGTGAATGGTTTGGAGGAAGCACGTGGATGACCCATACCACTCAGGAGTACACACCCTCACCTGGCACTCAATCATTACACATCACCCAAGAAACATACACATGGATTACACACACTTGCATGGGCACTCACCAGACAATGCCTCATAATCTGGTAGGTCTCCCACACTTTGGATCTGTTCCTCTGTGACGAAGGTTCCAGCAACAGACTCATGTTCAGTGAGTTGGTCGTCCTCTGGTGGAGACCTACGGCCAGTCACCAGAGTAGAGGCATGATTGGCAGCCAGCTTGTTCTTTGCTATGCGTTTAAGGTAATTCCACCGCTTTTAGCAATCATCAACTGTGCGCCTCACAAATCCAAGGGCACTAATGTGGTCCGTGATGTTCTGCCAGTGGGCCCTACGTTGAGAAGTCATAGTCTTACAGCCTGCAGTCACCAACATTTCACGGCTATGTGCCGACACATAGGCCACAAGAGCATCAAGTTTGGCGTCATTGAAGCTAGGCTTCCTTGACGTGCCGGAGTGTGTAGCCGTGACTGAGGTCTCAGCCTGTAGTGCAAGAGCACCCTTCTTCTTCTTCTTGTAAGGTGGTGCGGATCCTGAGTGGCTTACGCCGCTCTGGTCAGTAGGGGCAGAAGCGCAGGTGGACTGGGTACTAGAAGCCTGTAAAGGCACGATGACCATAGGTCTTGGTGCAGGCATTGGCTGCAGGGTGATGTCCGCAGGGCCAACGTCAGTGATGACGGACCTGGACCGACACTGTCCCGGCTGGGAGACTCGGAGCTGGTGTGGATTGAGCTGCAGCTGCCCCTGCAGCCTCCCCACCCTGGCTACTTGGGGCAGCAGATGACATTGCTGCCCCAGATCCACGTGGCCTGGTGACAGCAACTTTCACCGCCACACGTGGATTAGACTTGCTGACCTGGAAGTCAGCCTGGGAGTCATCCTGTGCCGGTTCAGGTGACAAAATGGGCCGGTCCAACAAGGGCTGAGCTGGAATGGTGTTAGCTACGTTTCCCACAACCATTGGGGGGGGGGGCATAGGTGTCCCCGATTGGTCGTCCACACACAGGGCTCTAGGGGCAACCTGCGAATCCTGGCCACGTCCCCTACCGCGCCCACCATGCCCACCTTTTGGAGGTCGGCCACCTTTGCCTCCCTTACTGCTTGGTCGCCTCCCAACCATGGCACTGATGTTGTTGTGTGTATGGGAGTTGCAGTAAACAATTGTCCTGGGCAATTGGGGTTAAAGGGTTAGGGTACTAGATGGAATTCGTACCCTAGTGTTCTAGCAAGGCTGTATGTGACCCCTGGGGGAAGATGACGGGTCACGCAACGCACAGGCACCCCAAAAACAAATGTACAAGTGCATGCAACCCCTGGTAGACCACGTGCGTGGAAAAATGAACCCGCACTACGCTGTGGCACCCAGAAACACAAAAATAAGTGTACACGTGTTACACGCAGCCTACAATGACCTCTGAAAGGGTACACGACACACAGGGGGAACCACAGTTGGAAAATATGTGCGCGACTCACCGTCTGCCTTGAAAAAGAAAGTGAAAAAGACACGTGTGTGCGTGTTGGCAACACCCCCGCCAAAAGAAGAAAAGAACGCAGTCTGAGGAAACAGGGAGTATGAACTGGAAACGTTGTGAAGTAATCGCATGTGAACCAACAAGAAGTACAAGAAACACCTGCTCGCTCTCCACAAAAAGCACGTACAAGAAAATAGCGTGATACTCATACCTTTTAAGCCAGCCCACACGTGCAACGTCACTTACGCGCTTACGCACTAAGGCCCTTTCCTCCGATAGCACGGTGACGTGCAGTTTTCTCACGTGCTGATTCACAATGCACCCGAGTTGTGGGGAACTCCCGCGCACGTAACGTCACTTACGCGCTTACGCGCTGAGGGCCTTTCCTCGGATTTCATGCTGACGTGCACTTTTTTCACGTGCCAAATCACTCTATATCAAGCTGGCCATGGGAAAACACATAGGAGACCACGCTCCTGCCCAAAAGGCCATTTTCCTGCCCCCAAGAGCCCCAAGCACAGTCCCACCAGCCATCTGCTGCTGCCTGCCTGCTGCCCACGTGCCCTGCTATTTGGTGCCTGCACGTCAGCCATCTGCAGGGGTCCAGTTGCTGTGTCCAACCCTGCTGGAACAGAAGACTCCCGACTGGGATACCATCGCTCCACAGCCCAGCCCCAGGACCCAGTTGCCCACCCACGCCTGCCTCGGGGGTCATCATGTCAGGGTAAACACCATCTGAGACCACTTGCAACCCCCAGCCAGAGAGGCAGAAGGCCACCAGCTTCAGTGAGAAGGAAGTTCGTGTCCTGGTGGAGCATGTCCTGGGGCATTATGATGCCCTCTTCGGAACATCACGCGCCAACAAGGAAGGATGGGAGAGGATCTGGGAGGACGCAGTGGTTGCCATCAATGCGGAGGGGGTGGCAACCCGCGACATCAAGCACGTGCGGAAGCGCTGGGAGGACTTCAGGTCCAGGACCCTCTACAAGGCCCGGAGTCTCGCGAATGCAGAGGATGCAGAGGGGTGCCGGGTCAGCATGAGCAACATCCAGATGACGGTCCTGGAATGCGTAGGCCCAGCGCTCCACGCCCAGATCCTTCGGAGGCAGACCCGTCTGGAGTTGAGCGGTAAGTGGCCAAGCATTGCTGTGTGAGACAGGGCATGTTGCAGTGTTCTGGTAGTCTGATACTTGCCTGTATGTGTGACATAGGCCATGTATGGATGTCTGTGTGCAGGGACATCATGGTCATGCATGCGAGACAAGTAATGTGTGAACCATATGGATGGTGCATGTGTTCCAATGCAACATGGGGAGCTGTATGCGGAATGCACACATGAATGCATGGCAGTCTTTGTTCTTGGACATGGAGGGGGGGTGAGGGATGGGTGCTGCTCTCATGTACATGTATGGTGCACATGTGTGTGTGTCTGAGAAGTGAGTGTGTGACTTTGAAACGCCATGGATGCATGACACATGTCCGTGATGGTGTGTAGATTCACTCATGCAGTGCGGTCAGCATTGTATCCACTGTGTCTATCCACTGTGTCTGTGGTGTACAAGCCATGATGCATGACCCTCCGGTGATGTGTGTGCATGGGATCAGTGTGAGCCATGATGCATGTGAGTTTGAAGGCAACATTTTGGTTAAAAGAGGCCTTGTACATGGATGCTGATGTTGATTGCAGGCGCCGTGCCTCTTTCTGCATGTGTGTTGCGTGCATTCACCCATGTATTGCGGAGGGACAGGATGGAAGTGACTTTTGACAGAGCCACTCATGTGTTATTGCTTCCTGTCTAGGGGAATATTGTACTGTACCCTGATGCTTGTGTTCTATGTCTCCCTCTACGCAGCGTCAAGTGAAGAAGAGGGCGGAGATGGCGCTGTGGAGCCAAGTGGCGGGGATGCCTCCACCGGGCGGTGACGCAAGGCCCAGCCACCCTCCCAGGAATTGCCATCATCTGGGAGCGAGGGTACTGGTGCCGCATCTGCCACTACGGCTGTAGCGGAAGGGCTAGGTGAGTCCCCACAGAGGCTTGCAATGGCGGAAGACGGTGTGGAGACATCCAAGTTGGTGGTCTCCACAGAGGAGGAGGAGCCCGCTACTGAGCCACACATGGGGCCTGGTGGGGGTAGTACCACTGGTGCAAGTGGTGCAGTCCAGGGCCAGGGTCAGGAGGCAGCACAGGTCACCACGGAGGGGCCTGTGCATGTTGCTGTCCTTGACCCTGTGACTGCACCACCATGCACCAGCAGGGATGCCCCATCCCAGGCCCGTCCGCAGGTAGGGGGGAGTGCCACATCATCTGCCTCTCCACTACCTGCGGACGAGGGGTCCCATGACCGTATGGGCTCCGTCCTGGTTGGTGTTGCGTTGTGCACGCGTGACATTCGTGATGACGTGCATGCTTCCTGGGTGGAGCACGCACGCCATCACAAACAGCAGCGTCGTGACGTGGCACTGTTGGGGGGGGCCCTGGTCGGTGGGTTCCTACATGTGTCATGCTCTCTGGCAGACCTCTCCTCCTCTGTGGAGACTATGGGCCAGTCATTCTTCCTGCCGTCTTCAGGCCCAGATTCCACCAGGGCCCCCTGTGGACCTGGCCTGACCAACACAGCCAGCTTGGTGGAGATCCCATCCCTGCCACAGTCGGGAGTCGGCGGTCTAGCAGGGGTGGACACCACAACAACTGGAGACCAGCTGATGGAGGATGTGCAGGCATCATCGGACAGGGCACATGGACAGCAGCAGCAGCAGCAGGCTCTAGGTGGGAGCAATGATGGCTCGAGGCCATCGACATCAGAGGGGCAGGCATCGGCTAGAGGGCAGGAGGACCCTGGAATGGGTGTGTCTTCTGTGTGGCTGCGGTTGGGCCGGCGTATAGATGCAGAGCGGCGGCAGGCAGAAGTGGTACAGCTCACAATGGTCAGGGCGGAGAACTCAATATGGAGGGCACTGAGGTGGGCCGAGTGCCTCGAGGCAATTCGCAGGGAGTTGGAGTCCAACATGGCACCGTCCCTGCAAACCCTCGGGGCCATGGAAGAGGACTGCCTCGAGGACATTGAGCAGGAGTTCGATGATGCCCTGGCCCGGTAAATCAGAAAGTGAGCCGTCGGACTAGCCCACCGCCATTGTATATAGTTTTTAGTTTTAGGTTTCATTTTCGTTTTCCTTTATTTTGGGGTGTTTGGACTTTGCCCCACACATTTGTATATAGTTTTTTTATTAGGTAGTTTTTTCCATAGGTATCTGTTCTTTCGTTGGGCTAATTATGTATTTGTATTTGTATTTATTTTCTTTGTATAGTGCACCAGGCCCAGGGGCAACTGGGCGCATCACTTAGTTACAACATAAGAAAAACAGACAGAACCATAATTACAAAGTTTACAAGTATAATACAGAATTTACAGGTATAATAATAGCAATGAGAGGGCAAGCAGACTGTATAAACATGTACAAATTAAGTAGAGAACCCAGAGCTAAATGTCCTGGGCGGCCAGCCAGGTTTTCGTAAGGTGTTTGAATCTCGGGAATGAGGGTTCTGCTCTAAGCTCATTAGGAAGCGTGTTCCATAGTTTAGCTGCCAAGATAGCAAAGCTGTCACGCACTCCACTCGTCCCTCTGGGGGTCTCATTCCTCATCCCCGTGCCCCGAACACCACTCGCCCTCTTGCCCGGTTCCGGGATTCACAGGTTCTCTCTTCGCCCCAGTTGCCACGGCGCCGATTGACACAAAGCTTGGGTCGGCATGCTGTTTGCCCGCAGAGACGTCTGCCCCTTTGGCGTCTTCCGTGGCGGCTGTTAGACCGGCTTCTTCCGCGTCACATGACCGCCACCTTCCGCTCACGTGTTTCTGGACTACACTCACGTGATGCGCTCACGGGTCATGTGACCGGGAGGAAATAGCAGCGCCAGTATTTAAACGGCTGTGTCGCGGTGCTTCGGTGCTTCACAGCTGTTTCTTCGGATTCCTGTACGGCGCTACTTACCTCTTTGTCTCACCTTTTAGGATTTTGACCTCGGATTTGTTTCACGGACTGGCAACGGATAGCCCTTGGCTTTGGTACTTACTTTTGGATCACTGTTACGACCACGGACTGCTTCACGGACTCCTACTACGTTCCGCCTTTCTTGTGCGGATTCTGGCATCAGGTGGGCCTGGCACTTGCAACGTTGCTGGGATAACTACACACTGAAAGATCAGCCTTGCTGGGTCTCAGAACCTTCCCCATAGGTACAACCGCTACTCCACAGACGCCTTTTGGTAAGACCGTTCCACTTACTTGTTGATTGGTTGTTGATTCTGTTTTGGCTTGACACTTAACCAGTGTTTCCTTTACAGTGGTTCGGGGTTCCACGAGTACCGCAGTTCCGGAAGAACATCTCCCACCTGTGGCCTCAAAGGCTGTACAGAGAGTGACTTTGATTCTCTCTGTGCGGCACTTGTGGACAGAGGACTCTTCGGCTACAAGACAGTCAAGACACAACAAAAGCTAGTTCCACCTGATCTTTGGAGATTGAAACGTGGAACATCAAGGCAGTTTAAATGAGCCATTCTGCGGGGTCTAATGGAGTTGTGGAGGGCAAATCAGTTGGCCAGGTAACAGGGAGCTTGGTTATGAAGGCATTTGTGGTTAAGAGCCAGGGTTTTTAGGGAGATACGGTGTGGGATTGAGAGCCTGGTGTCGGATATGTGTTGGCGCCTGGGAATGTTGAGGGCAGCTCTAATCGCACTGTTATGGACAATTTGTAACTTTTTTAGGTTGCAGCAATTGGTGCCTACGTACCGTGCATTGCAGTAATCAATCTTGGATAATACAAGAGTCCTAGCCAAGGTGACACAATTGGTTGCGGGGAGGAAAGGGCGACAGGCTGTAATAAGCTTGCAGGTATATGCCGCTGCGGAAGAGACTGAGTTAGTTTGTCTGGTCAGGGATAGAGTCGAGTCAATGTAGATCCCTAGGGTTTTTGTGTCCTTGGCGGTTGGGATAGTATTCCCATCGATGATGAAGGACTTAAACGCAGGGTCACGTTTGGTACGTTTTTGTGGCGAACCAAGAATAAGCAGCTCTGTATTTTCATCATTAAGACAGACTCTGTGTTGTGTCATCCACGCTTGGATGACCTGGTAGATGTAACGCTCACCTGGTTCCCACGGAGGCGCAGGTCTAGTCTGGATTGCTGTGGCCTCTTCAAGCGTGATGCGCAGAGCCCGGAACACCGATTGAACTGGTTCCCCAAATCTTGCTTGACTGGCCCGTAGGAATATCCTTCTGCAGATGAGAAAGGGAATTAACCGTCTGCAGAATAGTGTGCTTGATTCCCCCCTTGTTCCCCTTCGTTCTCCTCTAACTTCCTCCTCCAAACCCCCGGTTTAAGCTCACCTTATGGTTTGGAAGGATGAACTCTCCATCCTGGGTCTGGTGCAGGGGCGCACGTTAGTCCAGTTACTTCACAGGTTTTCAGAATGGCGCTGGCAAAATCCTCTTGACTTTTCTGAGCGAAATGCCGTAAGTATGAAGATTCAAAAGTTCAAGAGTGCGCCCCCTTTTATGTTGTCTTCCTAACTTGTGATCTGTCCTTTATTTTAGATGCAGAATGAAGACGATGCGTTGAAGGGGTTAATTGCCGATGGTAAACTCAGGTGAGTTAGTGAGGGCGATTCCGCTAAATGTCTTTATCATTTCCCAATAATGTCTTTTGTCCTTTCCCCATAGGGGCCGGGGTGCGGTACCTGCCAACGGAGCGGCGCCGACCCGAAATATGGGATGACACCAAGAAAAGCTGGTAAGTATTATGGCTGTAAATTAGGCTTTCCTCTGGTGTTCCCTTTGCTCACCTTTTGTCTCTTCTTCTGTCCCCTAGGCGCAGAGATGTGGCGACATGTGCTGACAGCCGCGATGGAGCCGGGAGATGTCTCGAGGACAGGTGCGTGAAGAGCGCGCTGCAGCGAGCAACGCAATGCTTTTAAATGGAAGTCCTTCTTCAGGGATGCTGGAATGAGGATTCCGGATGCAGGTAAGAAGTTTGAAATAGTTAGTGGTTTTCACCTTTCTCTTCTCTTCTTTCCTAACAGGAGTTCCAGGTTCGAGGCGGGCGTGGCTGGAGTCCAGGAGCAGGAGCAGACACGGTGAGCGTTCAGCTGCTGGAATGCAGAACAACGCGAAGCATGAGCTGCTGTCTGGGCGTGGCTTAAATAGCCTCCAAAGAAGTCCCAGGTATGTATCCTTTCCCAACTAGGTATGTATCCTTCCCTGGCCACGCCCGAGTGAAAAAATAGTCCCTATGAAAAAATAGTCCCTTCCAGGTCTCAGGGGGGCCTGAAGCGTGCAGCATGGTCTGCATCAGGTAAGTGCACCAAACACCACCCTTTATGAGCCTGGCGCCTATGGCTCCAGGACTGATGTCCAACATGAGCCTGGCGCTGAGTCCAAAGAGCCCCTATAAGGGGCCGCTGGGCTTTTACACGAGGGCATGATGCCTGCTTCCGGGGTGCTGGGCCTGGCCTGGTGCTCCGGGGGCAGGCATCATGACATTAGATGACATTGATAGTGAGGGAGTCAGCAGTGTAGTCACCTGAGATAGGGATTAGCATCTGGGTGTCGTCAGCGTAGTTTGTGTAAGTGACACCCAGATAGTCCAAGATATCGGAGAGAGGTTTGGTGAACACGTTATACACCGTGGGTGAAACACAAGATTCTTGTGGCACGCCACAGAAAACAGGTGTCATGCCCTGTGTTCCTGCACACGGACGACTAGGGTCATCCGTTTCCATGTGGAAGTTGCCTTGGCGACTATTTCCAAGTCGCGGGACACGCCGCACTACATTTCCCAGCATTTCCCCTTTTTTGCGATCACGTGACACGCCGGCAACGCGTCTCAGGTCCTGGGAAAGATAATCGTACTTACCTCAGCTTGTCCATGCAACGGGTGCTCCTAAAACTAAGCAGTTAGTTAAAGTGCCCGATTCTCGTTATCCTTCTGAATCTCCTGGACCCGGCTCATGCTTTAAGGACTATCCCGTACGTTTCCTCCCTTACCATTTCTGGCGCCAAAACCCTTGACTGTTTTCCCTTTGGTAATCGAACTCCTGGCTTTGTATACGGATTGCTCTCTCCTGCTCCTGTTTGTTGTGACGCTTTCGGATTTGCTTCCCCATCACTGAACTTCCAATTAAGCTCTGTTTGTCCCCTCTGGCTGCGATCTTCACGGACTTCCTAATTCCCCTTCATTATCTACGCATTCTGGATTGTTTAATGGTACTTTTCATTTTGTCACAAAACACATCACTCCACTCATCAACGTGACTGTATGAACGCTCTTCTGATTCTACTGGTCACTACCTGGATTGCTTACCTTCACTTCAGGGACGCTTTGCTGAATTGAATAAGGGATTGCTTTTTGGACACTAGCTGCGCCCTCGTGCCGTTCGGGTTAGGTGGATCCTTGCACTAACTTCTACCAACTGGGACTTTCTTCCTGCATCACCTGGTTGCCGTGGTGTTTTTGGACTTACATAAGGTTGTGGGATTTCTTTCTGGCTAAGCAGGTAAGAGAGGGTAATTGTGGGTGGCTGGTCGCTGCATTTTGGGTAACCTTAGTTACTCTTTTTGAATCATTGTTTTGTTTGCTCCCTTAGCACTGTTGTCGCTGCTCCTGCCTTTTCGCTCAAGCCCCTGGCCTGTTAGTTATAGTTAAATTCCTACAGGCTATGCTCTTGGGGGGGAAGTCTTGTTTAGCATCACGCGCAAGGTGTCCCGGAAGAATCTGGTTCGCTGCACATTCAAGATAACCCAGAGCGGAAGGGCTCCCCGAAAGTGGATGCTGACTGTATCCTTTACACGGCTGTATCCTTTTATAAAGTTTATCTAAACTGTGACAGATTTACGAGCCTATTTTATTTTCTTTTTTTTTGCCTGTCGGTCATGGACACCGGAGCTGATCAAATGGCTGCCTTGATGCAAGCCTTTGCGGCTTTGCGTACCGACATGGCATCAGCACATGTGACCATCCATCAGCGCATGGATGTATTACAGAGTTTCGTGCAGCCACTACCACCCGATGAGGAGTTTGGTGATGCTGTTGCAGCAGCAGCTCCTCCTACACCCCAAGTTCAGCCTCCTGCTTCAGCCCCCATTCTGCTTCCTGGACCTTTCCCCTTGGCCCCTCCGGAACGCTTTTTTGGAGATCCAAAAACATATCGGACCTTCATAAATCAGTGCCGTCTGCATTTTCTGTGTCGGCCACTGGCATTTCCTGATGCTGTTACTAAAGCAGCGTTCCTTCTTTCCCATTTGGGAGGAACAGCAGCGGCTTGGGCTAACCCGTTACTCGAAGCCAACGACCCAGCCTTGTATGATTTTGATACCCTTATTCAATCCATGAATAGAGTATTCGACATGCGTTACAAGGCACAAACTTCCGATCTCGAGTTTCTTGCTATCAGCCAGGGCAAAACGGACCTTATATCCTACCTTGCCCGCTTTAATCAGTTAGCAGCGGAAACTACCTGGCCCGAACAGAAGAAAGCAGCCGTCTTCTATAAGGGACTTTCGGAAGAGTTAAAAGACGCTCTATCAGTGGTACCGGCTCTACCATCCAGTTTTCCGGAACTGGTAGACTTGGTTTTACAGGTCGATGCTAGGCTACGACAGAGACGTGGCGAACGGCATATCCCTGATCTTCGTCTTCCAGCCAAGTCAGAAACCTCCTCTTCTACCTCTCCAGGAGAGGTCGAACCGATGCAAATAGGGGCTATCAGAGGTCCATTAACCAAAGCCGAACGGGAACGGCGTATGGTTAATAATCTATGTTTCTATTGTGGCCAGTCAGGCCACTACATCCGTGCATGCCCTAGGCGACCTGTCAAGACGGCGGGAAACGCCAAGACTCGTCCTTAAGCCGAGCCCTAAGGATGAGTCACCAAACGGATGGCTCGGAACAATGTTCTCCCTCCTCACACATCTACCTGGCCATGTATTTTGTGATCCCTGGTGTGGAGCCTTTCACCAATCCAGTTATGATTGATTCGGGGGCTAACGGTAACTTTATGGATATACAGTTGGCTCGGTACCATGGTTTAATGGTAGTTCCTAAGGTTAGACCTGATGAGGTGCATGCTGTAGACGGTTCTCGTCTGGTATCCGGATGGGTAACGGAACAGACAACCCCGCTTTGCATGTCCACCACAGAAGGCCACACTGAACATATAGTGTTTGACCTTATTTCGGCCCCTCAGTTTGGGATCATTCTTGGTCTCCCCTGGCTTCGGACTCACAACCCTGTAATCGACTGGATCCAACAGACGGTGCATTTTTCTTCTGTGTTTTGTACCCAACATTGTCTTCAAAACCCACATATAACGTCTGTTTCTCCTTGTTTGGCTTTGGTGGCTAATGTCCCCTCCATTAATGCCACGCGGAGGGATCCAACGTCCGAACTGCCGACGGTATACAAGGACTTTTCTGATGTCTTTGACAAAGGACTATCAGAGAAACTCCCTCTACACCGTTGTTACGACTGCCCCATCGACTTAGTGCCTGGGGCAGTGGTGCCTCACGGTTGTGTCTACTCCTTAACCGTCAAAGAAGAGGAACATCTAAAAGAGTTTGTGGATAAAGCATTGGGTCTGGGACATATTCGACCTTCCCGGTCCCCTGCTGCCTCTCCCATATTTTTTGTGCCAAAAAAGGAGGGGACCTACGCCCTTGCGTAGATTATAGGGCCTTGAACAAGATAACAATAAAAAACCAGTACCCGCTACCCCTCATAACAGAACTACTTGACAAGATGACATCTTCCACCATTTATACCAAATTAGATCTCAGAGGGGCATATAATTTGGTTAGAATGCGAAGCGGTGATGAATGGAAAACCGCTTTTAAGACAAAGTTTGGGCTCTACGAATACTGTGTCATGCCCTTTGGGCTCTGTAACGCCCCAGCCACTTTTCAGCACTTCGTTAATGACATCTTTGGAGACATGCTGGATTGTTATGTAGTGATCTACTTAGACGACATCCTGATATTTTCGGATTCACTCACTCAACACATCCAGCATGTCCGCTCCGTGCTGCGGCGTTTACGTACTCACTCCCTCTATGCTAAGCTAGAGAAATGTGTGTTCCACGCCGCCTCAGTCGAGTTCTTAGGTTTCCAAATATCGGCAAAAGGGGTGCTAATGTGCACTTCCAAAGTCAAAGCTGTGATGGACTGGCCGGTTCCGGACTCTGTAAAAGCGCTCCAGTCTTTTCTGGGTTTTTCAAATTTCTACAGACGCTTTATTGCCTCCTTCTAAGAAATAGTGGCACCTCTTACCCGTCTCACTAGTCCCAAAGTCCCCTTTGTTTGGGACAACGAAGCCCAGTCGGCCTTTGAGGCATTGAAAAAGGCCTTCACCACAGCTCCTTTTCTGCAACACCCAAACTCCTCTCTCACTTTTATAGTGGAGGCTGATGCCTCCGCAATAGCGGTGGGGGCCATCCTCTCTCAAACCTGCCCTGCTACACAGCGGTTGCATCCGGTGGCCTATTTCTCCCGAAAACTGTCCCCGGCTGAACGCAACTACACCGTCATGGAGAGAGAGTTTCTGGCAATTCGAGTGGCTTTCAAGGAGTGGAGGCACCATCTCGTGGGTGCTCGACACACCATAACGGTGTACTCTGACCATCAGAACCTCCAAGCTCTTTCACATGCAAAATGTACCAATGCCCGCCAAATACGTTGGCATTTGTTCTTCACACTATTCGATTTCACGGTTACATACCGCCCTGGCCTTCTACATGGGAAGGCGGATGGCCTATCCCGTGTCGGTACCGATTTTAACACCCAGGACTCGGTGTCGCCTATATTGCCCTCGGGTTCTGTGGTATGTGTCTGTTCGGTCTCCGCCTCACTCCTTGACCGAGTATGACAGTGGACCAAAGATCATGCTTCTTTTCTCAATACTTTGGATGCCCAAATCGTTACGGGTCTTCCTTATGTTCATGGGCTTTTGTATTTACCTGATGACCAAGCCAGACGGAAGGCCTTGGAATGGGCACATGATACCCCGTTGGCTGCGCACCCGGGTCAGCTTAAAACCTATGACCTGTTATACCGATGGTGCTGGTGGCCGGGCATGAAGAAAGATTCTGATTCATGCGTATCTAAGTGTGCGGTGTGTATTCAATGCAAGAGACAACCTGGGAAACCTGTCGGTCTTCTGATGAAAATGCCTCTGCCACCACATCCGTGGCATACGGTTACTCTTGATTTCGTGGTGGAACTCCCTTTGGTCAGGGGGATGTCAACTGTACTTGTGGTAGTGGATGTTTTCACAAAGATGGCACGGTTTATACCATGTTCTGGTCTACCTACTGCTCCATTGTTGGCTAAACTATTCTTTGATCATGTGGTATGTTTCTTCGGTCTTCCTACAATCATGATTTCCGATCGGGGCACCCAGTTTACCTCACGGTTCTGGAGAGCTCTTACCCATCCCTTGGGCATAGATGCACGGCTTTCATCATCCTACCACCCTCAAATGGACGGACAAACCGAACGCACCAATGGCACCATGGAGCAGTACCTTCGTTGTCTGTGCTTGCAACATCAGACCGACTGGTTGTCCGTTCTGGGAACCGCAGAATTTGCTTATAATAACTCTCGGCACTCTTCAACAGGTTGTTCCCCGTTTTACGCTTTGTATGGTCTACACCCAAGGATTCTTCCGCATGTCCTACCTTCATTGGACCAGATCCCTGCTGCAAAATCTACAAGAGACACATTGGTTGCTATACGCGATTCGATTGTGTCTCATCTACTGGCTGCGCAGTCCCGGACAAAAACACAAGCGGATAGGCATCGTTCACCTGCCCCCTCCTATGCACCGGGTGATCGTGCCTGGCTCTCGACCAAGCATCTCAACATTCGGGGTAAACGAAAGCTTTTGCCTCGCTATGTAGGTCCTTATAAGGTACTGCATTGTCTCAATCCTGTTGCAATCCGTTTGGCCATTCCATCTCATTGGCGGATTCACCCTGTTTTCCATGTTTCCCTCCTCTGCCCCTTTGTACCTGGTACCCGGCTTTCTGTTGCTCCCGCTCCCATCAATGTGCAGGGGGAAGACGAATATGAAGTGCATGCTATACTGGACACTCGTCTGCATCACAGAGTGCGATCTTACCTGATTGATTGGAAAGGTTACGGCCCCGAAGATAGAACTTGGGAACCGGCCTCAAATGTGCATGCACCCCGGCTTTTGCGTGCCTTTTTTTTGGAAAGATTGCGTGCCCGCAGGGGTAGTCGCTCTTTGCGGAGGGGTACTGTCATGCCCCGTGTTCCTGCACACGGACGACTAGGGTCATCCGTTTCCATGTGGAAGTTGCCTTGGCGACTATTTCCAAGTCGCGGGACATGCCGCACTACATTTCCCAGCATTTCCCCTTTTTGCGATCACGTGACACGCCGGCAACGCGTCTCACGTCCTGGGAAAGATAATCGTACTTAACTCAGCTTGTCCATGCAACGGGTGCTCCTAAAACTAAGCAGTTAGTTAAAGTGCCCGATTCTCGTTATCCTTCTGAATCTCCTGGACCCGGCTCATGCTTTAAGGACTATCCCGTACGTTTCCTCCCTTACCATTTCTGGCGCCAAAACCCTTGACTGTTTTCCCTTTGGTAATCGAACTCCTGGCTTTGTATACGGATTGCTCTCTCCTGCTCCTGTTTGTTGTGACGCTTTCGGATTTGCTTCCCCATCACTGAACTTCCAATTAAGCTCTGTTTGTCCCCTCTGGCTGCTATCTTCACGGACTTCCTAATTCCCCTTCATTATCTACGCATTCTGGATTGTTTAATGGTACTTTTCATTTTGTCACAAAACACATCACTCCACGCATCAACGTGACTGTATGAACGCTCTCCTGATTCTACTGGTCACTACCTGGATTGCTTACCTTCACTTCAGGGACGCTTTGCTGAATTGAATAAGGGATTGCTTTTTGGACACTAGCTGCGCCCTCGTGCCGTTCGGGTTAGGTGAATCCTTGCACTAACTTCTACCAACTGGGACTTTCTTCCTGCATCACCTGGTTGCCGTGGTGTTTTTGGACTTACATAAGGTTGTGGGATTTCTTTCTGGCTAAGCAGGTAAGAGAGGGTAATTGTGGGTGGCTGGTCGCTGCATTTTGGGTAACCTTAGTTACTCTTTTTGAATCATTGTTTTGTTTGCTCCCTTAACTCTGTTGTCGCTGCTCCTGCCTTTTCGCTCAAGCCACTGGCCTGTTAGTTATAGTTAAATTCCTACAGGCTATGCTCTTGGGGGGGAAGTCTTGTTTAGCATCACGCGCAAGGTGTCCCGGAAGAATCTGGTTCGCTGCACGTTCAAGATACCCCAGAGCAGAAGGGCTCCCCGAAAGTGGATGCTGACTTTATCCTTTACACGGCTGTATCCTTGTATAGTTTGTCTAAACTGTGACAACAGGTGAAGGTGGGGCGGCTGCTAGTGGAGAGAACACGCGCATTGATCTATCTATCTATTGGTCTAAAAAGGAGCTAATCCAGGTTGTAACTTTATCAGAGAAGTGTGCAGCTGATTTAAGGTGGTGGCAGAGAATTTCATGATTTACAAGATCAAAGGCTGCCGAGAGGTCCAAGAGGAGTAAGAGAGCAAGTTTGCCTTTGTCTTTTAGATCTTCAATCTGAGTTTTTAAATCTATGAGGGCAGTTTCGGTGCCGTGCGTGGCCGAAACCCAGATTGCCTAAGTCTCAAAAGTTTGTTAGATTCAAGGTAATCTTGAATTTGTAGATATGCTGCACGGTCGAGGATTTTTAGTAAAAACGGGACCGTGGTGATTGGCCTGTAGTTTGTGGGTATACTAGCGCCCAGGGTAGGTTTTCTCAATAGAGGGATGACCCACGCATCCTTTAGATTGTCAGGTACAATCCCAGAGCTAAAGGAAGAGTTGATGAACGTCGTAATGAATGGCGCTAGGTCATGAGCTGCTTCCTTGATTATAGGTGCTGGGCAGAGGTCACCTTGGCAATTGGACGGTTTAAGGCTGGTGATGATCTTTTCCACTTCGGAAATGAAGAGTGGAGAGAAGCTAAAAGGAGTCAGAGAGTCTGGGATGGAGTGGTTTAGGGTGGGGATAGAGTTGGGTTGTGGGTTGGATTGTAGGCTTGATTGTTTGTTATTGATTTTAATTTGGAGGGTGGCAATCTTGCTGAGGAGAGCCTCCTGGATTTTGGTACACCAAGTGCTATCTTTGATGCAAGTGTCTGATGCAGTGACAGGGGTTTCGAGTTCTTTTAGGATTCTGAACAATTCTTTGGTGTTGGATTTGGCTTGTTATTGTAAGTGTCTTTTTTAGCCTGGAATATGGCTTCCTTGTATTTAAGGGTGGCCAGGAGGAGGCAAGATTTGTTGGCTGCGGACTGGTTGCTTTTCCAAATGGACCCTTGACAATTGATTGTACATAGTTGGACAATGGATTTATTTGAACTTTTTATTTGGATTTCACCATGGATTAATGGATTTTATTTTTTACGTTTCCTTTGGATTTGCTTTGGTGGAGGGAGAGTTTGGACTAGTTTTCTTTTGGATTTCTTTGGATTGCTTATACTTTTCATGTACTTATCTTTTGGACATGCTTTTCATTTCATGTTTGAATTTTTTTATGCTTTCATTTCAATGCTTTATTTTTGTCCATAATACATTATGATATTTTACTTCCATTTTACTTCAGCCGGTCAAGTGGCACAGCGAGTAGAGCACTCGCTTTGACATTTGGTAACACATGTTTGAATCCCGGCAGGGCCAAACTCATCCTTCCGAGGTCGATAAATGAGCACCACACACCGTGGGTAATAATAAGCAGTGCTCAGATACCTGAGGGTTTGTAGCGCTATATAAATGCCAAATTATTATTATTATTATGTGTGTAATTTGCTCTTTGAGTTCATGCATGTGAAAATGTGAGTTTACACAATCGATGCCAACCAGTGTGTGTGTGTGTGACGGACATGTGTTGATGTACATAGTTGACTTTTGGTTTGTGTCTTGAGATAGGCATGTCAGTGTGGGGTGGATTGGGAAATCATTGTATCTCAAGACTGGGGTGGCGTGCTGTGGTATTTTGTTGAAGATGTGGGCCATGATTGTGCATCTTTATGTCATGTAGGGGGGGACATGAGTCAGGGCCTGTGGCTCACAGCTGGGTGGTTGGGGGTGCTGGGGGACACGAGTCAGGGCCTGCTGGCAGGTGCCTGTCAATGCTGGGTGGGTGGAGGTGCTGGGGGACATGAGTCAGGGCCTGAGGCTCACTGCTGGGTGGGTGGGGGTGCTGGGGGACATGAGTCGGGGCCTGCTGGCAGGTGCCCGTCAATGCTGGGTGGGTGGGAGTGCTGGGGGATATGAGTCAGGGCCTGCTGGCAGGTGCCCGTCAATGCTGGGTGGGTGGTGGTGCTGGGGGACATGAGTCAGGGCCTGAGGCTCACTGCTGGGTGGTTGGGGGTGTTGGGGGACATGAGTCGGGGCATACTGGCAGGTGCCCATCAATGCTGGGTTTGTGGGGGTGCTGGGGGACATGAGTCGGGGCCTGCTGGCAGCTGCTCCTCACTGCTGGGGGTGGGGGTGCTGGGGGTCATGATTTGGTGATCACTAGTGCAAGGTGACATATAGGCTGGCTGAGGGGCATGCCCATGGTGGATGGGCTGCGTGCGAGACATGACCAGGGGTGCTGGGTAGTCCCCTGTGGTGTGGGCTGCCTACAGGGGCCGCGGAGGGGGTAGAGAGCACACCTGGGAGGACCCACATTGCCAATTTACGTGTGGGACTCCCCGCGCACCCCACTGGATACACGTACCCCGGTCTGACAGCGAAATCATGTGTGAAACTCCCTGCGAACCCCAGTAATACACGTACCCCACTCGCACAGGGTCAATCGCGTGTGAAACTTCCCGCGAACCCCCAAAATACACGTACCCCGCTCGCACAGGGACAATCGCCTGTGAAACTTCCCGCACTCCCCCGAAATACACATACCCCGCTCGCACAGGGCCATCACGTGTTAAACTCCCTGCAAACCCCAGTAATCCACGTATCCCGCTCACACAGGGCCAATCACGTGTGAAACTACCCGCGAACCCCAGTAATGCACGTACCCCACTCGCACAGGGCCAATCGCGTGTGATACTTCCCGCACAGCGGGGTATGTGTATTCGGAGGGGTGGGCGGGGAGTTTTACAGGCGTTTTCGTGGTTGGGGGCCTGTATGCTGGTCCACTGGCCTGTGCGCCATGTACGGGATTTGTGCGCTGTACATGGCACACGGGGAGGGGTTGGGGGCGTAACTGGCGCTGCTGCAGGGTCGCTGCGCCACTTTGTGCCACGGCTGGTAATGGATGTTAAAATCCATGAATACGCTGTGCGCGGAAATGGATTTTGTCGCACGCGGCTGGTGCAGACTGTTGCACGCGCACACTTTGCGCAAGCTGCGTGCGCCACTTGTTTGCTGATTTCTTTGAATTACCCCCTAAATGTGCGCTCCACTATGGCCAGAGTTGCAATATGGGCTATGTTGTATCTTACATGGGTGTTGTGGAAAGGTTCCGTATTGGTGTCATCATGTAGGTGCTCAGAGGGTAGGCACTGTCCCCTGTAGAGGTGAAAATGTTTGTCATTGAGGTGTATTTCTGTGTGTGTGACATGCATGCATGTGCACAGGGATTTATACTCACCAATGAGCTATGTGTTACCATGCCTCCCAGCTTCCAGGGCCTGGTGTAGGGGTGACATTCTGAATATGAAACTATCATGAGTGGACCCTGGATAGTTTGCATATACAGAAGTAATTATGCCCTTTGCATCTCATTCTGCACTTTGATGGAATGCCAGTGCTTGCGATTGTGTTATATGTGCTCTGTCGCCGTAGGTGGACGTGGAGCCACATGGGTGCAATCTATGGCACCAAGCACTTAAGAGAAGTGCCCCACCCCATAAAAGTCCTGGACCATGGCCTGCCTTTCTGCAGGTCCTCTGGGCATGTAGATGCACCTGCGGACTAAGGGGCGTGCAGTCATTATTGCCAACACATTTTGTAAGAAGCGTGACTCCGTGGGCTGTGAAATGCCCCAAACTATGGCAGTTGTCCGCTCAAATGACCCAGTGGCCAAAGAATGCAGTCCATGGAGCACCTTTTCCAAGGGGCTCAGTGCTTGGGAGCACAGGGTGGGTGATGTAAGGTCATCTTCCCACTCCGTGACCAGGTCTAATATGATATTTGGTGGAAACCAATACCTGCCATAGCCATGGTCATCAGACATCCTAAAAAGGCCGGTCTTGGTTAGAAAAATCTGGGTCTGGGCCATCCTCCTCCTCCTGCGGTGTCCCACGATAACTGCTGCGAGAAATGGTACATTCATCTTAGCTGTATACGTACGTTTGTTGGTTGTGCAGGCTTTTTATGCATTTGTTTTAGTGCGCAGTGACACCTACCACAGCTATCGCGTGGCATATGTGTTTCAGGATTTGCACGTATTTTTCCACGCACCGGTGAGCCCTGTTCAATTACATGAATACAGATTTTTAGCGCACAAATGGGCATTGCAAGGATTTTATTGTGGGACTTGCCTCATTACGCCCACATTTTCGCTTGTTCCCCATTCCACGTATTCCGCCCCATTTTTAGGTGACTGCACAGACCTGTATGCCCGTTCACTAGGAGTCTCGCACCAGGCATTCGTAGTGTCGCAGTGACGTGTTGGACCGGCGCGGATTCCTCGCAAGTTCCTGGTAAGCCTCGCGCATTGTGTTCCACGAATCCCAAACGGGCGCTTGCGCGTGATTCCGCGCGCAAGTCCCCTATTTTCTGCGCAAGTAATTCCATGAATCAGGCCCTAAATCTTTTCTGTCCCAAGCGCATCTCATCATTTGTGCACACAAATCATTTGTGCCATATACTCAAAGGGCATCTAAACAATTTGAATGCCCTTTTTCACCAACTTAGACCATTTCCTCAAATAGCCAGGCCTTTCTGTGCATTTCAAAGGGCATCCTGAGTCAACGAAAGCAATGCTCTTTGAAGTGTGCATAAAATAGTCACATTCCCCTGCACTGATTTGAAACAGATAAAATGGGGATTCACATTGCATGAAATCGTCATTTCCGACCCTGTCAGGCATGTTCTTATGAATGGAACACAAGTGTTATTACTCACTTCTATCCCACTTCTATTTCTACCCCTCAAACAGAATAGAAATATTTTTTTTTTGTTCATTTTATAATTTCACAATGTGTGAAATGTGTTGTCAGCACCCATGTGGATGCTGGGAGCCTGTCATACATTTTTTTTTTAATTGTGTTTAACCATTTAAGATTTTTACAACTTTTGACGTTCAGCTTTCACAGTCTATGTATGGTACTTAGGACACCACTTTTGTCTTCTTTTGCTTTTTACGTAGCCCTTGATCTAAGAAGGCCTGTCTTAGTTCACCGTTATGCTTCTATCTGTTAGCTGCGTTTGCCTATTTGAGTGCTATGTCCAAGAGTTTTGCTGCGGCCCTAGACCATCTGGCTGAGCCACCTGCAATTAGTTGTCTCCATCCAGTTTCTTCATTTAACACCGACGGGTGGGATATGAGTGGTGCCAAGTATGCCTCTCTTTCATTGATCATTTCAGGACAAGTCGTGAGGAGGTGTCTTAATGTTTCTGATTGCTCTTGATTTTCGCAAAGCCGACAAGTGGCTATGGGAGAGAGAGATCTGATAGCCAAGATTTCCCTGGTATGGAGCAGATTTAAGCGAGCTCTCAAGATGGATGGATTCTGACTACTATGAATCTGTGCTATGGTCGAGTGCCTTGTAAAGAGAGGGGCCCGTGCCTGCACGTCTAATCCCACGTCTACTCCCCCATTGGAGGCAAGTAGTGAATCGCAAGTAGAATGTGAGTTCATGTTTCCGGCGTCTGTTGCATCATGCTGGTTGGTGACCCCCTGGCCAATCAGACCCCCGTCGAGGCCGTCCTCCGACAGTCTCAGGCGGGGTGCCACTCGTCAGAACGGTAGAGTGGCCGGGGGTTGAGAAATGAGTTGGCAACGCCCAAACTTGGTGAAGCGGTGCTTTTGCTGGTTCTGAGGTTAACACCAGGATCTCATCCGACGTTGTTATGGGGGCCGCAGTGCCCTCAACTCTGTCCTCTGGTCTAGTACGTGGCACAGTCGGCGCTGCGATCCGCAATGGGTTAGGGGGTGTTGCCGCTTAGAGTTTGTTATTCGTAACTGCGGCCTCCGGGTTTTCTGTGTCTGCCAAGGGCATTGCTGATAGCTGTAACTGGGCGGCAGAAGGCTGTGATGGCTGTAGACCCCTCCCCACCCCGATTTCTGTTGACGATTTACAGCTTTTCAGGCGCCGTTTCCCCAACTCAACCTCACTGGGGGAAAGCGGGGCCATGTTAATTTAGGTCAGTCCGGCAAATTGTTGGGAGGAGGGAGGTGAGGAGGGGGTTGAGGGAGAGGTCCGAGGGCCTTTTTTCTGAACTCGAGTTGTACTTAATTGGATACTGGATTGTACTAGTTATAGATACTGTTAGTTACACAGATGATACAGGTCCCTTAATGGAGATCTGAGGATCGTGATCGTGATCAAAGAGAAGGGGGGAACGCTTACCGCTCCTCGCAGACTCCGGACACCAGACACACTGCTCGCACACCGCGCATCGCTCCGCGCATGCGCGGTGTATATTAAGGTGGAGCAGACGTTTCTTACAGAAATGAAAAGCGGACTGAAGCATGAAGGTAGAAAGGCTTCTATGTCTTCAGAGAGAGCGATGAACCAGCGGTCTGTCCTCACATCCTCACACCAGACACACTGCTCGCACACCGCGCCCAACACTAATAAATGCAAGCAGGTGGACCAGCACATAATTTGCACTGTACCACAACCCCTGAAATATGCAGGTCAACATTTTGGAAAAAGTGATCTTTGTTTGTCACAAACAAGAAAGGATGGGGTGGATTCTACAAACATTTCACATCACTTGCACTAAAAAGCCTTGCAGTCTTTTGTCAAAGGGTGTTTGCATGTGTGCATCGCAGATGAAGACATACAGATGCCCTTTTTCAGCCCCTTTGTGCATTTCCAGAAATAAGGATTCATGTCTGTGCATCTCAAGGACCCTCCCAAATCAGCAAATGGAATGTTCATTGAAACGCACAGAAAATAGGCTCCTACTTAACATAGGTATAGGGGAATCCATAATGCTGTCCCACTTGCATTTCTATTCCTCGAATAGTTATTGTTAAATAAGCTCCCAACATACATCAGTGTCAATAATGCACTCCCAACACTGATGCATTCAAGTGGGGTGGCTAGCCCATCATTTGCACTGCCTCCATCCCCCCACCGACCCCCTTGAAATATGCAGGGCACCTTTGTGGATAAGATGATCTGTGCTTTTCTACAATGAACCCAAATGAAAATGCGCATCCCCTGCACTTTTTACATTTGTGCTCATTGTTACGTCCCTATTGTATCATTTCCTTGGCCACTAGTTATACTGAACTCTTGGGAAGTGGCCTAGTATTCTAGAATTCAGTAGTACCAAAGAGCTGTATACGAGCCGAGTAGAATCATCAGGTTCATCAACGTCCCTCCAACCCAGCATTGTTTTACATTGCACCCTGTAAAGTGTCGCATATTTGGATAGCACTTGGAAAGCATATGACATCCCCCTTCTTTGTGCCATATCGTGCCACTGCTTTTTCACACCCAGTTATCCATAAGACAGTGTATTGTATTGTTCCATTCTGTCCTCCCCTGTTTTCATGTTTCGGTATAATTTAGAAAGCACTTTGGGGCACATTAAGAGCGTGTCAGAAATTCCCACAACTTAATTACCATTATCACCACTGTCTTTGGCGGAATGACCATCATCCCATGTCCGTGTACCAATCCACCTGGTGATACCAGTAATTCAGCGTGGAGGAATTACTACCAGAATCCTCTGCAGAGTGCTCATTCTGCCAATATTTGGTTGAATTACTGTTACAGCAACCAGTAATTGGAGGAATTGCTGAATGCTAATTCTGGCGAAAACCATTGGAATTTAAGCCAGGAGGAAATAGTGTCACAATGAAAATGGAAAGCTACCCAGTGGCCTTCTTTAAAATTCCAATCCATTTGATATCACCTTTTCTAGCAGCCATCCAAGGCACAAAGAAAGTGCAGCCATGCCGGGAGACAAATCCAAGAGAAAGATGTCAGAAATGAAGCAGCGCAAGCCTAAATTCACAGAGGCATAGCTCACCTTACTTGCCTTATAGGGTGGGGTTTATGCTGACCAGATTTGTGGAGGCAAATGCCGCACATACCAGGGGAAGTGTGGCATCTGGGTGAAGGTGCCCAACAAGGTGGCTGCTGTTGGGTCAGTGCCCCAGAACATCTAAGATGTCAAAAAGCACTGAAATGACCTCCAGGCTATGGTCCAGTCTCCTGGCACACCATCACAAAGAGACAGCAGCAACAGGGTTATGCATCATGGAGCCGCCTAACCTGACCCCAAGGAAGCAGAGGGTCAGCAGCATACTCCACATGGCAGGGCCGGAGTGTGCTGGCTACACCAAATGTGAAGCTGGCAGCCAAGCTAAGCCTGGTAAGTACATCATAGTCCATTTTCTAATATGACAGCCAGTACAGAATTGCAAGGCATATGCTGCTTGTCCACATGCTGACTCTGAGACTGCCAATTCACACGCACAATGGATTAAGGCAATATGTGGGGCACCAGGCAGGACTCACCCTGGAACAATTGATGTGCAGTGAGGAAAGGCTCTCCAAAGTACCATAACTGTCACATAAAGGGTGTGTGATGTATCATTAATGAGCCACTAACTCTGCCAGCCCAGAGAAATGCAGCATTACTCATCACTCTCACACACAGGCATCCACAAACCTGAAATGCAATGGGTCAAACAGACATACCTGGGACATAATTCACCTATCTTTTTATTTATTTATTTATTTTTATTTAAAGTGCGTTATGGATGTCTACCATCCTTTTCGCAGTAACATATACAAAATACACATTTACATTTATACCTTAACATTAATACAAGCATCAACTTTAAAAATTAATGTTAAAACATTTCATCAAGTTAAAATCATATGTAAATTCGTTGTTAAAATCAGTCTTGAAGGCTATCACTGTTGATACTCATGATTTTCTTTTACAAGTTTCCTCCCATACATGCATTGCCGCAGTTGATAACACTGATGAGTCGGCTCCAAACAGGCAGCTCCAGAATACATCAGATATAGGGTCTTTATACTTCACATACGCCCCCTCGCATACAATTTCTAACTTTTCACATTGTGTTAGGACATGTCTTGTCGACTCTATGGTTTTCCCACAGAATCTGCATAGCCTTATATGCCGTGGAATGCCTCTCCATGCTGCAGTGTTTTCAAACACCTTGATTGTCTGTAATCTAACTGATAGCATGAACGTAATCAATATAGCGTTTTTATTAAGTAATACTTTGGACTCCTTATGTCAAATGATTGTCTGGCATATTCACAGAACTTTTTTGGTGTACCAAAATGTGTCAACTAAATCTATGTCATGGACCCTGGCTTTAACAGGAATCTCGGCCAAGTTAAATTCCAGCCATGTCTGGACCTAACCAGACATCTGCGCCCTAACAAGTTGCAGCAAGGCCTGTGGAGGATGCATTAGCCATCGGTGAAGGTGTACTCCATGAATAGTCGCGACACACTTCACTGTTCTGATCACCCCCTGTGCCCACTCCACTATCCGTTTTGCCTGACATCACCCACCGGATGCACAGAGTCAACTGGGGTTGGCCAAAGTCTCAGCACTATAGAGGTGTAATGTTTCAACACTAACCTGTCTCATGCAGCAACCAACGAGGCAAATGGAGAGTCCCCTGAGGCCCCTAACTCATCCCTCCTCCCTAAGAGGGAAACGAAGGGTTGTGCAAGGGATCCCAGGGAAACCCTCCTGGGGGAAAAAACCCTGCTGGATCGGATGTGGAGCTGGATCGGTCGCATTGTCCGCTGGCTGCAGCTCCTCAAGATTACAGGACTCACTGGATCTGGTCAAGGAATCCCGGCGAAGTCCGGATTCTGGATAAGTAAACAAGAGATGAGCGAAGGAACTAGGTACGAAAAGAATCAATGTAAATGGTTGGTGGTGTACCTAACATGTCTGGAAGGGGAGGCTACCGGAGCTTCCTGTAGACTCGTGGGCAGCGGAACGGGATGACTGGGCAGAAAGGCAAGGCTGTAGGAAAGAGCAGGAAGGAAAGGTAAGCATAGGAATAAGGTATAGAGTAATAAACACCCGAGTTGCGAACTCACGTAGCATCTGTAGAGAGTAGCGACGCACTGAGCTTCGGCTCTGCTGTGCCATATGCGGAATCCACGGGAGAACAAGATGACGTCAGAGGACGTCTGCCATGCGAACGTGAAAACACTGCACCGTAACCCAGAGGATGAGGAGCCATCTTGGAAGAAGGGGAAACGGAAAGTGCTCGCAATCTCCAACGTTGCCACAGGGAACGCGGTGCCAGCGAGCCATGACAAGAGGTCCTATGCCCATAGGAGCACTTGGCTGGCAAGCACATTCATTGTAATACATGCCATCCTTTTACTAGTTGCATGAAATCAAGCCATCAAGTCCTATGGGTGCCCTATGTAACATTCTCACCCTTCCCCACAAGATATGTTTTCCATTGTCAACAAACTGCTGAACTGTAATTCACAACCATCATGACAGTTAGCCATGCCAGCCAGGAAGAAGAAGAAGGCACCAGGGCAGTATGCACCTCTGTCACCACAACATCAACCCAGAACCACCCTCCAGCTGCACCTCCAGGGATGCAGGGAAGAGTGCTGGCAGAGACTCCCTCTGCTCCAACTGCACCTGTCAGCACACAAATGACGTGCAACATCCCGACCTCCAACAGCTGTGCCACTGTACCCACCAGCACCACAATCTCCACCACCCCTACCATGTTTGACACTGTCACCAATACAGCCTCAGATGTGGCCATCCTCACAGCCTCATGTGTCTCCGAAGCTCTACCACAGTGGCAACTACTGACTCTGGAACAAGGGTGCCATTGGAATCAAAAGACTCCATATGATGCACTCCCGTTGTTGCAAGGGGGGTGCCGCTTCAGCTGGACTTCCCACATTCTCCCCTTGCACCACTACGCCATTATCTTTATCCAATGGCCAGCCACCGTGGTATCATCATCAGTATAGTGATTCCACTCCAGTTATGATAATGACATTGCAGATGGTGGGCCTAGTGAATCTGGGGGTGGGGGAAATGCCCCATGACCCACCACTACCATTCCCTTAACACACACTGGACATGATATGACAGAGACTCAGCCAGATGGAGCAGAGACAGGATCACATGGATGTAATGCCAGGGGAGCAACTGGGGCCATCTCAGGCAATGCGTGATGCCCTACAGAGGGTATCTAGAAGGGTGGTGTCTGCTGTGGAGAGGCAGAGCAGAAGCAGAGGTCGACGTGGGCGGGAGCAGTCGGGACCGCTGCTCCTATACTTTCTATTTTTAAGTTTTACTGCTCCTATACTTTTATTTGAAATATAAACCGTTCTGGAATGGTTTCGTTTTAAAATGAAAGTGTAGGAAGAAGTTGAAGCTTGCACTTCAGTGCAATGCACTGAACATTCCCTTAAATAGCAGGTGTGTTTATTTGGGGGCTTGGATTGTGTGTGGGAGGGGGAGTGGTGATGGGGCTTGTGGGGAGCAGGGGCAGGCCAGCAGGGAACATAGTTCCACTACTTCTTTTCGTACATTTCGACCACTGAGCAGAAGAATGGCAGATGCCAATGCTGCTGTCACAGTAGTGGCCCAAAGGGCGAGGGAGCTAGCCAAGTCAATTTCCTCCAGCAATGAGAGCATATTGAGTGCCATTACACTCATTTGCAGCATGATAAGGGGTATGGGGGTGTGTGTGACACAGCCAGGTCTATGTCAGGAACAGCTGTTGAGGGATCTCTGCCAAGCACCCTATTGAGCCACAGACTCTGTTTAGTGGATGCAGGAGGTGGGAGAACATGGGTGTTGGGGATGTGGGAGGTGAGTGGGCATGGGTTTTGGGGATGCAGGTGGTGGATGGGCATGGGTTGGGGATATGAGAGGTAGGTTGCATGGGTGTTGGGGATGTGTGAGGTTTATGGATGTGTCATTGCTGAATTAAAAAGTTAGCATTGGTCATTACGTGTCTGTCATAGACTTGCTTTTAGTGAAGTTATATTACGTTGAAATGTGAATTCATATGTGTTCAGAACTGCTTCTGAATTAGCTCATGACGGATGATACATCCTTCCCTTTCATCATCACTTCCACTTCAAACTGGCCCGTGGTAACCTGCATCATCATCATCTGAGTGTGGGTGAGCGTTGCCAACCTGTGGAGGTATGGGGAAATTCCACCTACTGTGCATGTTGTGCAGCATTGCACAGACCATGGCAAGCTTGGCCACCTTCTCAGGGCTATACACAAGGGACCCAATGGCATGGTAGAGGCACCAGAATATTCATTTGAGCAGTCCAAATGTGTGCCCATTCACGTGCCTCGATGTACGCCACCTGCAATGGGTAAGAGAAATATTTCATGGTAGAAGTGGGGCTATCTTTTTCATCGAGTACATCATCAGGCAAAGATGGAGGCTCTCACTCCAGGATATTAGAGGTGTCTGGGTCTTAAAATGGATAATGGCCAAGTAGTACTGTTATTCCTGAAAAACAGTGAATGAGTTGGCCAATATTCTCACCTCTCAATCCGAGCTGCAACATCACCCATCCTCAATTAAAAATTCCTGCTGTTTAAGGGTAATTGTGCTGTGGATTGTTGGGTGATCTTGTCATTTGTAGGCCTTTCTGGTTGTTGCAGTGTGGTAGTTATTGTCAGGGATAGTTTTATATACTTCAGTTCATCCTGTCTGCCCTACTAATATTCCCACTTATGGCACCCTGTGCCAGGGGAAAGGGGTGATATTGGTGATGGGCTATTCACTCTGGAGTTAAAAGTGCTCCACTACATATAGGCTTGCATTCTTAAAGTCACAAGCATCTTATACTGAAAATGACTTGGCCAAGCCTGACATGTGTGTACACCTCGCCTCAACCCCAGCTCATCCACTCCTTTTTGGTCCACATGTGCATTATATTGCCAGCCTTGCTACTTATCCAATATCCATGTACGATATGCTATGCAGGTGTCTATGTATCTTGCCAGGTTGCTGTCCTGCAGGATCTTGGCTTCATGGGTGGAACTTGTGAAATGTGCACAGCAGTGGCTCACTGTCAGATCGTCATCACGCGTCATTTAAAAATTAATTGAGTGGTACTGTCTCCTGTTGTGGTACATTTGGGGTGGGACCATTTCCATATGCGTTCAGTCCAGAGCAGCAATCAAGTTAGGGAAGTGGGTTGTTGCATAGAAACTGGCTATTCCGAACAGATTAAGGAAAATATACT
Source organism: Ambystoma mexicanum (assembly GCF_040938575.1). Classification (NCBI taxonomy): domain Eukaryota; kingdom Metazoa; phylum Chordata; class Amphibia; order Caudata; family Ambystomatidae; genus Ambystoma; species Ambystoma mexicanum. Next base: position 1,184,868,635 of record NC_090925.1, read on the forward strand.
GTTTTTCTCGATATTGGTCCAGGGAAATATATATGCTCTGATTTTGCAGATAAATGGACAAGCTTTTGGTGCACACGTGAGACAGAGAGTGACAGAGATGTGCTATACTTTCTCTCTTATCCCCCATGCTTCTTGTGACTCTAGATTATGTATTCCCAATGATGTAGAGGTAGCAGAGGCACACTGTGTAGTGCACCTAGCCTTTAGTAGGCTCCAAGGGCAGTTTCAGGGGCAATCGGTAGCAGCTTCCATCTTTCCAGTCGAAGAAGAATGTTTTTCATTAAATGGGAAAACAGAAGGATGTCCGTTGCATGCAAAGAGTACAGTTGGATCTTGAAGGACTAATTATCATGAACGATAAATGGGAGCAAGGGGTAAAGAGTTGCAGAAAAGGAGGATTGGTGGGACTTCCTGAAGAAGGAGTGGCACAAATACACTGAGTATGTGGAAGTGTATGGAAAAGGTATGTGAACTTTTTAACATGGCTAAAGGAGCCAGAGAAACCTTTTAAGATTCAGTTACTTACACATTTTTGTATGTGTTTAAGGGTGATGGCACGGTGTCTGTAGGCACAAATTGAAACTGTAGCATTACGTTTCACAACGCTGATCTGGCTGGAGGTATGGCAGCACTTCTCGACTTGTACTTGGTCCTGTGGACCCATTTCCTACAAGCAGTTACCTACGGCCTAGCGAGGCATTTGCATTCTCACGGCCTTGCTTGTGCCCGTCCTTGCGGATCCCCAGAAACACCTTACAATAGCAAAATTAAAATCTGAGTCTACATTTGTGCCCCCTTTGTCCCCTTTTCCCCTTGCAGCCCTTGTGTCATCAGACATGGACAATTCAGGAACTTTAAAGACTTTCGTAGAAACGGACTCCTTGAAACGATCGAGAAGATCAAACTACATCACAGCAGCATCCACTGAGGCTCTTATGAACATTCCTGAACAATTTCGACTATTTAGCCAGACAGAGATGTTTTTAACTTCCGTTTTTGGCCCCTGGCATACAGACTGTGGCATACTCGAAGTGGTTACATATTGTTCACTATGAATTATTATTATTTATTAATTCCTCTGAATCAGCATTTAGTGCAATTAACGAAAAACCTAGGGCCTTGAGGCTTGTAGCATTGCAGAATCGGAATATCCCCAACCTCCTAATGGCTATGGAGGCAGGGTTTGCCAGAAGATCGAGAGTTCATGTTGCACCTCCCAATGATTTGGACAATGGAACCATGGCCCGAACGATTGCCGCATTGCACAACCTGAGGGGGGCCATGGAAAGGAGGTGGGAATTGCTGATGACTCTTTTTAGTACTCTCTTTTTTCTTGGATGCCTTCATGGATGAGCGTGACTATGAAAATTCTCATACCTTTTTTTGTCCTTTTTTAAATTATATTTTGTTCCTGTCAACTATGTCTATGGTGCTGCTCTACCCAAATGACTAGAGCCACTGCTATGATGGTCGTGACCTTGTCTAAGGCTAGGGCCACTGCCATTCCATCTCACATGGGTATTAAAACTGATTTTGAAATGAATACAGGAGTAGTTTTATGTGCTCCACCAGGTTGGGGTGAATATGTAGGGCAACGGGTAGATTGTGGAATTGGTGGATGGGTGAATTGGGATTGGCCACCAGAAGAGCATGGATGCGAGGGGACTAATATGAGAGATGGCTGTAAGGTTTCATTCCCCCGACAAGGTGACATTGATGAGTTGGAAATTGGTTTGTTGGGGAAAATTGGGGTGGTTGATAGGGGTCCCACGGGTAAAGAGAAGTTTGAATTGCGAACGCAATATTGGTGGCTGGGGTGACAGTGATGTTGACATAATGTGGAAATTTAGTATTAATCCTGGGTAGCTAATGGGAATGAGATGCATTATTTTTAGTGTTGTTTGTGTTTGAATTGATACATTTTTGAATTGCATGTACACAGCAAGATAAGTGTCAAAACTGCTCATACAATATAAACACAATACAGGTGTGTCACGCCACATAGTGCTTAACAATCAGGCAGTGGGGAGCTCTACATGTGCATGCAAGGTAAGAGATTTGCAATGGGAAAATCAGTGTGAGGGGATGCGGTAATCCTGAACATACATGTATAGGTACACATGCATGGGGGTCTCGTGGGGATAGGTTTTTGACAGTATGAATATACAAATCTGTTTTGCTACAGAGTTCTCTGACAAGGTAGTTTTTGCGCTGTCTAAACACCTGGGTTGGGCAATTGAACTCTGTGTGACTGAAAAACTAGTTTTACAAGGTTGGGAAAGACAGCAGCAGTTACATTGATTATCAGATGGTCAGTTTCGGGCAGATCTTTTTTATGGTCTAAGTGCATTGTGAAGGGAAGATGGAATCTCTGTAAGCATATAGAAGTCTGTTATTGAATCATTGGAGAATTCAGGCCACCTGTTAGGGCCGGACAATTAAACCTGATATAGGCTGCTTGCAGGGAAAGGAGCACTGATAGATCATGGATTTTCAATAGAGTTGTCAAGGTGTGGGTTAGGACCATGTGGGCTGGAAGGGCAAGTCACATAGTTTAGAATGAAATGTGTACACCAACATGTTTGGCCGATAAAACAGGCAGCAATAAATCAAAAGGAAATCTGTTTGCTCTCCTCTTTACATCAATGGAATTTCCATCGAATAGCAACGTGCATCATAAGTAGAGGTAACGGTTTCTAACCAGATTGAACCTCTGATAATTGACATTGTTTGTAAATTGTGTAAACTGTGTAACTAGGAGATGGCGAGGTGTGTAGTGTAAATATCAAACATGCTATTATAAGTTAAAGAGGATGGTGCTTAGATGAATGTATCCAATAAGAAGTGTGGGAACTAAAGGGAATATGGTTACATTGTACAGGTTTAACCAATCATGTGTGGGGGGGTTGACTCTGTAACAAAACCTTTGGGAGTGTTTTAACTGTTTAAAATCGTATAAGATGTGTGTTCTTTGTGTGGTTCGGGAAGACAGGTTAGTTTGACTCTGATGTTTTCTAACCCCTCCTGGCCATTTGTACAATACACCTGCTTTAAAGACAAAGCATGTATGTAATCTTTAAGGGTGGTCATCAAAGGGCCACACTACACAGGTGAAGAGCAATGGTCTCAAGGGCTGCCCAGAGCAATGCCAGAGGTCCAGATTAATACAACACCTTCCAGCCATCACCTCTTTTGTTTTGCTGTAGTCACTCCAAGTGGTAGTGTAAGCGCAGACATGCATCCTCTGAATGCTGGGCCTGGAGACCCAAGCTATTTCTCACTGATGAGGCCCAACAAGGCCAAAATATGTTTGGGGTTGCTTGTGGTCTTGTGCACAAGAGATGTGACCAAGCAGTTTAGGCTGATTTGCATATTGTCTTTTCCCTTTTGTAACGGGTTGGAAGGCGTAGAACGATAGTCTGGAGGGTTGCCCAGAGCAATGCCAGAAGTTCAAATTAATTCAAAACCTTCCAGCCATCAACTCTTTTTTTTGCCAAAGCTACAGACAGGCCATTATAAGACTACCACAGCAGTCTCATCAACTGACAAACACTGATGTCTTTAGTGCGGAATCTTTTGCTGTGGGCATATATCACCGACTTCAGGCCACTGCTTCTTCCATATTCAGCGGATAGGACATATGGGAATGTCTACACTGGCATGAAGTCTCCCTCCCCAGCTGTCAGCAGACCATGTCCTGGCCTGAGGGCTTACCTCGTGGGTCTCATACCGAGGCTCCTTCCGTGTTCATGGGGCACGGTTTATGAACAATGTAAACTCCCTCATCAGCCACAAATTATCACACAACTGACAGATAAAAGCAAACAATAACATTGCCAGAATTTGTCCTATCATTTCAATAAGGCAGAGGTGAAACAACTGCTTTCGTTAAGATGCAATGGCCCAATAAAAGCCTAATTCTGGATCATGGAGGAGTGAGGGTTATGGATTAGGAGCCTTGTTAACTTTTTCCTTGACCACACTACAATGCAGTAAAAAAGTGGAAAACTATCAACATACCAAGTAGCATGGAAACAAAAGAAGCTCTAAAAGTCAACATTTGACAGCTCTTCCTGCATCTTACACAGGTGAACTAGTTTTTGCTAACATTATAGCAGAGCTTTCAGTGTGAAGCACTCTTTCAGCACCATGCAACAGCTGATTGACACTAGGTTCCATGTGGCAAGAGCTCTGGCAGAGATCTAAATATATCTCTACCCAGACCTAAGTGGTTCAGTCAGCATATAAAACACAGGAAAATTAGCACAAAACTAGTCTAAAGGTAAGGCATTTTAATGGCAGTTTATAAAGACGCTGTTACCTTTGTTACCTTCTTTTTGTTGGAAGTCTGGTGAAGGTAAGGGTGGCCCAAAAAGAGCCAAGGTAACTCAGTGTATTGCTCTCCCCTGAAAAATGCACGGAACAACCATAAATCACCAATGCAATTATAGAGCAAATACTTCAACCCATAAACGGACATACACAATAACTCACAGCCACGCACTCTTTAGAAGATAATCAGCTCTTTACGGCTATTTATTCAAAGATTACAAGTACATAGAAATAACTCATAAAACTAATATGGACATAGATCACAGAAGAAGTAAAGAAGGCAAAAGAAATACATCATTGTGAGCGTAATCGAAGTCCTGATCCCGTCCAGAAGCGGCTGGAAGACTCCAGGGGCAGCCAGGCCGAGAGTGCCACAGCTCACAGGAAGGCCAGACGGAGCGTCCTTCTCTGACTGAAGTCTCACCTGACCCCCTCCGGGTTTCCGCATATCTAGGAACTCCACAAAGGGGAGTTAATTCTCGAACCTTCTGGAATTGCACCTGCGCAGTTGAGGAACAGCCATCGGTTGCCAGCTGGGTAAATCGAGAGCTCCCCCCAAGGAACGCAGGGGCCTCCCTGCTCTAAAAACATGCTCCACGGAGAACAGTAGCAATTCATAACAACATGGGCTTTTCCCAGCAGAAATGGCCTTGACTGCATACCAAGTTTGAAAAAGCATGTTTGTCTCAGCGCTGTGAATCTAACACTTCAGCAAAATGTGTGCAGCCTTTCACTGCAGAGTGAAGTAAATATCCAACATGGCTCCGAGCGCTCCCAGAATGCATTGCCACCCGCGCCATTTTGAACCAAGCATAAATCAAGCAGAACACTCGGGGAAAGAGAGTTCTTGGGGAAAAGCCCCACGGCAACAGCCTGGACATTGCTTAAGATGAGGCATAGCTTGAGAACACTGACAGGTACGGGTATCCACCTGGTACAAGGAGCACAGATAGCAAAAACCTTGTGGAGTGCTGACAAAGTCAGACTATACCACGAAGCACTGATGGCGATGAGCTTCAGAGAGGAAGAGCCATGTTAAATCATGCAGGTAAAGAGTGGTGCTTGAATTCGGGGCAGCTCATATTAGTCAACGTTTGGCACTTGGAAATATGAAAGCTCTGATTTTCAAATATAAACAAATATGAATATTGAATCACTGGAAAAAATGAATGTTAGTCTATTCAAAATCTAATAAAATTCCCTAATACCTGCTTGCATGTGCAATGCTTGGGAAAAATGCTAACTTGCTAAAAATGTTTTTTTTTTATAAATCTGTTACGGTGTGAGCAAAGGTGTTACTGTGCGTAGAAAAGACATGGAATTGTGTACTTTTGGAAGGCCACAGAGGGTTAATTGCAAAAAATGACAAATTTGCTGTGGAACGGAGCAGGATTTTGATATCAGCTGCAAAGGAAAACAAATGGTGAACACTTTGAAAAAAAAGTGGATTGTTTAGTATAGAATATGTGCAAGAACAAAATCTGCTATATCACACATTTACCAAGGAAAGATGGAATTAACAAATGGATATGTTTGAGGTAAGTGGCAGATAGGAGGATATACGATTTTGAAATATGGGATCCCTGATCGGTCAAGTGGGCCTACTGTTTGTATATTTAGGGTTTTGCCTTTCTTAAGATCCCTAGTTCTTTGAAAGTTTCTTCTTAGGACATCTTCAGCTGATGAAATAAAACTAGAATGGCGTGAGGGCATGAGTTATCGATGTTTGTGGTGGGCTGTGGGAAAGCAAGTGTTGTATGGACATTTTGGCAAGTAGCTGTATCCTTTGTAGTTTGATTACTACTCATATAAATATGAAAGGTTTAATAAATGTGCTCTTTTCTTTCACTGTGGGTGAGGGATGTGAGTTTTGAAAGAGGTTTATGGTGCTGTTTTTCCTTGACTCACTGAGCTTGTTCAAATCCAGCGATTGGAGTTTAGGAAGTTCTCAGTTGGAGTCATTCTTGTTTTGGTTTCTTGATAGTAGATATGAACTTGAAACTAACTGGGACAATAATGGATGTACTATTGACCTTCCTGAAATTATCAATATGAACGAAGATAGGCTTATCTGCAACATCATTTGCAAAAAGGGCCATAAAAGTTATCTGTCTATATAGTAAACTGCTGCCTTGTGCTAAATAATTACCAACAAGGATCCACGCTCAGTTTGTTCATATTTTGCCACAAATGTGCAGATGGGCCTTTAATCATCTTAACCCAAACAGGCCACCCACTTAAGAAGTTAGTACATGGTTGTTCACAAGGCAAGTTTATTGTACAATTCTCTGGGGAGCAGTTATATGGTTTTGCAGGACCAAGTCTCAATGAACCACATCAGTTCACATCTTTTATACAGTTTTGCAACAGTTAGAACACTCCCAAATACATTATTGGAATTCACCCCCAAACATGATTGGACAAAGCCCTCTTCAAAGAAATCCCATTTTTTCCCAGTACCTATGTTTTCATTGGCCAGTATAATCTTAATAATTATCTTCAGATCACATTCATTTTATTTATTTATTTTATTTATTTTAATTTTTGTAAAGCGCCACATGCCCTCAGAGCGCACAAAGAACATAACAAGACAAGACAACAAAGAGCATAAGAATAGAATCAGAACCAGAGTAAATAACAATGGAGAATGATGGGATTAGTCCGGGCTAAGGTTGAAGAGATGACACACCTCTTCTTATGCTTCGTCCTTAGTAGATCATGATGTCGGCACATGGTTAAACATTGGTATTTAAACATAATTCATTGTTAGCAGTAACTGGCTAAGACATTATTTCCCTAAATCCTGATTTGCACATGGCTGGCATGAATAATCCTTGTGATATGAGGAAGGCTGGGTGAATGATTTTTCTTTGTTATCTCATTCCCCAGGTCACCCTTCCCTTGAAACTTTCCAATTTACAAAAACTCACACTTCATTGTGCAATCAAAACTCTAGAATAGCTTTAAGCACTGGCTTACCCCTCATTTTACTACTGACCAAAATAAATAACGAAACTCCTGTTACGATCTCAGGCAGCTATCACATGGATCAGTAATCTCCTCTTGTTCTGAAGAAATGCCCATCTCCCCTCCTGCCCCTTCCTCCTCACCTTTAACTTTAGACTTGGGGTCTCTCCTCTTCCTTCCTTTTTGATTGGGTTTCTCCTTTTTTTTGAGAAGATAAGGACGGCCATGGAAGGACGCCACAGTGCCACTGGAATAGTGGGCTGTGATCGATTCCCCTTGACAGTCAGGAATGGGGAAAAAGCCAGAGGTAAAAAAAAACCCAACCTTGATGACAGAAGGCAGATAATGGAACTGCTAACCAGGAGGTATGTAGTGTCGAGGACTCCGAGTATGAGGAGACTCCCAAAAGAACAATACTGACAACGGTCAATAAACTCTGAATGAATTAGAGAATAACACGAAAATGTAACAGATGGCGAAAAGAAACCAGACAGAGAAAAACATAGAAAGGAAGCGAAGCACAAGAGGCAGGAGGATGAGAGGAGAGAGAGGAGCCGAAGCACGGCGAAAGTAAGGAAAAGCGCAGCGAGCAGAGAAAATCAAGAAGCAGCAGAAGACAGGTAAGCGAGTGGAATTCGCAAGAGGAAATGATCTGGAGCGTAGCAACAAAGGAGAAAGCCTGAAAGTTGCAACGCGTCTGTTACCCGGAAGTGCCTGGTAAAAAACTACCGGTGACGGACGTGCTGGAACAATCAATGGCGGCTCCCCTTCCAGCGATCTCAAAAACGCCATCTGGTCCAGGGCATGACAGCAGCAGAAGATTACATCTACTATCTATGATACTTAGACCATAACAATCATGGTTATTTTCTACAGCTGTACTGACCGTGAAGGTTGAAGTTACTCATTCATTCTGCTGTCTGAAAACTTGCTATCTGAAAACTTGGCAATGTTAGTTTACATGTCAAACAACATTTTGTAAAAGGGGTCCGAACTACTGAGTTCCTGCATGAATTCCCCATGTATTTATATTATTGTATATGTTTGTTTTTACATTTGTTGGGTTGAACATTTTATCTTTCTGCGTGCATACAAGCTAATATGTATCAATTTCTAGACCAACAGGAACACTAAAGTAACATATCCCATCCACAATTAACTACACTTTGATACCTGAGAAATTATAACATGGCGCCCAGCTCGGTGCCACCCCCAGTTAGTCATACAGTATGCACAATGTGACCCTTCATAATCATGGGGACCTTTCCTGACCATCCCAACATTCCCTCCTTTAATTAATACTTTAACTAACAAATTATAATCATCTTCTTGGGGAACAACCCCACGACCATCTCTAGTACCGGTTTCAATATGGGCATACTCCTCCGCCGAACAAACCCAACTCATCCCCCGACCATTCCCGCAATGTACCCACTGCACTAAACAAACATGCCAATTTGGTGGAGGACACTTTCAGTTTGAGTAACAATATGGGATGAAGTGATGGTGGCCCTAGCTTTGGACAGGGCTACGGTCATCATGGCAGCAACTGTTGGTACCTGGGCAGAGCAACAAAGTAGGATCAATTGACAAGAACAAAAAGACAAAAAGAGCTAACATGATTTTTGCAGCAAGGCTCAAGCAAGAAGGCACCCACAAGAACAGAGAGTCGATCCATGAGTAGTTGGTGATTACAGCTTCTGTTTCCAATATCACTTTTAGTATATGCAGGGCAGCAATAGTTCTGGTAAGCGTCCCGTTTTCAGTATCATTGGGAGGCACAAATGTGCAACAGGTACTCCCTATCTTCCAGCATACCCCACCTTCCATTGCTGGTAGGTGGACTATTTACCGGTTTTGCAGGGTCATTAGCCTGAGTACCCTTAATTCTTCCCTACTGGCATTGAACGCTGACTTGGATGTATTCATAAAGAGTAGGAGTTCATATCAGGTCACCTGGAGCCATTTGGCATTGGCCGCTGCTTGGGGGCCAGGAGCGAGGTGACGAAGGTCTTGGTGTGGCTAAACAGCCGATATAGATCAGGAATGTTTGCTAAAGCATGTGATGATGCTGCTGAAAGGTAGCTTGATCTTGTCCTACATTGCAATTGTTCATGATTTTTGTCATTGAACATAGTACCTGACCTATCCATATAAGGTGGTGAAAGGGGTGCAAGGGGCACAGGGGATAAAGAGGCATAGATGTAATTTTGGGAATTGGATGGGTCAAAATCAGGTTCTTTCAGGGGTCACAAGGACAGGCATATGAAGGGTAGAGAGACTGAACACACCTCAACAGGCTGGATGCAAATGTCTGTATGCATAAGATCCATAGCCCCTGAATTTATCAAAAAAAGCAGCCATACCTCCAGACAGATATGTGATGGGGAGCATGCAACAGCAGTTTCCATTTGTGCTAACAGGTACCATGTCATTGTCCTTAAAACACAGAGAAAAATTAGTAAGTGTCTGTGTCTTAACAGGTTTTTCTGGCTCTATGAGTCACGTCAGATACTGCACATGGTTTCTCCATGCTGTCCCGCCATCATGATTTATTCATGACACCCCTTCTTCTGATAATCCTATCATTCCTCCAGCTCTTTAACACCTCACCCATTTCTCTCATCGATTTTCAGAAAAAATGACTCCTTCCAAGGTCAATTGAACTCTTTGAACAAACCTTATATTTTTGTGTTCTGTACGCACGGCAATTGAACACATATCATCACTTGGTAAGATTTAGGCCACAATTGTCTTTTTCTAGCATCTCTATAAGTGCCACCATTGATTTAAACTGCCCTTGAACCCTGCACAGGACTAGGTGCACTAGGCATAGCGCATCTGCTACCTCTACCTCACTCTGGATAAATACCCTAGGAATGCCAGAAGCATGGGGGATGAGAGAGCAGATAGCAATGTCCTACGAATCTCTCTCTCCCCACCTTCCTCATATGGATATACCATGTGTTATCCGTGCAAAACCCTGTGCATTCATTGTAGGATCTAATTCATCATTGTCATTATCATAAAAGTTATTATCAACATTTCTTTTCATTCTTAACATTTTCTCCTCGGACTTCATAAAACAAGCTAATTTTAAATTTCCCCTTTTTATACTAGTTGTCATCTTCAGACACGATGACGCAAGGACCAAGAAAACCACAATAATATTCATTTTTACACAATTTACAATCTTAGACATTCTTTTTCCTATATAAGAAATTATTTACATTCCAGATCTCTATTTTCACCCTCTTTACACTGAAATGAACGCTCGCTGAATCCTTTTTGAGTACTTACTTTCTATGCCTGCTCCTGCTCCAGTACAGGTGGAGGGCTGCCGGTCCCCTTCATGTATTCATTAGGTGGATACAAATCTTGTTTCCCTCAACCTCCATGGCATTCAGAGTCGCATAGATCACCCTATGCAGCCCATGGAAAGGCCACCATTCCAACAACGCACAAATGTGTGGATGTAGATGTGGTCTCAGGGAGAAGTTGTATTCATCATCGGTATCTCGCTGCTTTCTCATGTTGTCTGTTGGTGAGAAGACAGAAACTGTGACGATATAATTGTAACACTTTTTATTAATGCTGTAAGGTATTCCATAAACTCTTCTCCTAAGACCACAGCGGTCTCTTTTGTGCCTGATGTCATACATGTAGGTGAGAGTGGTGTATTCACTGTATCCCCCCATGATTCTGTGAGGGCTCAAGTGGTGGCCCCTCCCTAGCTGGTTTTGTAAAGAAAACAGTGCTAATGGGAGGCATGTATACTATGATTTTTTATTTTATTCTGCACATATTTTAGCTAAATGGGCCTTAAGGATCCCTGTGAGCCTCTCCATGATCCCATTGGCCTGTGGGTGGTACACCAAGCACAACCAATGCTTTATTCCCAGCAGCGAGGTGATTTCTGCAAACAAGGCACTAAATAAGTAGGTTCCGTTGTCGGATTTCAGGAGCTTGCATATTCCCCGTCTTGGAAATACCTCTCTCACCAGAAATCTCACTGCTGATTTAGCATCAGGATATACGCAGGGACCAACTTCAAGCCACCGAAAGAATGGAAAAGCCACGAGAATTAGATATCTGAAGTTACTGCACCTCGTTATCATTTCCACAAAACCGATGCAGAGCTCCTTGAATGGACCAGAGGGCCTGGACATGAACCCCCTCACTGACCTCATGGTATATCAGTGATTGAAGTCCTTGCACACTACACAATTCCCTACAAATCTTCTTATGTGTTCTTGTAAGTTAGGGATAAACCAGTCCTCCTGTAGCTCTGCTGCGGTTTGTCATTGAGAAGAATGCAACGTGTAATATTGTTGCTCTAGAGCCAAAAGAAGCAGTTGTACAGGCATTACTACCTTCCCCATCCCATCCTGTCTCCAAAGCAAATCTGTGGGTGAGAGAACACATCCTTTTTTTTTCCAAAGCTCTTGTTCTTCAAGGGAAGAGTCTTTCCCTTACATTTCAATTATATGGAGCACCAGGACTGTGATGTATGGGGTGAGTAACTGTACCTGTTGGGACACGGTTTCCATTTTCTTGAAATCTGTGCAAGGAAAATACGATGCTTCCTTCGCCACCTTGTCTTGTCACGTCTGAGCCATTTAATTATTGTGGTTAGTAGAGGCAGCACACTTTACTAGACCTACCTCTGCTGGAAAGGTTAACGCTTCAATTAATCTGGGATAGCAGTGCAGAATGCTTTACAGGGGACCAGGGGACCCATGAGACCTGCTAAACCCACTTTTCTGACATCTTGATAACCCATAATGGACGGTGAAGGGGACGTACGTGAAGTCAGAATAAACAGTGACTGCCTTCCTCTTACTCATTTCTAGCATCTCTATAAGTGCCACCAGTTCCACCGCTTGTCCAGAGTAATGAGAAGGCAACTGTTTCTTCAGTCTGACCCAGTACTCCCCATCCACAAGTTCCATGACAGCTGCACCTGTATGCCTTTTACCCATCTCCTGGTTGATGATCGAAGACCCATCAACAAAAATCACCTCACCCTGCTCCAGGAAATCCTCTTTCACATTCACTCTCTCTCCTCTTCTCCCTCAGACATGGCACAATTGTGAACAATATCCTCAGGCTGCAACAGGATCTGTGACAAATGTCACAGGATTTACTTCACTTCATTTCCACTTCAACCATTCTGATAACCGAGTTGTCCAATCTACCAAGAACCCACCTATGCCTCTACCTTCCTTCTTCTACATATTTTTCTTTTCACTTCCTCCCGCTCTTCATCTCTTTGCTGCCATGCCAGCACTACCTCTTCCTCCACTAGCCTTAGCATTTCCTTAATTGTTTTCCATTCTTACGCATTTACCACTTTCATAGCCTATCATCTATCCTAGCAGGAAGAGGCCTAACCTCTTCTTTCTCTCTCATTTTCAATCCTTCCTCTGCTCTTCTGATTACCGGCCTTACTCTTTCTCACTTCTTCACCCTTAATCTATTAACTAACCTAGCAGTCAGGGGAGTTATACCCTTACCGCTCCCTGTTTTCAACCTCTGTGTAGCCCTAACCATTGAAAAAGTTATCCTTCCACTTTCTTCAAAATCCCAGTTCTTAGAAATCGTAACTGAAGGAGGAGTTACCTGTGTCCATCTTGCAACCACTGAAGTAGCCTCTCATGAAAATGGTGGTACAAACTCAGGGTCTGTGTACCCCTCTGCGGGCGATAAAGGATAGCACCCATTTGGGGTGGTGCAGAAGCAATTCCAGCACCTTCTTTTTTTTGCCATCCCCCCACAATTCAACATTATTGCCCTTTCCACCTTTTTCATACATCCTCCATTAATCCAAAATGTTTAACCTCTTCTCTAACTTCGATCCCTTGTGTTTTGTAGTTAAAAAGGAATGCAGGTTCTCCAATATCCCTGCATCATAGTTACCCTCAATAGGCGAAGAATGTATCATTTTCCCCTTACTTTCCTGCAACCATTCTCTATGGTACTTTAACATTTCCGTTTTATAGCCGGGCAACACATGGCACAAATGATTCAATGGAGTCTCCATACTCCAACCCAAGTTATCAAAAAATAGTTTCATAAAAAATCTGATTCCAAGCCAAAATGGAAAAAAAATGTTTTACCCCAAAACTCCCTTTTACCCTTACCTAATTGCTTAGATGTACTTCACACCCATTCACAGTACTTGTTTATACTGCAATGATATCACTCAGCTACTTGCTTCAATTCTACTTTCCCACCACTCGAGCATAGGAGCGGCACAATGCTTTCTATCCCAGCACAGCTCTTACTTCTCTCTCTTTTACTAGTGTGACCTTCTCTACTACAAGATCGTCTTTTCCTGACTACAGGAAGTTTCCCCTTCACTAATTTGACTAAACAAGAAAATTGAGGTGAGGGGCTCTGCTCTCACAGCAAATACTAAAGAATGTGAAGGCCTAATTAAAAAGGTATCTATGGTTCGACTTACCCTAAGATATCACCCCACCTTCAGGTGAGGGCTCCAGCCAACCAGAAAAGCAAAATAAAGGGTATCAGGAGAAGCCTCTCACTGGGCATGCAGGGTAAGGTACCCCCTCAGACCTCTGACAACAACTAGGTAAAAAATATATATACGTGACTTTCAACACAGAACAGTTCAAACACTCTATAAAAACATCCACTTTTCTAATCCTTGCAAACTCAACTAATTTCACACCCACACTGCAAGTCTGCCCTTACCAAAAACCCCTTAAATCAAAGAAACAGCCCCTTTTTTACCCCTATTTCCCCCTTGATTTACACCGCAAATGTGCACTCACGTGAACCTGAGGCACTCTGATGTGGTGTTTTGTCAAGTTGTCCTGCACAGCTAGGCCATGGCACCACCCTCTGGGGAGCAGACAAACCTCTAAACAATATGGCGTCTGCAGACCTCTTTTTCACTGTGCATGGAAGACTGGTCCCCTTCGTGAGGTTCAGCAGCTGAGAGGTGTGGACAGAAGACCCCCAATGTCTCGGAATGCCCAGACTCCTAACCTCGCTCATCAAATGTGCAGATGGGAGCCTTCACCTTAACCCAAACATTCCAGAAGTGAGTACATGGTTGCACATGAAGCAAGTTTATCGAACAATTCTCGGGGGAAGTTAGATGGTATTGCTGTACCAAAGTAACCCAAGTCTCAACAAACCACATCATTTCACTTCTTTTACACAGTTTTGCAACAGTTAAAATATTCCCAAATACTTTATTACAATCCACCCCCCAAACTTGATTGGATAAAACCCTATTCAAAGAAATCCCATCTTTTTCCAATTCCTACAGTTTCATTGGCCAGTTTTATCTTTAAGCAATATGACCCGAGCGGTGGGGGCATTACCGACTCAGGTAATGCCCCGGGGCCCATAGTTAACGAAGGCCCCGGGGCATTACCTGAGTCGGTAATGCCCCCGCCGTGAGGGTCATATTGCTATTAGTACCCCGGCCTGTCCCGAAACGCTGCAGTTTCGGGACAGAAAAAAATAAAAAGAAATGACCAAGAAAATGGCCGTTGCCATGGAAAGGGAAAAAGGTTTTCCCTTTCTATGGCAGCCATCGGGAGTGGATGCGCTGGGAACACCTGTTCCCAGCGCGTCCGCTCCTGAAAAAGGATCAAAAAGAAGTTAAGTGGGGATGAGAGGGCGGGAGTGGGACAGGGGAAGAAAAATATAAATAAATAAATAAACATACCTGCGTCCCTGGCGGGGGACGAGGAAAGCCTCCAGCCGTGTGGAGGCGCGGAGTGGGGATAGCCCGCTCTGAGTCTCCACACGGCTGGAGGCTTCCCTCGTCCACCACCGGGGATGCAGGAACAAGAAGGTAAGTGGGGGGAGGGGTGGGAGGGAGGGAAGAGACTATAAATGTTTTAAAAAGATTTACTCGAGTCCCCGGCAGGTGCAAAGTCTGCCTCTCACCTGCGGGAGGCTCGGAACGGGGATGGCCCCGCTTCAAGCCTCCTCATTGGCTGAGGGGCTGCCACGCTCCCCGCCGGGGACAAAGGCTGTGGAATCCCGACAGAGGGATTACCTGGCCTGGTAATGACTCGGCGAGGGCCAATCAGAATGGCTCTTTCATTCCGATTGTGCCCTCACCGGGTACTAATAATAATTATCTTCAGATCATATTCATATTGGAGTGGCTGACCTCCTTCCTCTCGGACCGCCCCTCCCAGGTCCAACTTTGTCCCTTTCTCTCTGCCACCTCTCTCTAAATACCTGTGGATTTTTCCCAGGGCTTTAACGTCTCACACTGGGTTTTCAACCTCTACTTGGCCCCTTTGGGCCACTTGATCTGTACCTTCTCCTCTAACTTTCAGTGTTATGCGGATGACACTCAGATTTCCTTCAGGCTCTCCTCAGCCTCCTCTCCTCCCGCGCTCATTCCTGACTGTCTATCCATGATTCAGGATTGGTGCGCCTCCAAGGATCTTTGCATAATGGCAGTAAGACAGAGATCCTTCTCATTGAGACCCTTGTCCTGCTTTCCCTCCCTCACTCTGGCCACCTGCCTTGGGCCCTCTTCCTTTGCCTTCATGCGAGGCAAAAAGCCATAGTGTCATCTTCGACTACACTGTATCTTTCTCTCCTCACATCTCGGACATTGCCAAGAAGTCCCACTACCAGCTGCACCTCATCAAAGGGACTATTCCATTTCTCACTTTCTACCAGATGCGAACTGTCTCCAGAGCCCTGATTCTCTCTAGGCTTTACGACTGCAACAGCCCCTTTCTCAATCTGCCTTCCTCTACTATCGGCCCCCTGCAACTAATACAGAACAGGACTGTGAGACTTATCCTTGGCCTCAAGCCCAAGGACTGTATCTCTCCAGCCCTGAAATCTCTCCACTGGCTCCCGGTGGCTGAGTTCAAGACGCTTTGCATTATCCACACGGCTTTTTGGGGCCAGGGCCACACTACATCCAATGCTCTCTTTCAAATGACCTTCCTTCTCAAGCCCTTTGCTCAGCTACATACAACTCTCCAAGGGTTAGACGCTTCTCCAGGCAGAGAGTGGGGGGTAGATCTCTCTCCTTTGCAGGTGCCACCCTCTGTAATGGCCTCCCTACCCCTCTCAAACTTGAGCTGGACCACCTGAAGTTCTGGAAGCAAACTCAAAACGTTCCTCTTTCCTCTGCTTTCTCTCTCTCCCTCCCCTGCTGACCTACATGTCTGCTGTATCAACTTGTTGCTTGGCTACCCTCAGAGTCTCACTGGGTACCAAGCTCTTTCTGGATCAGTCATCCTTGCACTGTCTCCGGGTCTACCACGCACTTAGGGGTTGTAACTGAAACCCTCCAGACCCTTGTTCTCCTTGCACTACCCAGAGCCGCACTGCCATGGCTGCACTTACTCAGATCATCGCTGCCCTGTTTTCCCCTCCCCTTTCCGTTGCACTTCCCACCTCCCTTTCCCCTTGCACTTCTTGTTTTCACACTTGTACGATCTGAATGACACAAGGCCTAGCAAGATTGTTTGTCTTGTCCTCCCTCTGTCTTCCCTCCCTTGTCTTGTCACACCTAGAAACACTTGTGTAAGGCACATTATAAATTACATCATCTATTATACCCTTAATACGGCATTATCTAAAATGCGGTCCTGTGCTGTAGCCATTGAATAGTATCATCAAATTGGCACCCATCTTTGAATAAAGTTATACGCCTTGAGCACTGGATTCACACCTCTCTGCAAGTGCTCTACTTTATGTTTAATATTATTTTTCCCTATTTTTAAATGTAAACTGTTTTGCCTTAAAATAGTGTACAATTAAAACACACTGGGGTTCATTGTCAAACTGCCTGGAACGTATTTGAAGCGTAAAAAACAAGCGTAAAACGTGTTTTTTTTGCCTCAGATGCCACTCCTGAGGATTTTCTTAATGTTGACAGGCAGAGTGAACGTGTCTACCATCCCAATTTTATTCCTATGGAGTCAGGCCACTTTTAGGCATTTGCTAAAAGTGGACGGATTCCATAGGAATGCATGTTTAATGCCTTACGTGATCCACAAATCCTTTCAGTGAAGATTGTTAATTTGACACATAGCCACAGCTCAGACAGGATTTACATGGTACTTGTGTACCCTTCACAGAAATTATTTAAAATTGCAGTGAGTGGGCTGCAGTGCACTGAAGTACACACATTCACGGTTTACTTTGTGCACTTAACACTTCAAGGAAAATGAGGCCCACTGATGGAAATGTGCACTATCTCATGTCAAACAGGTCCGCTAAATTGACATGAAAGTTAAGATTTTCAGTAAGTAGTTAATTACACCGAATCCCTAAAAAGGAACAGCCTTGGGATCAGGTTTGATCCTGCATGTCTGTGCTCCACTTCATATCGTTTTAGTATTATTATTATTATTGGAAATGTAAATTACTATAACGTAAAAAGATTACAATTAAAGCAAAATATATAAAATATTGTGTCTTATTTGCAGAGAAGTTCAAAAAGGGATCAGGAAAAGGAGAAGGGTCCACCAGTGCTAAACTGCTTGCTTTTCGATTTGACTACTCTACATCCTCTGCAGAGTTAGTCAGTGTTCTGTGTAGTCCAACGTCACCTGCCCTTGCAGTGATGTATTTTCTCATATTCTATTGTAATACTGACTGGGACACCCTACTGATATGGAATCATATGTTAATATCCTGCCAAATACACCGAATTAAGATGTGTAGCCTCTGACCTCTCAAAAAGGTATGCATGTGCACCTTTGATTTGGGTGATTCCTGTTAACTCTGGATGCAAAGGCAAAGTGGGCATGATTGCACCTCTGCCAAACCTTGATTTCTATGCTCAACTTTCTTCTCAAGGAAACAATTAAACTCCAGACTTTCGAGAGCTTTTTTATCCACCGGCCACTGAGCCTTTCAATTACCCGTTTGGGGATCACTATATTTCTTTGTGAATTGAGGCTTGTGGACCACCTAATCTTGCAGCACTCAGCATTATATAGGTTTCTGTACAATGAATAAAATGATCCGGCCAACAATAAGAACATAGCACAGAGAGCTTTTGGTTTGCGGGTATTCCATTAAAGGAATCCAGGAATGACGCTTAGCTCTCAAAAGTGTGGTCATGAGGTCTTGTATCTATGTAAACAATGGGGGAAGCACACCGACTGAAGAGGACATTTAAGCATTGCACATCAAGGTGAGTAATGATAAATGCTGTAGGTAGGTTGTCCTGTTAGGGCCTAAGAAATTAAATTAATTGCATGGTTCTCAACAATAACACTAGCTTTCACTTGTTTTACTCTCGTTTCAGACATATTTGTAAGATCATTGACTGTCTTATTTAGAAACAACTGTGCCAGAACAGAAATCCCTCATGTTCTTAAATGTAGCATTTCACTTACAGGCTAAGTAATCTACTATGCTTGGCGAACACTGGGTTTTAAATGGTGCACTGTAAAGTAAGTCAGATTTGAATCTGCTTTGATTCGCAAGCAAACCTCCTAGTTGTTGGATGAAATGTGTACAGTACCATGTATTAAGTCATTTTCTTTGCGCATGTTGCCACAAAAGGGGAAACTGAATTAATGTTTCTGTATGTATGAGAGGAACTTTACTTTGTGTGTAGCACTTATATGTAGTTTTCCTGTATAATACAGTTATGGCGTCCTTTTGGGACATCATATGAGCTCATCTGCGATATGAAAGAGGGGATGAAAGGGTTGCACTTAAAAGGCGTATGAAGTCTAGGAACGCATATAAATGCTCTGTACCAACAAAACATCCATCACATATCAACATTTTAACAGGATGGCTTTTTGGACATGAGGACATGCGTGTATTAAAAATACTTGCTATTTCAGATCTTGGGGAATCTCCAAGCATAATCCAGGACCTACAATCATCATTAAAGGGATTATGGTAACAGCCTTCTTTAGGCGAAAACCGTCTGGGGGTGCCAGTTTTATAAGTGAAAATGGTGTATACCCAAAACAACAGAACAACCTAAATTATTATGGACAATGACCCAATACTGTGGGTTTGAAATCTGCTGTGGAGTTCATGGATAGTCAGGGGCTTCGATGATGATGCCCAATGAGGCCGAAACATGTCTGTGGATGCTTGTGGTCCTGCGCAGGAGGGATGGCGCCTAGCAGTCCAGGCTCACCTGCCCCTTTTGGGGTGGGACCAGGCCTGATTTGCATATGGTATTTCCCCTTTCTGTAATGGCTTGGCAGGCTAAAGAACACTGGTTTGGAGGGTTGCCCAGAGCTGTGGCAGAGGTTGATATTAATTATAAACCTTGTAGCCATCACCTTTTGTTTTGCTGTATTGTGCTGTCCCACTAGCTTTTGTGTCCACGTATGTCCTGGGTTATTTGGGATCATCGCCCAGGCAATCCATCCTTGGTCTGCATGAATGTGATCTGTGCTCTATGGCGCACACTGTACAGTGTACTCTAAGAGTCTTATCTTGCAGTGGTTCACTGAAATGTAACAACTGGAAATGGCATGCCCTGCTTGGAAAAGCTACCAGTGTAATGATATCTGATGTAGTTTTATGCATTTTCCTGATATGCACTGCCTGTCAGCTTAATTCGGGGGTATTTCCTAGCATACCAATGCTATGCACCTCTCATTGGTAATTGTATAACTCCCAATGAGACACACATCAGGCATCTTCACATTTGAATTGACAGACACCTATCGAACCATGAACTGTGTTCATTGTGGTAACTGATCCCTTTTCAGTCACTATGATCGGACAGTGATATGACAGTAGGTATAATGTCCTAGAGGGGCTCCTGAAGGAGGAAGGCAATAATGGTGGAGAGGACCTCAGAGAAGCTTGAGTCTGAGAGTTGAGGATACTACAGGAATACACTGCTTTTCTGGCCGGTATGTACATGGGACGATGCAGGTAGGTGAGAACTCTGGTTAGGTCTGATCTGCAGCATTGCATCTTTCGTTATTTCGTGTTTTTGATGGTCCCAGAGTTGTTTTCAGTACTACTACCACAGACATAAATCTGCACGACCCTCAACATAGATAATGTATGCACTTATCTTGGTCCTATGTAATCTGATGCCAAATTGGTGAAGTTGAGCTTTCTTAAGGCTGTTATTAGTGAAAAAGTGAGTGGAACCTATTCCGTAGGGAATGTTATCTCATTTCCATTTCGACAGACAATGTGGTTTACTTTTGTAGTAAATAAGTTGAAGAATTTCTAGATTTCAATGGCATCAAACAAGCAAGTAAGCATTATGCCAACAATACACAGAATGGAACACGTCAACAGAGTTATTGGCTGCATGATTATGGTTATAAAGAGATTTATCATATTGGAGTCCACAAGACATACGACTACATGACATATTTCATTCAAAGTCATTATATACTTTAATTAAACACACAATATGCAGTTAGAACTAAATAGAAAACACTACAAATACCCACCTCTGTTAAAAGAACACAGAATATGCAAGATAACAAGATGCAGCACTGTGGGTGATAAGAAAGGGGGAGAAAAGGCAATAAAAACTGCAATGTTCTTTGTAAAGGATACATTCTTGTATTCAAAAGGTATTAAAGTGACCCAGTGAGTCACTAGGGCCCAGTAATGGACCAGGTGGCAGTTATCAGGCAGTATACCTTTGCAGTGTCTTGGTGGTTTGACTACAGCAAACTAGACTTCTTAACCCTGTGCTGGCAGTTTATTTCAGGTTCAAATGCAGCAGTTCCTGTGCTCTAGCACTTTTAAGCGTCCTCTATGTGCTAGATGGAGTTACCAGGACATATCTTAGACCAAATAACCGGATGAACCCAGAGAAGATGATACATTACTGCTTTAATCTCAATGAAAGAAAGCAGGGAGAAGTAACAGGTATCAAAATAGATGCATGCATTTTTGCACACCTTATCTTGTGTGTACAGAGTTCATGTACTTTTTCGTATGTCATTTATGATGTCATCCCACATGGCATTTTGTAAAACCTATTAACGGGAGTGATTGTATTAGAGGAACATGTCTACTTATAGAATCACATAAGTGTTAATATCTCATTGGCTGCCCCTTGCCAGTAGGACACACCCTGAGCTACTTCTATATGCATAGTATAATGATTATAGCAGAGAATATGGCAGCAGTTTGGTAACTGCAACACTGTATGAAAAAGTGCATGGCAGGCTTTATGGTTGGTTGAAAACCCCATCCATCCTTGTACGTTTGGCTTGTTTAGCAGCATGTGAGTGAAATGAAACATAGGTGCTCGAGATGCGCCAATTCACCCCTTGTTTTACCAATTAGTCCATGGTATGACATCAGCCTGATTCTTAGCCAGGGCCTTCTGTTTGTAGTTGACCTCGTAGTCTGCTCATTGTCCTGGAACATTCGAGGGAGTATGAGAAAACCGCTATCTCCATCTGGGCTTTTACTGAATAGCCTTTGTTTTTTTTACTTTTGAGTCATGGGTTAGGAGACCACGATTTTGTCCACTGCAGTCCCTTATTTATGACTATTTGATTTTATTAAACAGGGTGCCATTACCCTTTCTGGCCTTCAGATATTTGCCTACTCCACCTCACATAAGCTTTTCTCCTCATGATTGTTCAATACCTGGCACTTGCAAATGTCCTTGTCTCTCCTAATCTTAGCAGAAGTATGTCTTATGCTCAAGGTCTGTTCATTCGACTCCCTTTGTGCCTTGCACCCATCTCTCCAAACAGCCTCTTGGATCCCAGGCCAAGGTACTCCCTTATTCTGCACATGAAAACAGCTTCTTCATCAGTTCTTCAATTTGCAATCCTAGGCTCGTCTTTTGAGAGAACAGGGTTGATTCTTAACACAGGGCATCATCCATTTTCTTCCAATAGCCGTCCTAAACATTGTATAAATATCCTCCTTTTAGCAAGCTTCTATGTACCTTTTGTACCTTCCATTACAGCATATTTACAGTTATTGGTCACCACGTTTGGTTATCCTCTTATATTCATGATTGCTTCGTCTTTAGGTACATGTTTCTCTTAGTGTTTCAGTTACATGGTAAGTTTTAAGTATTTTCATATTGTTTCGGGATAGGTTCAAATATCTTCTTTATGACATCATTCTGTCATCATCAGTCTTTACTTAGAGTTCATCCATATTACTCATAACCACATTCTACCATCTTGGTACCGGACATCCTTCAAAGTACCATCCTTCTTCTGCTTCTACATGAGGGTATAATCTGAATGGCTGCCTGAGTGCATATTGTATTTCATACACTGAACGTGGTATAGGAATGTTGCATAGATTCATGCATGGGTTCCTAATTGTAGCTCTCTGTCTGCTACTCCTATAGGATGGTGGTGAGGGGGCGGGACCAGAGGAGAGGCACCCACCTGCTCCTCTACATTCTTCCCTCTGGTCAAATATTTGACCATGCTCTTCTTTCCCTCTTCTTCTGCAATTCCTGCTTCATCTTCTTCTATCATCTCATCATATTTTCTTTTCTTTGGGAACCATATATTAGTCACCCCCTCAGGTGACCTGCATTTTTTATATGTTCATCCACACTCCAAGTCAACACTCCCTGGCTGGTGAACAGAATATCCATCGCCCCACACACCTCTTCCGATCTTGGGGATAGTAAAACTTTGTTCTTGGAAGTGCAAGATAACTCTTCTTGATGTTTTTACAAGTACTTTCTTCCATCTGCACCTTGTCTCCATTGCCACTCTTAATGTCAATCATTATCTTCATTTCAATAGCTTTCTTGTCTGTCTTCTGGCACTATCCCATGATTTTCCTTATGAGACAGAATCCTAGCATCACCAACACAAGTATGGCTCCAATCATTTGAAAGCATTCACCAACCAAAATGGAATACATGAAAACATAGGTGAGAACCAATTGTCTCCTCTGACTCATCAGCTCCCTCATCCATCTTTGTATGAAGGGTTGTTAACATCGTTATTGCTTCTGTCAGGGTTCAATTTTCTCCATGAGATGGTATATAAGTACAGCAGGACGGCCTGACCTTGGCACAAACGCCTCCCTCCATTACTGTTGTTAGAATCAGACCATACCTGTTCTAGAGTGTTATCAGCCTGATGGCTCTCAATTCGTTTTGATTACATTGAATCCTTTTATTGTTGCATTAATCATCTGCAGCAATATCCACATAGTGAACTATAACCACTTGGCATTCAGTGCTGCATGGAGTCCTGGAGTAAATATGGCTGTGATTATCATGGCAGTCCTACTGAATAATTTTGATTAATCAGAAATGTCATCATAAGACTTTATTTATTTTGATGAGAGATAGTTATTTCTTTTTAATCAACGAAGATGAAGTGATCTCATCCGTCTTGGGTATCCACTCATTTTTGGAAACTCCTCAATATGGAGATCACTTTGGGGAATCACTGATACTGGGACATGTACCATTACAATGGAGCACACTCCTCTCCAGTCTTTAGGCAATTGCATTTAAACTCTGGATCTGCAAGACCAATATCGATTCATTAGCATTGCAGTTCCTCCATTCATTCCAGGTACCTCAATTATATCTTCACAACCTTTATTCTTTCCAACATAGGCCTTGACATCATTCTTGAAGTAGGTTGTTGCCTTCTCCATTGCAATATTTGCACTGGTCCTGCTTCATTCTCAAACCATGTTAGTAGTTTTGCATGCTTTACCCATGATTCCAGGCATTCATTATTCACCTTTCGCACCTTGCAGATTGCTTCCTTCTTCAATAAGTGTGCCTGCCATTATATTAGGCCATCTTCCCATGCAGTACTGGTTGCTACACGCTCACACACCAACTGTTGTGTTCTTTCCCATCATCCTGGCTCTCCTGATTTTTCAGTCATGTCTGAGCAGTTCATTCTTTTCATTTCAACATTTTTTATTGGTTCTACATATTGGGACAGATACATGAGTTTTGTGCATGTCCATCCAATTCCAGTGTCCATTCTCTTTGCATTAACATATGTTTCTTCATATGGGAAAGCCTGTCTTGATCGCCATCTTAAAGTTACCCATTTTCCTTTGAATTGTTCTCTATTGGTGCATGCTGCCAGGTGACTGAGACATTTTGCATTATGTGAAGGCATTTCCCTTGTAAAAAATGTTCTTGCCGCATTCATGGCATACGGTATTAAAGAGCAAACAAAACAACTTTCTTCTGATGTTCTTTCTCCCACCTCTTTCATGTGCTGGTACCAAAGGTTGTTAGCTAGCTGAGCTGATTTTCCTAAATATGTACTTATACTTTCATTGTCTTCTTCAGTACCTCTCTTTTTTCAAGAAAAATGTCTTTTAATATCAGAGATCAGTGGGATTTTTTTTCCTCTTAATAGGGACAATGGTAGATGTCTTATTTTCTTGTTCATCAGTCCCTAAAATATGTGTAAATGGCAACGTAATAAGGATAGCAGTTAGAACCAAAATACCACAAAAAGCTCACATTTTTTCATACAGTACATTTCTTTTGTGGAGCTACATTTCTTACTTCTTGAAACATTTCGATTTCTCCAATAATTTTCAATATACCAAAATTATCGATTTATTGATAACTCATAAATGTATAATAAAAAATAATCACCAATATAATTCTTTAAACAATATTGTTTTTCAGGTTTCTGAGAAATGTCACAATGTCTGTGTGTCCTCTTATTAAAGCTGGATAACACAGTAATTTATAAGTATAAGTAAAAACAGTAAGTAAGAATGTGTGTACAATATCTAACATAAACATAACGTTTTCTTTTTGTCTTCTGGCTTTTACTGCCTTGCCTCTGTCTTTCTTGTCCTACTCTAAGGAAGGGGTTCCAGGATCACTGCAAGTCCATCGGTCCCTAATAAACCGTTATCTAAAAGTTTGACTTCTTCTTCCTTTGCCTTGTTTTGGTTTCTAGTTATGGATCTTTTCTGCGCATGTTGAAATTCTTCATTTGCTTCAGTAGGGGTAGTTGCAGGAGAGGTCAGGGTTTCTCCTTTATAAGGCTTGACATCATGTAAATGTATCCACACTCACCTTCCTTGTACTTTCACATCAATAGGGCTTACTTCCTCCACTTCATGAGGGCCCTGAAAGTGGGAGGTACTGAAGGTACATAAGAATTTGCTCACCAGCACCTGGTCTGATGGGTATAGGCTAAATGGCTTAAGCGTTTCTTCCTAATCAATGGACTAGTTGTGCTTTTGCATCGCTTTTACCCCTCCCATTGATTCTGGAGTTGTTCAGTCATTGTTTTCAAACAACCATGCATTTCATCGCCAAAAGCCCTCACTGCACCATGGGTGTCTGTACTTGCCCTTGTTGGGGGGGGGCAAGAGGAGTTCTCATACATCATCCAGTAACCAACTCATGAGGAGTCAGATGGTGATCTGAGTCAGGCTGGTTCGCAGCGCATATAGCGCAAGAGGTAGGCAATAGACCCATCTGTCTTTAAAGTGACTTTCAATTTCGCTATTCTTTCCTTTGAAAGACCATCTCATTTCTCACAAATACCATCTGCTTGCAGATGATAGGCTGATGCAAACTTGTGTCTTATCCCTAATAGCAAAACTATATTTTCAAATAGTTAATTTACTAATTGCGATCCATGATCGGATTGTAAAACTTCGCATACACCCCATTTTGAAAATATCTTGTGCACAAGGAACTTGGCAGCACACACAGCATCAGGGTGCATGCATGGACCTGCCTCGATCAATTTAGAAAAGGGACATATCTATAACCATTACAAGTCTGCAGCATGTCTACATAATCTATATATAGATGCTCAAATGACCCATTTGGTCTGGGGATTACTCTTCTCGCTGTTCGCAAAATGTGTCCTGCAGTACATTTCTGGCACATAATACAGTTTATAATAAACTGTGCCACATTCTCAAATAGGTTCGGTACAAACCATTCTTCTGCAATAGTAGCAACTAGACTCTCTCGAGTTACATATGCTGGGTAGTGAAGTTGCTCCACTGCTACCCGCAATAATGCTAGACGCATAACCGACTTTCCCATGCTATCCTGTCTCCAAATTGCCTCAGTAGCGGATAGAGAACAACCCCATTTTTCCAAAACTGTGATGCTCGTCCTTGTATTTCAATTAACTGTACAATGGACGTCATATTAAATCCTTCCTTAACAAACACGCATTGCCCTGTTGTCTGCCTTATATTATTTACTTCAATTTCAAATGTGGTTGTCTAATAAGCTGCTTTCTTGGCCTCTAAATCTGCGGCTTGTTTTCAGCGAGAGATTAAATTTGTTCTGTCTGAATGGGCAGCACATTTTACGATTGTTATGGTCTCTGGGAAACTCAATGCTTCAATACGTTTTTCTAATAAACCTGCATGTTGCACTGGAGTTCCGTCTGCATGGAGGAAGCCCCTCCTTTTCCAACATGATAGGACTGCGTGTACGGTTGACATTACGTAGGTGGAGTCAGAGTACACCGTCACTTCCTCATCCTCAAAGCTTCGTTATGCATCAATTAGTGTCACTAACACTGCAGCCTTTGCTGAGTAATTTGGGGAAACTCCTCTGCTAATCATTACCTCAAATTGACCCTCTCGGTTGAATTTTATAACTGCCGATCCCATATGACTCACCCCTGTATTGTTGATCAATTCTCGATGACCCATCAATGAAAGCCACTTTGCCCCTTCCTAAAGCATTCTCTCTAAATCAGGGAATATCATCATAACATTCAGCATATGTTATACAGTCATGAACATCGTCATCTTCTCCCACTGGTTGTCACACCACTTACCTGGAGACCGGGGTCCTCTGCACCTACTCGCTATCCTCTCTCTTGGCGGATCTACCCGCGCTTTCGCCTGCGGGGATCCGCCATGGGGAGAGCTTCTGGGGTTCCCGTCGGGAGTCCTCTGCGCATGCGCGGGAGACCACGGTCTCGATTCCGCGCATGCGCAGTAGATTGGGCTCTCTCCACGGCGAGTGCTCGCGTTCCGAGCCTCGCTTTGGATGTGCCGGCACCCAGTAACGAGACGGCTTGCGTTTCAAGCCTCTCTCGGGTGCCGGCCATCCTATAAAGCGAGCCTCGATCAGGGGCAAGTCGCGTCTCAACGCGGTTTGCCCAGATCGTGTTTTCGCTCGTTTTTGCCACCTACCTGTTCCGGCCCTGCTCTGTCTCCTGCTCCTGCCTGAACCCTTCCCTGGGTTCCTGCCCCTGCAGCTTATCTGGTCCTTCTCCCTTTGGGGTCTTGGTGTTCCACTGGGGTCCCAGATTTCTACCCTTAGGTGCTGTTTCGATTTCTCCCTGGGTTCCCCTTCTCTGTCCTGTTCCTGGGTTGGTTTCCCAGTCCTGTTCCTGGGTTGGTTTCCCAGTCCTGTTCCTGGGTTGGTTTCCCAGTCCTGTTCCTGGGTTCGTTTCTCAGTCCTGTTCCTGGGTTGGTTTCCCAGTCCTGTTCCTGGGTTGGTTTCCCAGTCCTGTTCCTGGGTTCGTTTCCCAGTCCTGTTCTTGGGTCTGGTTCCCACAATCTGCCTGAGCCATCACCTGTTTCCTTTGGGGCATTGTGCCTCCCAGCTGCTTCCAGTCGGATCTTCC
The DNA here is from genome assembly GCF_040938575.1 of Ambystoma mexicanum. Classification (NCBI taxonomy): domain Eukaryota; kingdom Metazoa; phylum Chordata; class Amphibia; order Caudata; family Ambystomatidae; genus Ambystoma; species Ambystoma mexicanum. The sequence continues at coordinate 1,184,896,462 of NC_090925.1, forward strand.
ATCTGCCTGCCATCCTTGTTTCTCCAGTGGTTGCGGTTGTCCGACTCTACCACCAACTACGGACTTCACAGTCTTTGGACATTCAACATCTGCCTCTCCTGTCAGTGCTTGCACTGTCCTGACGCCACGCAAATCAGGAGAGTGCGTCCCATGGCGTTGGGAGTTGGTCCATCTTCCACCTTGTTAAAACCTTGGGTGGCGCAGAGGCCGGTTCCTCACGTCATACGCTCATCGTCAGTCTGGCTGCCACGTCAAGATCTTCTTCCAAGTCTTCAGGTACGCTTCACTCACGTGATACCCATCTTAACACTGGTTCAGCTATAAACATTGCTGAATTCACTGTGCTACATCTAACCATTTTGATTGCAGGGTTTGAGATAATTACCTCATACCCTGAAGCTCTTTGTGTGGTCAATGTACTTTTAAGACTGGATCAAAGATCCCACTATAATGACCTAATGGTTTATGAACATGCCCTAGTGTTGTTTTCTGTGTAACCACTGCTGTCATGACTTCCCCATTTGAATGAGAGAATAAGTAAAATTCTTCACTATAGTTTGGAATCCCTAACGCAGGAGCTGTGCTGGTCGGGTTTTTTAATTCATGAAATCCCTCAGTAATTTCTTCTGTCCATATATCAATTTACTTTTAGCCATCTGTGCCTCTTTGAGTCCTTTAAAAAGTGTATGACTATATGTACTGTAGTCAAAGACGCAGGCTCTGCAATAATTGAAAAGGCCTAAAAAATGTTGCATTTGTCTCACTGTTCTTGGCTGTTCATTTCTCATAATAGCCTCTGCCCTTTCAGGTATCACTTTTCTTCCTTTGTGTGAGATCAACTGTCCTATATACAGTATTTCTTCTTGACAGTATTGTAATTTATCTTTATCTGCTTTGTACCCTTTCTCTGCCAGTATAGACATAAGTTTGACAGCGTCTTTTCTACACCTTTCTTGTGCCTCACTGCACACTAAAATGTCATCAACGTATTGAATTATGGTACTTTCAAGTTGAACATTACCCAAGTAAGACTGATGGAGACTCTCAGTACCCTTGGGGCAAACATGTGTGTTTCAGGCAAATCTTTCTATACAAAACAGAAGTCGAATCTTGTGAGTCTTCATGAAGGAGAATTGAGAAAAACTCTTTTTTTTATCTACAACAGTGAAATACTTTGCTTTTGATGTGAAATTGCACAATACCGTCACAGGATTTGGAACTAAGGGAAACTGCTTCGACTATATTTTTCAAAGGGCGAAGGTCCTGGATAAATCTCCATGACACTCCCATTGATTTTTTGAAAGGGTATATGGCTGTGTTACACAGGAAAATACCTTGCTTCATTTAAATGGATATGGTTTCGAATGTACGTGTACTGGGGAGACCCCTGGCCGGCCCATAGGGTACTTTAAGACGAGATAGCTGCACCTTGAGATGGATGGGGGTGCAGATTTATTACTCCAACATCAATCAATAAGGACAACTCAGTGGTTTGGCAAAAGGAGTCTGTTTAATGACAAGTACAAAATAACAGGGAGTCATGTGAATCAGCAGTGATGGGATAGTCCGCCTCGCTTCAACTCCAATGAACTTCATACAAAACATAACTTTTATACTCAAAACGCGTCATAATCTGACGTGTAACAATCAAAAGTTAACATGCAATTCTATTGTTTAGGAAAAGGTAACTTTAATATAGGTGCTATATTGTATATGGTAATGGAGTGAAGGGATTGGGTAAACACTAAAAGGTGGGCAACTAAGCCCTTCCATCAAAATGACTACTGTAGAAGTCACTAAAAGTACGACATCCTATTGGTTCTACTAACTATAGGACCCTAGATTATTTGGTCCATTTTGATTGGGTTGGCATCAACCCCATGCATACATTTCCACTTTGCTTAGCAGCACGCAGAACGGTAAGCCAGGTGCAGGGTGTCCCCCAATTCACCCTGCCTTCCTTCAATCAATCATCACTTTATGGGCTATGTGTCAATTAGTTCACTGTAGTTGGCCTCGAAACTGCATCTTCTTATCTCGAGAAAGTTCTGATATCTCTGTCTGGGCGGATGCCAAGCGTAGGTGTGAACCTGTGCTCCTTCTCGCTTGGATGGTTATGTGCTACCACACCGTGAATTTGCCTCGTTTCTCTCAATTTGTGTATTTGATTTTCGTTTTCACCCGCCACCTGCCCTCGCCTTCTTATCTTGATCCTTCAGAGGCAGGATAGTCTGTTCTTAGCTTCAATTAAAAGTAGCTACTATTCATAGCTTCTATTGGTATAATCTTGGCTTCACAGGCACAAGCTGCCTCTGTCGAGTTTCGATACAGCCTTCTTTCATCGTGTTTCTAGAATATGAATCTTCTTGTGTTTGGCCTATAGTAACCTGGGTTGGTTCTGCTTTTAGTGCAAAGTGGGCTCACACTTATACAATGTGCTTTGATTTGAGGTAGATTGTGTACAATGGTGCTTGCCGCCCTATTCTTCTACTTAGCATAGCAAGCCGCACTGTTTTCTTAGCTTTCCTGCAGTTACAAGCATATGTACAGGCGTTAGCTGGTTGAATATCTTCATCCTGCTTACAGCTTAAGCTTCTTTGTATTTCAACATTGCTTTCTTCTTTTAGGTTCACGATATCCTTATTCATGGCGTTTTGTCTTTTCGCGTCATCCTTTGGTCGTCATTTCTTCTATGGGTGCGTTAGTCCAGGCCCTCGTGACGTCACCATTTGTCTTCCATTAAGGACTTTGTCAGATGCTAGTTGCCCACGTAGTGTAGCCGATGAATTCTTCTTCCTTATGTACCCCTCTGGTTCTAAAAACAGGCAACCAGAGCGGTCAATCAGAGAAAAGAAAGGATGCCAATGGAGACACAGGTACTGCAGATGATGACAGATGTCACAGGAGCAGGTACAGGCGAAAACTAGATGAAAACACAATTGGTATAGGGTAGGCGCTGGACCTGCAAGTGAAGTGAGCGGTTAACACAACACGAAATGTAAGGTCAACCCCACTTCTAGAAAAGATCAAGAGCCCACGACCAGACAAAGTATAAAGGGCAGTCAAATGTTTGTGCGTTCCCCTATTTCTTGGATTATCAAACTTTAATAATAGGACCCTCCTCCCCTTTGCATACATGTTGTCTTAATGAACACAGTAATGGCTTACCGTATTTTTTGTCCTTTTCTCAGCCAAGGCAGAATCCAAGTAGGGTTGGGGGGACAGGAAGGCAAAATTCAACAATCCAAGTAGGAAAACCAGCAGCCTATCCCGACGGCACGAGGAAGCCTTGTACACATTGGAATTCTCTAGTCCTTGTAATGAAAAAAACAAGGAAGTCCCAAGTTCCAAAGTTCCAAAAATCCAAGAGATTCACACACGATCCAAAACACGAATCCAAAAGCAGTCCCAAGGAGTCAAAGGAAGAGGTACAGCAGACGACCGAGGTCAGAAGGCAGCCGAAGGTGGATAGCGGCATAGTTCAATGGGCATAGGCAAAAGAAGATCCGATGGCAATCCGAGGTCCATACACGAGCCGGGCAAAAACCAAAGCAAAGCGTTCCAAATGCAGTTCCAGGTACCGATCAGGGTCGAGGAGGCAAGAAGGTTCAAGATGACAGGGGGGTTGGAGAGGGAAAGGGAACAGCAACAGGGAATACAAGGTGCAAGGTAAACACTGTACGAAGCTTTCGTAGCGCCACTAGTTAACAATCAGAAGCACCGGCAACAATGAGGGTGGTGCTTAAGAAGTACAGGTCATGTGACAACGCTGCACATTGTTCGGCGTCGGCTGAAGGAAGGACAGAGAGGACGTCAGCGTTGCCATGCTAACTTCTAGGCACCTGGCTGCAGAGTCCTTAAAGGGCTATGCGCCCCTGTTTTCATATTGCACGCACGCCCATACATGACAGACTTTTTGGTTTCTTCCTGGACAGTCCTTAAGCAATCTTCATTTCGTCTCATTTGCTGGTAGGGTTTTCTCAATGGATACCTTACTGTGCATGGTTGTCTGGTTATTGGTACTTCAATAGGTATTGTTCTTCTGATAGGAACTGGGCAGAGCCCTACTCCGGCTCTCTGCTGGTTTATCTGCTCATCATACGTCACATATTTCAGTGTGAACGTTCCTGGTACTTCAAAATGGGTGACTGGAGTGCAGGCTTTATTTGGGACCTCCTCTACACTCCCCCCTCTGGGTGATTCATCAAGCACTTTCACTTCCTTTTTTGGATTCATCTCACTTGGTTCCTCTGTATTCATCTTCACTTCATCGTCTGGGTTCATTCCTTCTTAATCTTCTTGGTCTGTACATGATGGTTTGAAGAAGTGTCTCTTTGGAGTACATATCTTTATTACTCCCTTTAGGTTTCCTACTGTCCTTACATGTTCATCTTTATTCCATGTCATTAGCTGACATTGTCCATTTGGGCTGCAGTAAATCCATCTTCCCACATAATTTCTGTGTTTCCTGGGATAAAGAAACTTTGTACCTTCTGGTGCGTGCCTGCTGGCCCAAACAAAGTCTCTTATTTCTTCGTCAGTCAGGTCTTTGGGCTTCCATCCTGGCTTGACATCAATCATGATCTTCATCCCTATGGCTTTCTTCGTATTCTTCTGGCATTGCGAGATTATTATCTTGATAATACAAAATCCTAGTAATATTATCACTAGCCGGGCTCCCAGGAACTTGAATGCATCCGCCATCCATTGCAGAACCCATGAAAACAGTGATCCAAACCAGCTGTCATCATCAACTTCATCAGTTTCATTGATCATCTGGTTCTGAAGGTTTGTCAGCATACCTATAGCTTCTGTTAAAGTTCCATGTTCCTCGTCGTGAGAAGGTATAAATGTGCAACATGATTCTCCTATTTTTTCACAAACTCCTCCATCCATAGCTGTGATCATGTCAAGGACATATCTGTTCTGGAGAGTCATCAGTCGAATGGCTCTTAACTCTTCCTTTATCGCATTGAATCCTGTTATGGCCGTGTTGATGGTCTGCAGCAACTCCCATCTGGTTATCTGCAACCATTTAGTATTTACTCCAACTTGGATTTGTGGCATGAAAATCATTGTGAGCACTGATGAGGTGAGGCTGAACAGTCTGTGTTCATATGGGATTGCATGAAATGCTTCTTATGATTTAGCAGAGAAGGTGAGCATCTGCTTTCGGGAAACTATCAATGTTCAGGTCACTATTCAGGATCACCAATGCTGGAAAGTAGACGTTCACTATTGTGCATGTGCCTCCACAGTTTTTCGGCAGTCTGATGTATGCTTTGGGTCCACATGCCCAATAATGATCCATGATCACTGCAGTCCCATGTATCATTCCTGGAGCCTCAAAAATTCATCCGCAGTTCTGATTCTCCCCCATTTTTCTTGTGCCATTGTTCATGAAGCACAATTTCGGACTTTCTAGTGGCACTATCTGCAAGGGTCCTCCTCTGTCTTCGACCCGTGTTAGCACTTTTGTAAGTTTCGGCCTTAGTGGTTTGCACAGTCTTTGTGAGTTTTCAATTGCTTCCTTGCAGGCTCTGTGGACCATCCATGCTCTGCAGATCACTACTCCTTTCTCCCATCTGTCTGGTGAAAGCACTGTTCCCCAAATCTGCATTTGGCCTCTGTTTTTCCAAATGTGAGCCTCTGCTGGAGTTTTCCCTTGGACATTTTGTTTTTAGGTTCACTTTCCATCTTATTCCTGCTCCTTTAACTCCAGGCTTCTCATACCTGATCACATGATTCCTAGTATGAGCTCTGTTTCTCGACTTAATGTCCTGAACATAATCATCTTCATCACGATAAGCTGTTTCAGTTGCCCGTATCATTGAGGCATCACTTCCATGAACTGGCCTCTGGTATTGTACATTGCTATGTGTGAGAGACAGTGTGCTGTCGGGACATCCATTTTTACAGCCACAAAGATCTTGGAATTCCCAATGCTGTACGGTAGGAGTGCGCAAACAAAGCATTCCCCTTCAGAATTTCTTCTTCCAACTTCCTTCATGTGCTGTACCAAATGTTGTTAACTAGGTGTGCTGTGCTATCCAGGTAATCGTTCAGTTCATTGTTGTCTTCATGCATGCTTCTCTTGATTCTTAAGGTTTTCATGTAGTTTGCTATTACTACATCTCTGAATGCATCTGTATGGCTTTTCTTGCTGGAGGGTTCTCAGGTATCCTGGTCCATGGTGCATGCTTCCTCATCTGTGCCATTTGAGTGGACAGGAGTGTGGCAGCTCTTTCCTTTTCTTCATACATCTTTTACCTGCTAGATGCAAGTGCCCATACCCACCAGTCTGGCACTGTTCCGGTATAAGGCTACACTGTGGAACTGGTACTTGTCCCTTGTGTTGGAACGTATTTGCTTGGTAATGCAGTCTCTGCGGTTTTGTTTTTCAGTTCCTCATGCAATTTCCTCACTCTGGCTATGTGCGGGAATAGTAAGTCTACTAACATTTGTGTCCATGGAGAGAGTTTCTCAGAGTTGGCTTTTGTTTTCTCAAGAGTTTCTGATATGACCGCACCTGTTGGCTTTTATCTTAGCTCTTCTTGTTTTCTCATGACAGCTTCTGTGAAGTTTCTTATGGCACGCAGTCTCTTCCTTTCTGCTGCTTTGGTTTGTGGTTCTGCAGTCATTGATACTAAGCCTGTTTTGTGTACAATCAGTGTTTTCATGTGTGTAGTTGTCAGTGATTTTACTTCATTCATCTCTTGCCAACCCTGTCTCCGGCTTTTCTTTTCTTTTCTTTCGTTACCATTTACCATTCGTTGTGCGTATCATTGCTAATTAGATCCATTTCAAGTTCATTCACTCCACCATCAGATCTTCTAGGGACTGGAATGACTAAATAAGGTCTAGGTGCTTTTGTGGGTTTCATGCAGTCCTCATTAGGTGGGTGCACTGAAATTAGAATGCTTTTTGCACCAATAAAGAATGCAGTTCTGATCGTTAATGACAATAGAATAATGATGAATATGATACATAGGTACATTAGAGTTTTATATGTTAGGGGGCAGCATTTTATTCCAGAGAACCGGGGATGCCTCTCTTCTTGTGGGAGGACCAGGTTGCTGCTCTGGACCCCCATCACGATCATTCGCCAAATGTCAATGTTATTATTCCCCTAACCAAAATCGTCTTTCGAGTTCTGTGTTTAGGAGTGTCTGGTGCTCCAAAAGTGTCCCCCCTCTTGCGAGTGACAATTGTCTCTTATTTCAGGGAAAAAATAACAACAGGTATAACAAGTGAAGTTCTCGGCTCTTATTCCTCGATCTGTCCCTAGGCAGAAGTTTCTTAGAATCTCTTCAGATAGCTCCTCTGATGATTGGAAAGTTCCACCTGAAGCACGATTCCATTCAGGAGCATTCCCATTTGTGCAATATTAGCTGGATCTCTGATGAATGTGAGGATGTCAACATTGATTGGTCTCCCCACTAGTTCTGGAAAGTCAGTTACTAGGCGGAAAAAGATGTTGTGTGCCAGCCTGCTGTCCTCTGGCGACAGGGACATCTGTTCTGTCTTTTGCTGAGGTTCAGGAACATACATTTTTTCCTTGATGTAAACAATGTCTGCACTGTCCGTTTCCGTGGAGTGTGAATGGAATTCTGATCTTATTTAAAAGATGGCTTAAATGTTCAGTGTTTGCTGGATCTCGAAGAAATGTACCTGTATCTGTCGTCCTCCCGACAATAGTTGGTCAGTATTCAATAATGCGAAAGAACAATGTGTTGATGAGCTCATCTATTTCGGCTTGTTGGGAATATTCGATTCTTCCTCACTGTACTCAGGGAGTAGGATAAATTGTTCGGCAATGACAGTATGCAGTTGTCTTATTATATTATTTTTTCAATTTCAGGATCGTGGAGAAAGTCTGTGACACTTGTGAGCCTCCCTACCAATGACGGGTATGATCTTAGCACTAGGTTGAAATAGGTGACCATGTCCTTTGTGATATCTCTACTGTGATTCCGAATAGGGTCTTGGTGTGGAATGAGTCAGGATATTGTATTTGCTTCCAATGTAAGTGTCCTCGGTCAAAATTTGGCATATTTTTTTCTCATCAAGGCTTAAGTGTGCCTCAGTCAAAAGTTCGAATCAACAGACTATGTTGTGGCTTATACGCACAATTTTTTTCTTCACCCTGCAACTAGGATGCACACAGTGTCCGTTTTTATGTCCTTATCCCCTTTTTTGCTTAGAGAAAGTGTCCAATTTAAGCCACAATTTTGCAGAAGTTCTTGTCTTTGTCTAGCTGGTCATGCGTCCTTCTTCCTCGTCATGGATCTCGTCTGCACATGCTGTGGTTCTTCCCCGTTGCTCATCTATTCCTCTCCTTGGGGTGCAGGCAGAGGGCCTTCTCTGATGTAGGGTTTGATATCACTGAGAAAAATCCATGCTCTCCTGCCCTGTAGCTTCACAGCGGACAGAGTGCAGTCCTCTATGATAAAAGGACTGTTGAATCTTGGCTCGTCCCACCTTTTCCTTGTATGGTTTTTCACAAGGAATGCGTCTCCGGGGAAGATGACTGGAACACATAGACCTTGAACTGAGTCTGATGCAGTGTCTCCTTCTGTGCTCTGTGCTGCGCTGCACCCTCTTCGTCCTCGCTGCAGCTGGTCTAAAATTACAGTAAGGCAAGTTGTCATGCAGTTCAGATAGTTTTTCGTTTCAGACCCTAACATCTCTCCTCTTGACTTGGCATCACATCTAGCTCTATCTCAGGGTGTCAGAGGAGTTATCATTCTTCTTCCTGTGGCTATCTCATGTGGCGTAAGATGATGGCCGGACCCTGGTTGGTTCCAAAGGGCATACAGTGCCAGTGGAAGGCAGTGCAACCATCCCTTCTTTAGAGTAAGCTTCAACTTGGCTATCCTTTCCTTTAACAAGCCATTGAGTTTCTCACAGATTCCATTACCTTGCGGATGATATGCCAACGAGAACTTGTGCTTTATACCAAGCAGCAAGCTAATCTGTTCAAATATTGAATTAACACAGTGAGGGCCATTATCTGATCTCATGACTTCGCATAGCCCCCACCTTGGGAAAACTTCCCTCACAAAAAATGTGGCCGCACAGGTAGAGTCTGGGTGTGTACATGGACCTGCCTCTATCCACCTAGAGAATGGACACACCACAACAATTAAGTATCTGTACTCATTACATACTTGAATCATGTCGATGTAATCGACATGCAAGTGCTGAAAATGCCCATTTGGCCTGGGGATGACTCCTCTCATTACCTTTAATGTGTGCTCAGAGGTGAATTCCTGGCAGATTATGCAGTTCACCATAAAAAATGCAACATGCTCTGCTAAATTCGGTATGTACTAGTCTTCCGCGAGCATTGCTGCTAGATTCTTTTTTGTCATATGGGCTGGGTAATGTAGTTGCTCCAGCGCTATTTTTAATAGGACTACAGGCATTACTGGTTTACCAGTGCTGTCTTGTCGCCACAAGCTGTCAGAGGGGTTTAAAGAACACCCTCGACATTTCCACAGGTTCTTCTCTTCCTGTGGTGCTTCCCCTTGGAGTTCCATTAACTGTATTTGCCCCAAATTTCTGTAACTCTCAGTTGCGGTTTGTGTAAACATCATTAGTCCATTGGCATGGATAGTTTCTACTGCAATAACCGTCTCACTTTTGTATGCCATACGCTTGGCTTCCGTGTCTGCTGTGTGATATCTGTGTGAGATAAAATCTGTCCCTTTCGTGAGGGCGGCGCATTTCACAACCGCTATGCCCACTGGGAGCTGTAGTGCCTTAATCAGTCTGTCCAATAAGGCTGCATGCTGCACTGGCGCGCCATCTGCTCGGAGGTAGCCCCTCCTTTTCCAGCACGCTAAGCCTGTGTACACTGTTAACGTAACATAGGCAGAGTCACTGTACATTGTTACTTTCTTCTCTGCGTGATTCTTAATGGCGAGTATCAACGCCAATAACTCTGCAGCCTGTGCTGAATAATGAGATGGTATTCGAGCACTAAGAAGCACTCAAAATTCTCCATTTGTTGTGTGTTTCATCACAGCAACGCCTGTGTATCTTTATCCATCACTTTGATCGATTCTCGAAGACCCGTCAATAAAGACAATCTCTCCTCCTGCCAAGGCATTTTCTTTTACCCTGGGGATTTCATCATAGAATTCTACCTAATTTACGCAGTCATGTATTGGCTCTCCCTCAGTGACTGGTTCTGCTATGAACATAGCTGGGTTTACTATCTTACATCGGACTATTTTAATTGATGGGTTTGATCGATTCTCTGAGGTACCTCTCTTGATCATCTTTACCAAAAAGGTGAGACTCATTTCTACCATTGTCTCTCCTATATCTGTTTGTTCTTCAAATAGATCGTCATCAGTGACATCAGTCACTCGATATCCTTCTTCGATGGTGATTATCGCGCCCCATTGTCTGCCCTCGGCATCGTAACCATCAATCAAGGTCACGTTTCCTCGCACTGCAGCTGTGTGTATCATCAAGGGAAATACTTGTACCTCCTCCTCATGCATCGGTACTCTTGGTCTAAATAGTAACTCATCAGGGGTTCTCACGATTTTGTCTGCAAGGCCTGGCAATCCTGCCATAAGCACATACATGCATGCCATATGCAAATATTTCAGGCTCTAATGATATAGCCCTCATGGCTGTGTGTCCTGAGTATGCTCTAACCATCTCGCATACATTTGAGTAGTGCATTCCTGGAGTGGAACATACTATCCCCTCCTCCGTGAACGAGATTGTCATGTTCAATTTTGTCATTAAGTCTCGACCCAAAATGTTTACTGGTGACTGACATGAATATAGTAGGGGCACAATAATTTCGCACTCTCCTATGGAAACTGGGAGTGCGTTTGTAAAGGGAACTCTACTGGTAGCTCCTGTAAAACTCTGAGTGTCTATGGCTTCACCGGACAAGGAAAATTTACCTTTGCGTATGCACGAGCGTGTTGCACCCGTGTTCATTAGGAAGGAATATTCTTTACCCCTATAACGACATCCATCCTAGGTTCCCTGTGAGGGTCCGGTGTCACTGAGAGGATAGAGCACATCAGGGTTCCCAGTGAGATGTCCTAGTTCATGTACACATTTGGCCCACTGTATACTTGTGGATTTCCCCCATTCCCATTGTTACTTCCCCTTCCAGGGTTCGGAGTCTGCCCTGTGCTCATTGCCTGTGATACTTGCAATGGTGACTTTGGGATTGTCCTTGTGGAGAATTGCCCATGATCTGCGGTGGCACTCCTTGTTGCTCTCCTGGCGCTTGTTGTTGCACTGTGTAATTCTGTGCAATGCCCTGTTATAAAACTGCAGGTGGATTCGCCATGCCTGCTCCCATTCCTTGGCCATTCTGTATCATGCCTTGATAAATGACCTGTCATTCCACACAGCCAACATACTGGCGTTGGTCGGATTACTTGCCCATTCGACATATCTGGGTTTCCATTTTGCATGTTTTGAAAGCCTCCTTGATTATTTTGGAAACCTCCCTGATTGCTTTGCCATCCTCTTCACCTAAATCCTCTTCCACGTGGGTAAAACCCTACGTTACCCTGATTATTCTGTTGTGGACTAGCCACCTGCTGCATGCTTGATTCAGCTGTGCTAGTTATCATGGCTCCTTCAAGAGCATACTTTGATAATTTCTTCTGTATCAATTTCGCTTCCTCACCCTTTCGAGTTGCTTCCTTTTAGCGATTCTTTTCCTGAAGCAGTCTACAATAATGGGCGATAGTCAACTGTATTTCAGCCCAAGGTTTAGCCTCAACTCCTACCAATTTCTTGAGTTGTTTCTGCACCAGTTCTGGCAGCCCTTGGCACAGTATATGGTAAAACAGAGGTATAGATTTCGTCCACGATTCATGAGTCTCGAGTACCCATGCCGCTTGGAAATTCTGTATATAAATTAACGGATCCTCAGTATCCTTCATTTTCCGAGTCATTATAGCTCCCATATCAGAAGCATCTGGATACAGCACTCGTAGTGCTTTCCATACTGCGGCTCTACAATTGTTAAATGGAGCTCCGTCATGCGAGGTATTAATTGTGGTTACACCAGGGTAGCCTGCTCATGCCCACACATCATCTGCTCTCACCAAGTATGGCGATTAGGAGACCCTTAATGTCCCCTATGGCTAATGTATTTCGTCCTGTCATTTTTTCTAACTCGTGTATCCACTTTCCAGCTCCCGATGTCAGAAGCTTGTTTTTCAAGTTTTCTTGATCCATGTGTGGCCATGGAATATATTGTGATCTTACTCCCCCCTACTCTAGTAGCGGAAATTGGAATGCATAGCCCTCTTTCTCTTCTCTCATTGTTCTCCTGTCTATTGTAGGGGCAATATTCCTGCATCGCTGTCTACGTGGAAAAGTCCTTAGTCTGTCTACATAGGGGGATGAAGACACCCCCCACTGACCATTAGATACTCCTTCATGTCGGTCAGACTGTGTGGCTGACTCTGATACCCTCGGTGCAGACTCGCTAGTGTCTGACCATCGTATCCCTTTTTTCCTTGGGAGTTGTCTTTCGCTCCGTCTCTCTACCTCATTTTCCTCGTGCTCCTCCCTTTCGGAGTCGGACATTGTTTGTCCCCAATTCACACAACTTCTCGTATCCTCTTTGTTCCTACTTATTTCTAGCCTATCCAGGGACAGGTCTCTACTTCGGGAGACATCCTCAGTGTCGTACAGCTGAGTGCTCTCCAGGCGCTCATCTTCCCCCTCCGCTTGGGGTGTTTGTTCTAGCCCCATTTCATAATATATTCTATCGATCGTTTCTGCGATGCTTCTAGTGTCAAAGTCATCTTGTATATTTGCCCTAGACATGTGCAAGGATCTGTCTTCTCCTGCATCCTAGTGGAATCTGGAGTGAGTGTTATGAGTGACATTGGAATGTTACTGGATGGAATGTTTGTGTATGACTGGTGTTCTCTAGAGGGGAGTTGAAGATGTAAGCCTGAGAGAGAGGATGCCGGTGCTTGCCTATGTGAACTGGAATCTACTATCTGATTAATATGACTCTAGAAACTGGATGTTATGCTTGGAAACATAATAAAGAAGTTATCATCCATACCATGATGTCAGAGTCATTCTACCTGAACCCAGATTTCCACATTGGCGACGAGGATGCTGGCTGTGCTGGGGGGACAGCACAGAAGAAGAGACAAGCACCGCCCCCCAAACCAAGGAAGACCCTCTCTCTCAGGTAAGGCGAGCGCTAAATGCAGTAGGCGCAGAAGGGCCTAGCGCCAAGGGCACAGGCGAAGGCAATAAGGAGCTGTGCCAAGGCCAGATGCCAGCTGGCCTGTCAACAGTTGGACAGGTCAAGCACAGAGAAAGTCAAGAGACGTTGGCAGGGCTGAGGGCCCATAAACAGTTTTAAGGGGTTTGGAAAACCAAGCTGCGGCATGGAGGGCTTGGAGCCCAGGGCAGTAGCAAGTGAAGAGGCCTGGGGTCTAAGTTACGCCTGGAAATATGGGAAGCCATGCTGCGCAGCTGGGGGCTTGGAGCCCAGGGCAGCAGTATTAGAAGAGGTTGGGAACCTAAGCTGCGCCTAGAAGTGACAGAGAAGTTGGATGAAGAAGCTGAAGAAACTTGTGGCTCATGTGCAAGGCGCCTGGAGCAGAGGAGGGTCCTGATGGCCATTCCAGCGCTTGGAGGGGTTTGGAGCCTGTGACTGGGTTTATAAAGGGGCTCGGAGCCCATTTGCAGCAACACCATAATGAGTTGGAGCCCACAACAGTAGCGTCTTGTGGGGCTGGGAGCCTGTGCAAGTGGGTTTGAAGGAGCTTGAAGTTTTTTGCTACATTCTGCTGGCATCGTGAATTCGTGGTTCAGCACCTGTGAGCTTTGACTGCACTTGGAGAGAGCTTGGAGTTCGTGATGTGCCTAGGAGGGGCATGGTGTTTCTTGCCGGATAGCAGAGGGGCAGTGTCTTTGCCTATGGTTTGGAGAACTGTGTGCTTATCGGTTTGGGAACTGCTTTATACAAGGATCCCCAGAGGTACTTTTGACTTTAAAAGATGCTGCCACGAGGAACAGTAAAAGAAGAAAATTGAGTTTTGCTTTGATGATTTTGGTTTAAGCAGTCAATTTTAGTTGTTGACTTATATGTCATTGTCATGTGAGGCTTGTTGATTAACTGGTCATTTCTGTGTGAATGAATTGGAGTAAATGGAGTGAAGGTAGAGTGCATGTAGTAGCCGCTGTGGTTTTAATAGGTATTTAGCAAAATGATGATTCTAGGTCATTGGCGTGTATAACAAATTGTTTTTCACACAGATTGTCTCAAAAGTGAATAAAGTGTTGATTGACCAGGATGGTAGAGATACCTGGCTCAAGTTGATATGACACGTGTTTGCTGCACTAATAATTTTCTTTTCCAGGATGGACATTTTAGTTGAGAGTGGAAAACACTGATGTTTTAAATTCAAATGCTATGACTTGACTAATATTTTAATTTTTCAGGTGGATCGGTTTATACATGCTAGAGTTTTAAGAGTTTTAAAGTAGTGTGTACAATGTTGTTATTAAGTGCAATGTTAGGAACATTATATGTGAAGATTAATGAGTATAACGTGAGTGATTCTAGTGATATGTGATACACTAGTGGTATGTAGTGTAGTACTCCCGGAGTTAGGTTTTTGTGTGAAGAGAACTTTCAACACGGGCAAATGAGGGGTAGTGGGGTCACTGAGTTTGTGAAGTAGTTACCCGAGTATTAGATATACTCAGCCTGGTTGGAAGTGGTGTGTGTTTAGGCACACCTGGGTCTTGTGATTGCAGGGTGTAAGGGAGTTAAGTGTGTGTTCTATTGTGGGATGTTGGAGTTAGGATTTGTATGAGAGGTCTGGGTGCCTCTATGTGTGGAAAGTTTAGTTATGGTATTTCAGTAGTCGGAGGTGCCTCTTCTTCACTTAGCAGAAAGGGGAAGGGGCATTGTTTTAAAGTGTGTCCCACGGCTGTGAGGACGTTCATTGGTGTTGGGAAGTTGTTAGCAGAATGTCTTTGTTTGGTGAGATGATGCATGTGCATTAAACGTGTAGGTGTCTGTGTGTGTGGGTGTTTTATATAGCTGTCATGCTGAGTTAGCTGGTCGTGTTTTTGATATCTCTAAGGAGGGGAGATATGTAAGGATCTGTCTTCTCCTGCATCCTAGTGGAATCTGGAGTGAGTGTTATGAGTGACATTGGAATGTTACTGGATGGAATGTTTGTGTATGACTGGTGTTCTCTGGAGGGGAGTTGAAGATGTAAGCCTGAGAGAGAGGATGCCGGTGCTTGCCTATGTGAACTGGAATCTACTATCTGATTAATATGACTCTAGAAACTGGATGTTATGCTTGGAAACATAATAAAGAAGTTATCATCCATACCATGATGTCAGAGTCATTCTACCTGAACCCAGATTTCCACAACATGCCTGGTACTGAATCGTACGCAGGAAAGAATTCTTCGATGTCTTCCCAGTCTACAACTGGATCAAGGTTTTTGACCTCCCTCTCCAAATATTCAAGATCGCGTGCTCTCTGTCTTCGGTTACTTTCGATATCGTCATCAAATTCCTTGCGCTTCCTACCCTCTTCTCTGACCCTATCTTCTTCCTTTCTCTTTTCATTTCTACATTCATCTCCCCTTCATCTTCTTATTCTTTTCTCACGTATTCTTTGCATTTCCTCTAACTTTTGCTGTTTCTGTCTGTCTTGATCATCGGCTGCTCTTGGGTTGCCATCGAGCTGTCTTTCTTGCTCTTCGCACGATAGCTGTTCTCGCCTTTGTCTGTCTTTCCTTCTTATCATTTCATCTCTTAACTCCTTCTCTTTCCTCTTCCTCTGTGTCTCCTCTAACCTCTCCTTTTGTTTCACATCGTCGATGCCTTTCCCATCGAGTTTTAGTAAAATTTGTCCTATCATCCATCCATATTTTGCGAATGCTTTCTCATCAGTTCTGTCTTCGCTTCCCTTCCATCTCTTTTTGTCGAGAGATGTACTTGTCTGTGCCTGATCTCTTCCTTCGTTATCGTGTCTTCCCTTGTCCCTTGGCACTATGGAGGTAATATTTTTGTCCTTATCTTTCCCTTGATTTTCGTCACTATTATGTGTAGGTGACTCATATGCGGGGTTGCTGTACCCCGTGGCTGCTTTAAGTTCTCTCAGTGGGTATAATCTCTCATCCTTACTTTCTTCAACTCTCGTTTTGGGTGGGGCAGGTAGCACAGGAGGCATCTCACCCTCCTCTGTGCATACATTAAGTATCCAATCTGTTGGCGGCTCTTCCTCCTTTACCTGTTCATACATTTTTCACAAATCGAGAACAGCAAGGCGTTTTTCTAACTTCTTGCCTGTATATGTGGCATGCAAATATGTTGTCATATGTTGTAAAATGGCTTTAGATAAAGACCTATTTTGTTGCCATGGCATAAACATCTTGTGGGCGGTACCTTTAACCCATTCGGTACTATATTTCTTTAGCTTCGGTGCATGTTTTGGCAACTGTTTGCATAAGTGTGCTAATGGAGTCATGGCCTCCATGCTTAAGTCTGTTCCCTTTCCTCCTATACAACACTTGTCAATGCTTTTGTGTGGTTTAAACAGTTCCAACAATATGAGCAAGCACCAAATATTGCAAGCTCCAATCCAAATTTTCACAAAATTTTACTCTAATCTGCTCAAAAACCATCAATTTGTGTGCAATTATATCTCAGCTATTAAATTGCACACATTTCAAATCAGTTCTTTTAAGAAAAATATTTCACTTATGACATCACAAAAAACATGTAAGACAGACGCTTGACAGACTAGACGGACACCAGCTGGATACAAAGATCTCTGCCTCTAATCATTACCCCTTCATGGAGTGTAAATGTACCCCTTTCACAACGTCTTTAATTGTTGTTGTAGTCTAATCGTTCCCCATTATGTGGGACTCTGGGTACACGTTTATTCTAGTTGCTATATTAGCATAGGAATAAGGTGAATCCTCTCACTTCTCGGGTATCTGCCCCGGTATACTCTCTCTTCTCGGGTGTCCTCCCCGGTAACCCTTTATTTATTTAATTATTCTTGAGTCATTATCCCCTTACAGTCTTTTCTACTACTTCTGACTATTTTTGGTTCCCTCCTCCCTCCGTTACCTTTTCCCTTTACTTGTTCTAAGGCATGCACTATTTGCCAAAACATTCAATTTTTTGTTTCACTTACCATTCGCATTGTTCCTCTTTGGACCATCGGGATCATCGCCTTTGTTACCGCCTTCTTCAGCTTTTCGCCCGCTCAGCTGCCTGTAGGAATGGAAAGGAAAGTGTGGGGAACACAGGACCCTTCAGGCCCTGACTGCAGTCTCTTCTTAATCTACCACTGTCTATGGGGAGCTTCACGGTCTACTCAGCCGAATGGCAAAGGACTTGTGATATTGCCGAAGACCTAGAGTTACTTTATGTCGATGTTCAATAGGTGTCTTATTTTAATGAATAATCGATAGTCGATAAACCATCCGATCTTGCTACCAAGTGTACTGGGGAGACCCCAGGCCGTCCCATAGATTCAGGGTTTGCTCCGAAGTACTTTAAGATGAGATAGCTGCACCTTGAGATGGATGGGGGTGCAGATGTATTACTCCAACAGCAATCAATAAGGACAACTCAATGGTTTGGCAAAGGGAGTCAGTTTAATGACAAGTACAAAAAACGGGGAGTCATGGCAATCAGCAGTGATGCGACAGTCCGTCTCGCTTCAACTCCAATGAACTTCATACAAAACATAACTTTTATACTCAAAACGCGTCATAATCTGACATGTAACACTCAAAAGTTAGCATGCATTTCTATTGGTTAGGAAAAGGTAACTTTAATATAGGTGCTTTATCTGTATATGGTAACGGAGTGAGTGGATTGGATAAACACTATCAGGTGGGCAACTAAGCCCTTCCTTCAAAATGACCCCTGTATGATGCAAGTACGACATCCTATTGGTTCTACTAACTATAGGACCCTAGATTATTTTGTCCATTGTGAATGGGTTGGCATCAACCCAATACATACATTTCCACTTTGCTTAGCAGCATGCAGAACGGTCAGCCTGGTGCAGGGTCCCCCAATTCACCCTGCCTTCCTTCAATCAATCATCACTTTATGGGCTATGTGTCAATTAGTTCACTGTAGTTGGCATCTAAACTGCATCTTCTTGTCTCGAGAAAGTTCCGATATCTCTGTCTGGGCGGATGCCAAGCGTAGGTGTGAACCCATGCTCCTACTCACTCAGATGGTCACATGCTACCACACCGTGAATTTGCCTCATTTCTCTCAATTTGTGTATTTGCTTTTCGTTGTCGCCCACCACCTGCCCTCGCCTTCTTATCTCGATCCTTCAGAGGCAGGATATTCTGTTCTTAGCTTCAATTAAAAGTAGCTACTGTTCATAGCTTTTATTGGTATAACCTTGGCTTCCCAGGCACAAGCTGCCTCTGCCGAGTTTCGATTCAGCCTTCTTTCCTCGTGTTGCTAGAATATGAATCTTCTTGCGTTTGGCCTATAGTAACCTGGGTTGGTTCTGCTTTTAGTGCAAAGTGGACTTGCACTTATACAATGTGCTTCATTTTGAGGTAGATTGTGTACAATGGCGCTTGCCGCTCTATTCTTCTACATAGCATAGCAAGCTGAACTGTTTTCTTAGCTTTCTTGCAGTTACAAGCATATGCACAGGCGTTAGCTGGTTGAATTCTTCATCCTGCTTACAGCTTAAGCTTCTTTGTATTTTAACATTGCTTTCTTCTTCTAGGTTCACAATGTCCTTATTCATGGCGTTTTGTCTTTTTGCGTCATTCTTTGTTCGTCATTTCTTCTGTGGGTGGGTTAGTCCAGGCCCTCGTGACATCACCATTCGTCTTCCATTAAGGACTTTTTGGTTTATTCCTGGACAGTATTTAAGCAATCTTCATTTTCGTCTCATTTGCTGGTAGGATTTTCACAATGGATACCTTACTGTCCATGGTTGTCTGGTTATTGGTACTTCAATAGGTATTGTTCTTCTGATAGGTACTGGGCTGAGCCCTACTGCGGCTCTCTGCTGGTTTATCTGCTCATCATACATCTCATATTTTGGTATGAACGTTCCTGGTACTTCACAATGGGTGAGTGGAGTGCAGGCTTTATTTGGGACCTCCTCCACATACCTTCATCCACTTCTCTGCACTTCGAAAATTGCTTTGCATGTGGCAGAATTGCTCCTGGTTTAAGCTTAATTTTAACTGCTCCTACTCCCTTCAATAGGCCCACGTCATATGGACTTGTAGTCCATAAGATACTTGGTACTTTTCCGAAATCGTCCTGAAAAAATGCCAGCTTCTTTTTTACCAATGCCATTCTATACTTTGATCCAATAAGTGAGATATATGAAAAATACTAGCTCATCATTTGAATAGTCATCCCTAAATATCTGCCAGTGTCAAATCTGTCAACATATAGCCTTAATTAAGGGCTAGCTCCGTTCTCCATCATATGTCCCATGAAGCATCACCCTTTCTTCTCTAACTATTGCTGCTGCTAGTTCTAAAGGGATAATTTGTCCTTCTGCATCATCCATAGGGATCTCTGGCCTGAACAAAAACGTATCAGGTATTCTCAATAACTTACCAATCAAATTAGGCAACCATGATAATAAGACAGTCACTCCATAAAAAGCACTTCCTCGTCTAGAGGTGCTCCTCATAAAGTTTTCTTTCCTGTAAATGCTAAAATGAGCTCATTCACATTTACATAATGTATCCCTGGAGTTCAACATACTGTTCCTTCATCAGTAAAATATGTCGTTATGTTAAGTTTCCTCATATCATGGCCAAGCATGTTTCCCAGCGTTTGTCTAGAGTATGTTAATGGCATAGACATGTCACGTTCACCTATAGAAATTGATAATTTGTCTGTAAATGGAACTACATTTATCACACCAGAAAATCCCTGTGCATTCATTCTTTGCCTGACATTGGATATTTTCCCTCACAGGAACGAGTTGCTCCAGTGTCCATGGCATTACCTTTACCCTTGGTTCATTTTGGGGGTCCGGTGTTACAGATAGTACTGAATACATCAGGTCGCTCTGTGGGCTGTCCTATTGTGGATATAAATCCATCCCCGTTCCTGTGAAAGGGTTTCCTTCTACCACGGTCACAGTTCCCGATTTGGGTGCGGCTACTTCCGTGGCTCCCGTACCCTGTATCCATGTGCCATTGTGATGCATGTGCCCGTTGCATTGGAATATATTGTATTTGTTGCATCAGTGCCTGCCTGCTGTTGTTGCCCCTGTGGTGATTGCATCTGCATTGGGACTTGTTGTATTTGCCATGCTGCAGTGCATATGTCTGGATTTGTTTGTGATCTTGGGCATAATATCCTTGTAAATCTGTATTATACTGTGGAGCATATCCCATCTCCCCTCTTGGAGATTGCCAATTCTGTTGTTGCATGCCTCCCCTGCTTCTGCATACTCTAGCTAAATGTCGTAATTTACTGCAACTCCAAAATTGCGGTTGATGTCTACCATTAAATCCTCCCCTTCCTAGAGGTATTTGAAATCCACCTTGTCCTCCTCGAGGCTCATTCCCTGTGCCTCTCAGCAAAAGGATTATACCCATTCTGATCCATGATGTATGCCGCATTTTTCTGCTGCGGTAACTGCACTATTTGTGCCGTTGCCCCCTCATTACTTGTCAATAACACTCCTTCTATGGCGTACTTTGATACAGTAATGCACAATTTACAACTGTAGCTCTGGCCATGGTTTTGCTTCCATTCTCACATGTTTCTTTAGCTGATGTTGCACCAGCTCTATCAGTCCTTGACATAATATATGATAAAATAATGCCATAATTTTATCCCAGTATTCCTGCATCTCCAAATTCCATCTATCCTGAATTTGCTGAATAAAGGCCATGGAGTCTTCATTCTCTCCCATTTTCGTAGTCATTATTGCCCCAATTACCAATGTATCAGGATATTGTACTCGGAGTGACTACCATACATCTGCTCTACAATTATTAAATTCGGCCCCATCATACATTGTGTTTTACAGGGTGTTTTTCAGCTATCCTGCTCTTTTCCAGATGTCGTCAGCTCTCTCCCCTAGAGTAGCTAATAATAGGCCTTTAATGTCACCTATGGCTAAAGTCGCTCCTGAGGTTCTTTTCTCTAATTCAGAAATCCACTTTCCTGCACCAGAATATAAACTTGGTAGTGTGCATTTTAAATTCTCCTTATCCATTTGGGGCCATGGAATATATTGTGGTCGACCCCCTACTTTCTCTAATAGTGGGAATTGTGACAGTCCTGATTCATAATTATACCATCCACAATCCTTGTCTTCCAAGCAGCATTGTCCTCGCTTGTTTGTTTCCATACTGACAATACCCTTAATCTGCTTACATAAGACAGTGATATATTTCCTGTACTATGCAATCGTACTTGTGGCAGTTCAGTAAATGGTATCGGTTCTGGTGTTTGTTCAATAGGGTCTTGTAAAGCTGACCATGTTACCCCTTTATCTACGCTTGACTCTCTTGAAAATCCACATGCGCCATTTCTTTGCGCTTTCTCGTCTGCCTTCCTTTCTTCATCTGACATTATTATGCTCCACCTCGTATGACTGTTATCTTCTTCTATATCATCAAGATCTAACCTGGTTAAAGACATCGTTCAATGATTGTCTGTTATGGCGTCACCTGATCTACCTTCAGTTCCCTTTAATCAGGAGCTTTCAATATTCTTTTGAGTTCCATACCTTCCTCTATCCATCATGTGCCTAAGCCTCTGCTCTAAGTCTTCTGTATCCTGCCCACCAACCAATGCTGATCGCAGCATACCTTGCAGTTCCCTTCGGGGCTGTTGTGGTCCTCTTCCTCTTTCTTCTTCCAATTGTTCTTGTGCTTCCATGGGCACTATGCTCCTATGGCATAAATATTCAATCTCGTCCTCTTTTAATCCCCTACTTTGAAACATTTCTTTCTCTCTTCTCCTTATTTCCCCCTTAACTCTTCTTCCTCTCGCCTTCTTTGCAACCTACATATTTTCAATCTGTGGGCTTCTGCATCTTTTTGTTTCTCTTCTTTTAATCTCTCCTTTTCTTTTCTCATCTCTCATTTTTTTCTGTTCCTCCCTTTGCTTACACTCTTTGTCCCTTTCTTCTTTATATAATCTCTCGTCTTCTTTTTCTTTCTCCCTTCTCTCGCTCTTCTCTTTCCCCTCTTTCTCGAACTCCATCAATACCTTTGTCCTCTAATTTGAGCAATACTTGTCCTCCCATCCATTTGTTCTGTACTATTGTCATGCTGTTAGCTGTATCCTTTGTTCCCTTCTGTCTCTCTGCCTTTTCCTCTATATTTAGCTGTCTATCCTGGCTATCCTTTCTCTCATCATGCTCTTTATCTTCATTGTATGTTAATATGTATTTGCGTTCTCGATTCCCACTCTCTTCCATGGTGTCTTCACTGCTATAAGCATGGGACTCATATGTTGGATTAACATACCAAGCTGGTGCCTTTAATTTCTTCTCTTCAGCATTTACATCTCCTCCTTTATGCTGATTAAGCATCCTCCCCCTCTCAACTGGATGCTCTTTCTCACTCTGGTACATTTTCCAGAGTTCTAAAACTGCCAAACTTTTCTCCAACATCTTTCCTTTATGAGTGGCATGTAAGTATGTCATCGTGTGATGCAATACCGGTTTTGATAATGAACCCTCTGGAGGCCAAGACATCCCTTTTTTGTTAACGGTGCCATTAACCCACTTGGAATGATATTTCCTCATTTTTACTGTATATCTCGGCAATGTTCTGCATACGTGTAAGGGGCATATTCATCGAATAAATGTGCGCCGAAAATCTTGGTGCAAGCCGGCGCAACCATGAAAAAGCAAGCGCATGCGTACGGGTGCGATTCATGGAAGTGCCTGCGCGTGTTTCCAGTGGGATGTGCACCAAATCCGTGCATGGCGCACCCGGGCGCACATTTTATTGCAACATCCAGAACGCTGTGCGCAAAGCACACAGGGAAAGTGCACAACGTTAGCGCACACTGCAAAAAGGGGGCGGAACGCACGGAATGGGAAACAACGCGTGAAAATAAGGGCGTAACTGGAGATGCACTGCTGGGAAGCACACGGAACTCCCACACGCATGCAAACCACACGTATTCATGGAATCGAATAGGGGAAACCCGTGCACGGCCAAACACATGCACAGGCCTAAACACGTCCGCCACACGAAGGCAGGCGGTAGCGTCCCTGCGCATTACAAAAGTGTGCGCAAACAAAAAACACGTATATACAGCTACGATGAATGTCCCATTCTGTGCCCCCCTAGGAGAAATGACATGTCACACAATGCACATGCATCCTAGAAAAGCAAGAAAAAGAGATAAGCAACCCCTGTTGCCCACGTGTGTTTAAAAAAACACATGAGTACGCTGTGGCAGCCAGGAACACAATAAATATGTATGCTATCAACACGCAGGCTAGTATGCCCGTAAAAAAAGGGGTACGCGTCAAACATGGACACCCGCAGTGGGAAAAATAGCGTGTGCGACTCACCGTCTGCCTTGCGTGTAGAAGAAGAACGCCTAGCCAACACCCACACGCTGTGAAGTAATCGCATGTGAACCCCAACGCCTGGAAAACACACGCACCGCTTCCCACGAAAAGCACATACAGAGCGATGTAAACCCACGTGGGATGTCCAACTGTGCCAGGGGAATGCCCACGCGTGTCACGTTACAGACGCGCTTACGCGCTAAGGGCCTTTCCTCGAATTACACGCTGACGTGCAGTTTTTTCACGTGTCTATTCACTCCGTATCAAGCTAGCCACGCGACAACACACAGAAGACCACACTCCTGCCCAGAAGGCCGAATTACTGCCTCCCAGAGCCCTGAGCAGCCTCACACGAGCCATCTGCTGCAGCCTGCCTGCTGCCACCGTGCCCTGCCATTTGGTCCCTGCACACCTGCCATCTCCAGGGGACCAGTTGCTGTGACCACCCCTGCTGGAACAGAGGACTCCCGACTGGTATTCCATCGCTCCACAGCCCAGCCCCAGGACCCAGATGGCCACCCACACCTGCCTCGGGGGTTGCCATGTCCGACACAACACCATCTGGCACCAGTGGCAACCCCCCAGCTGAGAGGCAGAGGGCTGCCAGCTTCACTTTCAATGAAGTTGGCATCCTGGTGGAGCAAGTCCTGGGGCAATATGATGCCCTCTTCACACCATAGAGCACTGACAAGGAAGGATGGAGGAGGATCTGGATGGACATAGTGGGTGCCATCAATGAGTCAGGGTCTGCTGGCAGGTGCCCGACAGTGTGGGGGATTGGGGGACATGAGTCGGGGCCTGCTGGCAGTTGCCCGTCACTGGGGGTGGGGTTGGGGACATGAGTCGGGCCTTCTGGCAGGTGCCCATCACTGAGGGCGGGGGACATGAGTCGGGGCCTGCTGGCAGGTGTCCGTCACTGGGGATGGGGTGGGGGACATGAGTCAGGGCCTGCTGGCAGGTGCCCGTCACTGGGGGTGGGGTGGTGGACATGAGTCGGGCCTGCTGGCAGGTGCCCGTCACTGGGGGTGGGGGGACATGTGTCGGGGCTCCTAAGTGCATGGTGCCATTTGGGCTGCCTGCGGGTCATGGTCTGGGGTCATGGGCTGCCTGTGGGTCATGGTCTAGGTCATGGGCTGCCTGCGGGGCATGCCCAGGGGTGTAGGCTATTCCCCTGTGGTGTGGGCTGCCTGCAGGGCATGGGGAGGGCGGGAGGGGCACACCAGGGAGGGCCCACACTGCCAAATGGTGTGTAAAACTCCCTGCTCACGCCCCAGAATACACATACCCCGCTCGCGCCAGGCCCATCACGTGTAAAACTTCACACGCACCCCTCGGAATACACGTACCCCGCTCACGCTAGGCCAATAGCGTGTTAACTTCACACGCACCCCTCGGAATACACGTACCCCGCTTGCGCTAGGCCTATCACGTGTGAAACTCAACGCGTACCCCCAGAATGCGCACAGGCAGGCCATCCACCCTCCCCATACGCCACAGGCAGCCCATCCACCATCCCCATACCCTGCAGGCAGCCCATCCACCCTACCCTTACCCCGCAGGCAGCCCATCCACCCTGGACATGCTCTGCAGGCAGCCCATCCACCCTGGGCATGCTTCGCAGGCAGCCCTTCACCCTGGGCATGCCCCGCAGGCAACCCATCCACCCTGGGCATGCTCCGCAGGCAGCCCTTCACCCTGGGCATGCCCCGCAGGCAGCCCATCCACCCCGGGCATTCTCCACAGGCAGCCCTTCACCCTGGGTTTACACGCAGGCAGCCCATCCACCCTGGACATGCTCCGCAGGCAGCCCTTCACCCTGGGCATACCCCGCAGGCTTCCCACTCCACAGGGGGGCCTTTTTCCACGTGTTTTCGCTGGCGTGATTGGGTTACGTGTATTCCGAGGGGTGCGCGGGGAGTTTTACATGCATTTTACTAGCCCGATGGGCCTGGCACGAGCAGGGTACTTGTATTCTGGGGCATGCGCGGGGAGTTTTACACGCTATTGGCCTAGCGCGAGCGGGGTACGTGTATTCTGGGGCATGCGCGGGGAGTTTTACATGTGTTTTCGTGGTTCGGGGACTGTATGCTGGTCCACTGGCCTTTGCACCATATACTGGATTTGTGTGAAGTTTTTGGCACGCGGGGCGGGGTTTGGGGCGTAACTGGCGCTGCTGCAGGGTCCCTGCACCACTCTGCGCCACGGCTGCTCATGGATGTAAACATCCATGAATACCTGTGCTCCTAAATGGGTTTTGGCGCACACGGCTGGTGCAGACTGCCGCACGTGCACTCTGTGCGCCAGCCGCTTGCGCCACTTGTGTGCCGAATTCTATGAATTACCCCCTAAAAGAGGTGTGCCCTCCATGGTGGCATGTCAATTTAGATTGCCAATACTTACCCAGTCTGTAATTCTTATTTCTAGGTATATTAAGTATATCATTTTAATCTCTTTGAACAAGCACCATGAATCGCTGCTCATAATCCGTAAATCAAAATATTTTGAAAACTATCTGTACCACTGTTATTCTTGTTCCTTCGATTACACTTTCAATCAAGTATTTGTATATCATTCTACGTTTTTTAGTATGTTAAGTTTCTCTTCTTTATTTTTATATTAATTTCATCTAATTTTAACCTTCTGATTGTCGTCAATCCTTTGTTACAAAAAGTACCAAAAACACTTTTGTTTATTTATTTTTTATGTCGTTTTACATTTATCAGTTTAAACATGCAGAAAGCTTTATAGAAACATATTACACGCCCTGCACATGTGCACTTTTCAATACATTACCTACATACATCTTCCTTAACTTATTCTTAGTAAAAGTACCTCATCTCCTATTATTTACTCTGTCTCAGAGTTTAAAACACACCCTTATTATTGGCTCCATGCCTCAGGAATCCTTAACACTCCTATACTGAGTTATAGCTCTATTCTTTCAATCCCTCACAGGCTGATGAAATCGAGGTATACTTTTCTCTTCTTTATAATCCCCAAAATCCGGTTACTCTTTCTACATATATATATATACATATATATATATATATATATTGTAATGTGGTGTGTTGTATATATATATATATATATGTATATATATATATATATATATATATATATATATATATATATATATATATATATATATATATATATATATATATACAACATACCATGTTGTATATATATATATATATATATATATATATATATATATATATACAACATACCACAATACAATCCCTCCCTCCTTTATCTTTTACCACATTTAGGGGTGTAGTGAATAGCTGATTTACTATTCGGCCGAATACCGAATAGTTGGTCCAGCTATTCGCCCAGAGCCAATTAGTGAGCCAAATGTCTTTTTTTTTAGGTAAACATGTATTTAGGGTATAATAAACAACATTTCAATGAATAATCTGTAAAGCAAAAGTCAAACATAAGAGTATGTTTTGGCAGGGCTGTACCGAATGATTGCTCTGAAGCGATATTCGGGTTTACTTCAATAAATGAAAAAAAGGCATGTAAAATTATGTAAAAAAGGAAATATGAGCATTCAATGACAAAAAACACATTTGAAATTGCCAGGAGTGGGGAGCTATTTATTTACATCCACTGACCACGGCAAGCATAATATAGCAGGCTTTCACTTATCAGGCATACACACTGAGTGTTGACCTCCCACCTCAAGCTTCCCCTGAATAGTACAACCCCCATAGTACTCACCAGAATTGTAGGCAATAGGCAGTGATTTGCATCAAGGTGGAATGGCAAGCCTGTCTCGGAGATGGCAGTTGTATGATTAAAAGCAAAGGATTATGTTATGTGTGAGCAGCTGAGAGCAGGGTACACCAATGCTTACCAACCAATACTGGCCACAGAGGGTTCCGCAGCACACACCCGTATAGTCCTTTGCCAGACTGCAAGCCCCCAGCACAGCAAGCCCACAGCACTGACCAGAGGCAAATGCTGTCCCCTGTCACACCCCCAGCCCACCTTGCAAATCACTCTCCTCTGGCATGAAAGCTCTAACACCCCCTGGCTGCTTCAATATTGAAGCCAAGCTGGTGGCCCCAGATCCAAATTTGGAGTGGGCAAAAGGGTAAATGCCTGAACGAAAAACACAAAAAGCTAGCGTGGTCCAGTTTTACTTGTGTCATAGTTGGCCACTTTTTGGGGCAATGTGGTGGGCCAGTTTGATGAGTTACTTTGCTATGCAGCTAATTGTTTTGACCAGTGTTGCTGAATAAATATTCTTTAAAATAGTTTCAATCACATCACATTTTATACCAAAAACACACCCCTTGGGTACTAGTCAAACACTGTCAGAAATGGAATGAATAGCCATTTGCAATTGTGAGCCACTTTTTTTAGAGTGGGCAATTGGGGAAATGCATGAACCAAAAACACAAAAAGCTAGCATGGACCAGTTTTCTGGGGTCATAGTTGACCACTTTTTGGGGCAATGTGGTGGGCAAGTTTGATGAGTTACTTTGCTATGTGGCTAATTGGTTTGACCAGTGTTGCTGAATGAATATTCTTTAAAATGCACAATTTCAAACAACAAAACACCCCCTTCAAACAGTGTCAGAAAAGGAATGAATAGCCATTTGCAACTGTGGGCCACTTTTCCATTGGTGCCAGAGACAATTTTATGGCCCACTCCCACCGAATTTCGAGGCCGGGGGTGGGGACAAAGTGCCTTGGCGGCCTTGTGAGTCTGGGGGATGCTCCTGGAGGGTGGAGCGGACCCCGAATACGACAATGAAGGTCAGGCCACCGGCTTTGTACCAGTGGCCTGATGCAAATAATGGGCATTTCGGTGAGTGCGCCGTGGTGCAGGACACACCAGCGGACTCATCGTGTGTTGAGGGGGGGCTTTCAGAGATTTCGAGGCCTCCATAGGGACAAAGTGCCCTGGCAGCCTCGTGAGTCTGGGGACCGCTCCCGCAGAGTGGAGCAGTCTCCGAAAACTATAATGAAGGTCAGGCCACCGGAGAGAGTGGAGGGGACCCTGAATACTATAACAAAGGTTAAGCCACTGGCTTTGCACCAGTTGCACCAGTTGTCCGATGAAAATAATGGGCATTTCAGTGAGGCCGCGGGGGTGCAGTACACCCCAGCGGCCTCACAGTGTGAAGAAGGAGGAGTGGGTGGGGGTCTTTCCTGGCCAGTGGTCTCTCTGGTGGTGCTGGTGTCTGCTGGTCCATTGGTATAGGAAGCTAGGGAAGGGAAGAACTGTCCCTTCTCTCACTTCCTATTTCAGTGTGCAGAAGCTGCTTCCTTGTGGTCAGGCTGCATTAGCCAATAAGCAAACAGCTTATTTGGCTTCCTTAGCCTAGAAACAGCCACACTTTCTATGATTGCCTGTCATCTCCCACACAGGGAGAAGACAACTAATCATAGAAAGTGGAATTCGGCTTTGAGTCACTATGGCAGAAACTATTCTGCTGAAACCGAAAAGCTATTTTTCAGCTGAACTTTGGCCGACTAGGGACTCAAAGTCAAAGTTCGGTACACCGCTAACCACATTCAATGATCTACTGACATCCACTATTCAGCATGAGTCCCTCTGCACTGACTCTCAAACAATCAACCGGTTCACCTTCAGTCTGCGGGGCACCTGTAAGGACTGGACGGGGATTTCATCAAATGGGGGCTTGCCAACTGAATCTTGAATACGTGTTCTTTTACGCTCTGCTCTCTACACGAAACTCTGTGATCGTCTAGCTAATGGTAGGAGCAGGCGATCATCGAGGGTCTGGATCTGAGCCTAGATCTAGGTCATTAGACCAGAACCATCCTCTGCTACCAAATGTGCTCTTGCATTTTGAAGCATCCTCTATGCGCTAGATGGAATAACCAGTGAGTATCTTAGACCAAATAACCAGACTGTCATGTACGGGCGTATGTGCACTAACAAGACACGGGGTCGTAGCCCTTTAAGGACTCTGCAGCCAGGTGCCTGGAAGTTGGCATGGCAATGCTGGCGTCCTCTCTATCCCTCCTACATCCGACGCCGAGCAACTCGCAGCGTTGTCACATGACCTCTCCTTCTTAAGCACCTCCCTCACTCTGCCCGGTGCTTCTGATTGTGAATTAGTGGCGTTAAAAACTTTTGTATTGTGATATTCTTGTATTTTGTTCCCTGTTGCTGTTTTCCCCTTCCCTTTCCCCTTCCCCTTTTTGACTTCTAAGACTTCTTGACTCCTCGACCCGGACCGCTTGGAACTGCTGTGGAACGTTTGTGCCTTGGTTTTTGCTTTGACTCGTGTTTTGACCTTGGACGCTATCGGATCTCCTCTTGCCTTTTCCCATTTGAACTACGCTACATTGGCGGCCTCTGACCTAGGCGGCCTGCTGCACTGCTTCGTCTTTTCTCCGTTGGATTGCTTGTGGACTTGTGCTTTAGAATTGTGTGCTCCTCTTTTGGACTATTGGGACTTGCTGAACTTGGGACTTCCTTGTTTGTTCAGTACACAGACTAGAGACTTCCAGTGTGTACTAAGGCGTCCTCGTGCCGTCGGGACAAGTTGCTGGTTAGGCGTCCTCGTGCTGTCGTGACAGGTTGCTGGATTTCTCTCCTTTTGGATTGTTGCATTGGACCTTCCTGTTTCCCGCTGCAGGGATTCTGTCCTGGTAAAGGAAAGGAAATCTATGGTAAGCCATTACTAGATTCATTGAGATTACGTGTATGGGAAGGGGAGGAGGGGCTTATGACCACTATTGAGAAACCAAGCAGTAAGGGAACACACTATTGTGACTGCCTCTTTGTCTGGGCAATTGGCTCTGTTCTCATCTAGAAGTAGGTTGTACCCTGCTATTCGTGTTGTGTTAATAAACCGACTTCACTTGCAGGTCCAGTGTCTACACCATTTGTGTGTTCATCTGGTTTTCCCCCGTACCTTCTCCTATGGCATCTGGCATCATCCGCAGCACCTGAGACTCCATTGGCATCCTTTATTTTCTCTGATTGACTGCTCTGGCTGCTTGTTTTAACCGAACCAGAGGGGTACATCAGGAAGAAGAATTCTTCGGCTACACTACGTGGGCAACCTGAAACCTGACACAGACAGACCCAAGGAAGATGGTAAAATACTGCTTTAATCTCAATGAAGGAAAGCAGGAAGAAGAAACAGCTATCAAAATCGATGCATGCATATTTTCACACCTTATCTTGTGTGTACAGAGTTTATATACTTTTTCATATGTCATTGACATCATTCTACATGGCATTTTGCAAAACCTATTAACAGGACTGATTGGATTATGGGAACATGTCTACTTATAGAATCAAATAAGTGTTAATATCTCATTGGCTGCCCCTTGTCTGTAGGACACTCCCTGAGCTACTTCGAAATATGTAGTATACTGATTATAGTAGAGAATATGGTAGCGGGTTGGTAACTTCAATGTTGTATGAAAAAGTGCATGGCAGGCTTTATGATTGGTTGGAAACCCCATCCAGCCTTGTACTTTTGGCTTGTTTAGCAGCATGTGAATGAAATGAAACATAGGTGCTTGAGATGCGCCAAATCACCCCTTGTTTTACCAATTAGTCCATGGTATGACATCAACCTGATTCTTAGCCAGGGCCTTCTGTTTGTAGTTGACCTCGTAGTCTGCTCACTGTCCTGGAACATTTGAGGGAGTATGAGCAGACCGCTATCTCCATCTGGGCTTTTACTGAATAGTCCTTGTTTTTTACTTCTGCATCACGGGTTAGGAGACCACGATTTTGTCCACTTCAGCATCTTAATTAGGACTATTTGATTTTATTAAACAGGGTGCCATTAACCTTTCTGGCCTTAAGAGATTTGCCTATGCCACCTCACATAAGCTATTGTCCTTGTGATTGTTCAATACCTGGCACTGACAAATGTCCTTGTCTCTCCTAATCTTAGCAGAAGTATGTTTTATGCACATGGTCTGTTCATTCAACTCCCTTTGTGCCTTGCACCCATCTCTCGAAATAGCCTCTTGAATCCCAGGCCAAGGTACTCCCTTATTCTGCACATGAAAACAGCTTCTTAATCAGTTCTTCAATTTGCAATCCTAGGCTTGTCTTTTGAGGGAACAGGGTTGATTCTTAACACAGGCCCTCGTCCATTTTCTTCCAATGGCTGTCCTAAACATTGTATATATACCTCCTTTTAGCAAGCTTCTATGTACCTTTTCTACCTTGCATTACAGCGTATTTACAGTTATTGGTCAGCACTTTACCTTATGTTCTTATATTCATGATTACTTCATCTTTAGGTACATGTTTCTCATAGTGTTTCAGTTACATGGTCAGTTTTAAGTGTTTTCATATCGTTTCAGCATAGGTTCATACCTCTTCTTTATGACATCATTCTGCTGTCATCAGACTTTACTTTAAAGTTCATCCATATTACTCATAACTGCATTCTGGCATCTTGGTAGCGGACTTCCTTCCTGGTAGCATCTTCTTCTGCTTCTACATGAGGGTATAATCTGAATGGCTGCCTGAGTGCATATCGTCTTTCATACACTGAATGCGGTATAGGAATGTTGCATGGTTTCAGGCATGGGTTCCCAATTGTAGCTCTCCGTCTGCTACTCCAATCGGACAGCTGTGAGAGGGCACAGACCAGAGGAAAGACGTCCACCTGCTGCTCTACATTCCGGTAGTGCAAGTGGCAAGAAAATGTCGAGTAAGGGGTTGAACTGAAGGTTGCTGAGGTTGGAAGTGATGGTCGAGCAATGTAGATCGTGGACATACCCAGGGGCAGTACAACAGTCAAGATTCAATGTCAGATAGGCTGTTGGCAAGAAGCGCAAGCAGAGTCAGTTAGATGAGGTGCTCAAAATACGCAGTTCAGGACAAACACCAGGGACTTTTCAATCATTAACTTGAACAGTGATAAACAGACCAGAGGTTCAGATGAAAGTTAGAGTTATTCAGGTGCAGCAATGCTTCTTTGTTCGAGATGAGGAAACTACGGGCTGCATCTGGCGCAGTGTGACTGCAAACTCGTTTGAATATGTAATATTGTGGTTTGAAGGTTGGCGGTTGCCAAAAGCAGCGCTGGAGGATCCTGTTGGTTTGATCGTGGTCGAACGGCTGTAATAAAGAATTGCTGCAGTTCACCAACAAAATTGCTGAAATCCTGGCTGTCTTTGGTACCGGAAGCTGCGAATCGGGCTCCAGGGTCTCAAGGGCGTCAATATTCTTTGATCTCAGGCTCCCAATCACAGGGGAGGCTGTACACACCTGTAGGGGTACTTCAGCATGGTGAGATGCTGAGTAACAGTGTGGCTGGCAGAGAGGCAGCTCTTGATCCAGCAGCAGATCACCCCCAATGTGCCCTGGCGATGGTTAGGGAGAAGAGCTTGTCTGCCTTGAAATACCTGTAATCACCTCTCAACTAGAGGACTTTGGATCCAAACGAAATCTTGTTCAAGGGTTGAATTACAGAGATGACTAAAAGATGAAGTGGGCGGCCCAGTCTTTTAAAGAAAAAAGTCTAAAGGTAATTGGACAAAAGCAAGCCTGTTTTAAGGGTCGACCGCCTCATGCAAAACTAATGAAATACTGTTCAGATTAGTGTTGCTATTGTGGTGTAAAAAGCAAAACACGATGGGGTTATGATAGTATGCAGTGTGTCTGCCCCCCAAGCATTGTTCTTTACATAGGAACAATCCTTATGCAGGGCGGACAGCAGTGGAAATTGCATGAGAATGGCAGTAAATTACTTTTCATGACAGACTGACTACAATTCAATGGCAAAAACTGTTGAAAATAGTGACTTTTAAAGCATAATCGCACAGTTGATCAAAGCTACTAGCTTCAAAGTGAAGTGCCTTGAGAAACTATACCACCTTGTCCACACAAACCAGCCCACTTTGACAGGAAATACCAGCCCACACAGCATTGTGGGCCAACCGTGCAGCTGCTGGCCTATTCCACACGAAATCTTCAATATTACGTTTTTTAAATCTGAAAACACCTATCTTTATGTTTTCAATTATTTTAACCAAGAAATCAACACCTTGCTGTCACCTGGTACTTCCCATACCAGTCCAATTGTAGCTGCCGTAACAGATACAGCCATCGGTTCTATGAAGAAATCATTAGTCTATCTCGCGAGTCACGACCAGAACAAAACCTTGCCCTTTCGATAAGAGTGCCGCGGAATGCATGTTCGAGATATAATTAAGTGTCAAAGTCACATGAAGGAAATTGACACACTGGTATTTGCACAACCGAAACATGCCTTGTTTCATGAATCCTTTCCTTCCAACTGCTTAGATGAGATGACGATCATTAATGGAGTTTTACTGGCAACGTTGTGCAGCGCTGTTCCCGTCCTCTACATTTCTGACAGAGGACACGTTCTTTAAAAGTTGCTCAATTTAAAGGTTGCGTCAACTTCTAAACGCATGGCAAACACGAATGACAAGAACATGAACATACAAAGGTCCCTGTGGTAATTTAAATTGCAATTGTACTTCCTGTGTGATTATTCAATGTATTTAGCCTCCCAAGCTCTGTACGTCTTGATATCTGTGTATTGTCTTTGCATGTGTACATTGACGTAATAGTATGCAATTTCCTATGCACCTTTGTGTTATCACACGAATGGCCCCGTTCAGTCACCGTGAGATGTGTCCCTGCTTTTATTGCGCTACGGAGTGAATGAAGAGACATCACAGTAAGTCAGATTATTAACCTTCCATAGGATTTTCTTGGCTTTTGCTTTCCTGTCAGTAATGGCCTTAATGGATTGACGTGCAACGACACGCATGGATACGGGGAACGTGAGCCTCCTGCAACCTCTCCTCTCCAGGGAGTGACAGCCTAATTAACATCTATAGACTGCCATCAGGTTTGATCTCTCTGACGTATATCCACCATTCCATTAAGTTTAAGGGCACAATATCTTCCAGCCTAGATCCGCCTTCAGGGAAGAGTAACAGCCCAAGAGTTACTCCGTGGGTCACTTTGTATTCATGGCCCCGATTACAGGTGAGTCACCTTGGTACTTCTTAAACAATTCAGGTGTAACTTAAAGAATTTATCAGGATGGGGGAATACAAATGTTTTTTTGTATTCATGCTTTTTTTCAAGGAACTTTGATTTAGCAATGGGTTGTCAGCGTAGATTTCAGTTTCTGTCTTCTTGATCGAAATGACTTCTGCCCTGCAGGAGTACAAAGGATAGTAGTTGCTAAAGCGCCTACTCATGTTATATATTTATTTATTTAATTGTATACATTTATAAAGCACACCAAGCCCTCTGGCATCTAGGCGCAAGTTAAAGGCAGAAGATACAACATATAATATTGACGGTTGGGTATTTAGATGAACAAGTGTGTCTTTAGGTTTTTTTCTGAATAGCAGGAGGAGGGTTCAGATCAGGGGTGAAGCGGCACATTGTTCCATAGATTGGCTACGACCACCGGGAAGCTGGAGCCAGATTGGTTATGACCAACGGGAAGCTGGAGCCACAAGCTTGTTTCTGTCTAAATCTGGGGGTCGGGAGTCGGTGGGTGGAGGACGATCTAAGTGGTCTGGCTGGTGAATATTTCTTGATCCTCTGGACAAGGCAGGAGGGGGCGTTATTGGTTAGGCAAGGGTGGGCAATTGTGAGGATTTTGAATTTGATTCTTTCCCAGATGAGAAGCCAGTGGACAGTCCTCCTAGCTTCCGAGATATGGTTGGATTTACTCAGGTCCTGTGCTGCTTGGAGATTATCGTTTTTAATGACTAGAAACCTGTTCAAGTTCTTTTCTGAGGTGCCTCAAAGTAAGGCATTACAGTAGTCCAGGTTATACCCCACAAGGGACCGGGCTACCGTGGGACAGTAGAAAGGAACGGTCTGCTTGCTCGTATGAGTTTGTTTGTGTAGGCTGTTGCTGAAGCGATTTTGTTAATTTGGCAGTTCATGCTGAGCGAGGCACCCAAGTAAATGCCCAATGTTTTCACTGAGGTGGAGACAGGGATTTTGTGGAAATCTATGGTGAGGTGGTGGTACATCGGGTCGAGGTTTGCGAGACGGGTTGTGGGTCAACTAGAAGGAGCACCGCCTTCTCGTAATTCAGACAAAGGCTATGCTGGGGCGTCCACATTTTTAATGACTCATAAATCGTGTTGAAGATTGTGCAGTCCTGGTTATAGTCTCCTGTGATGGGGATGAGTATTTGTGTATCATCTGTGTAGCTTGTGAAGGATATTCCCTGTGAGTTGAGGTGGTCAAATAGCAGTTTTGTGTAAATGTTGTGGAGGGTTGGAGACACACATGACCCTTGCAGGACTCCACGTGTGGTTGGTGTTGGTGGGGCTTCCAACTCACCTGTGAAAACTCGAGAAGTTCTATTTTCAAAGAAGGAGGCAAACCAGCTGGCTGCTTCTGCTAAGTAGCAAGCAACAGAGGAAATATGACGGCATAATGTTATGTGGGTCACAAGATCAAACACAGCTGAGAGATCAAGAAGAAGCCGGAGGCATAGGTTTCCTGTGTCACTGGTGTCGTTCAGTTGATTTTTCAGATCAAGAAGGGCAGTTTCTTTTCCATGGCCACAGTGAAAGTCAGATTGGCGGGCGCTGAGGATGGAGTGTTCATCCAGAAACTCCTGAATTTGCTTGTAGGCAACTGTGTCTAAGATTTTCATTAGGAATGGTATGGTGGTCATGGGTCAATATTTATTCTGTATGGCTGGGTCAAATTAGTATTTTTTAGCAGTGGGGTGATCCAGAATTCCTTGAAGGTAAGGGGAACAGGATTTGCAGCATAGGAGATTTTGATGATGGCAGTAATCAGAGGAATGAGTGATTCTATACATTGTTTGACCCAGGTGGTGGGGCAGATATCATCTTTGCAGCGTGAAGGCTTGAGACAAATCACAATGTTGGCTAAGTCAAGCTCAGAGATTGGATTGAAGTGAAAGAGGTGTGTGGCTGTAGGGGGAGTGTAATGGGGCATTATGGTGGCCTGTAGATGACGGTATATAATGTGGCTTTCATTTTACAACATAGTTGGGTGATTTTGCCTGACAAGGCATCATGGATGCTGCTGCACCAGTTAATATCTTTGGTGACAGTTGATGGGGGTATGGTGTGTGATTCTGGTCCCAGAGACTGATAAACAGTTCATGAGAGCTTGAGGATGCTTTCAGAATCCTGTTATTGTAAGAGGCAGCTTTGGTCATGAGGATAGTTTATTTATACTTCAAGAAGCAATCAGAGAATAAATGTCTTATTAGATATGCTGGAATCTTTCTGCCAAGCTGCTTCTGCAGCTCGTTTTTCTGCTAAGAGGGTATGTAGCTGGGTAGTGGACCAGGTATTTTTTGATGGTTGGGGTTCTTTTCTTTCTTTGGGTTGAGGGCACCAAGGAATTCAACAGTGCTGATTAGTAGGGAGTTGTACTGCTGCACTAAGGAGTTGATGGTATGGCCCGCTGGCAGCTCAGTAATGAGCAGTGGTATGAGTTGGTCACTGTTTAAATTACGGGTGCTGCGTGCTAGTGTGGGTGGAAGGACAAGGGAAGGGGATTTGATGAGTTTCTATGGCATGGGGATGGTGAAGGTTGCACAGTGATGGTCTGTACAAGGATGGGATACATTGGATACCACTGATATGTTGCAGTTATGGTCAAGTATCCGATCTAGCGTGCAGCCTTGGGAATCCATAGGGTCACAGATTCACTGGGTGCAGCCCAATGCAGTGGTGGCTTTGGCCAAGACGGAGGCATGTAGATCTAGGGGGTCATTAAAGACGAGATGGAAGTCTACCAAAACTATCAACTTGGTCTTTGGATTGAGAGTAGTGGAGATAGCTTGTATGAGGTCATCTTCCAAGGTGGCAAGGTGACCAGGCGGTCCACCTAGGCACATGTAAGGTGGTGACAGGGGCCTCGGGCACATGTAAGGTGGCAACATGGGCCTTAGACACATGTAAGGTGGCAACCGGGATCTACGGCACATGTAATGTGGCAACAGGGGGATTAGACACATGTAAATTGGCGTCAGGGGCCTCAGGCACATGTAAGATTGCAACAGGCGCCTTAGGCACATGTAAGGTGGCAACATAGGCCTTAGGCACATGTAAGGTAGCAAAAGAGGCCTTGGACACATGTAAGGTGGCAACAGGGGCCTTTGGCCCATATAAGGTGGCAACAGGGTCCTTAGGCACATATAAGGTGGCAAAAGGTGCCTTGGGCAGATGTACAGTGGCAGTGGGGGCCTTGGGCATCCAAACAATAGCAGTGGGGCCTTAGGCATACATACAATAGTAGCAGGGGCCTTGGGCATACATGCAATAGCAGCAGGGCCTTGGGCATACAGACAATGGCAGTAGGGACCTTGGGCATACCTAAAATAGCATCGGGGGACTTGTGCGTGCAAACAGTAGCCATAGGGGCCTTGGGCATACATACAATGGCAGTGTGGGTGGGACTTGGGCATACCTACAATAACAGCAGGGGCCTTGGGCATAGATACAATAGCAGCAGGGGCCTTGGGAATACATGCAATAGCAGCAGGGCCTTGGGCATACAAACAATGGCAGTAGGGACCTTGGGCATACCTACAATAGCAGCGCGGGACTTGCACATGCAAACAGTAGCCGCAGGGGCCTTGGGTGTATTTTTCAGGGCAGCCAAGGTGTTGTTGTGCACTGGTGTGTTGTTCTGTATGTGGGCAAGCAGGAGAGTGGTGGTGGGTGCCTGCATGATGGTTTCACGCAGGTTGTGGGTGACAGAGCTATTTTCTCTGAAGAGCGCTGGCAGG
Source organism: Ambystoma mexicanum (assembly GCF_040938575.1). NCBI lineage: Eukaryota > Metazoa > Chordata > Amphibia > Caudata > Ambystomatidae > Ambystoma > Ambystoma mexicanum. The sequence continues at coordinate 1,184,934,787 of NC_090925.1, forward strand.
AATGTTGTGAGGGTGAGGGCCTTTGTTTATACTGCGATGGATCAGAGAACCACATGGGGGTGGGGGTATGCTGGGGTGGCTGTGGGTCACTGTAGCTCTGTAGAAGGCATTTTGCTTGAGCACTGCGATATGGTGGGGCACCGGAAGCTGGTGAGCATTAAGTGATAACGGTGGGAGAAAATGCATGGGCGCAGGTTCAGCAGGGCTAATGCAGGCACATAGGGTAACATATTTTCTAATGAGGATAGGAGAGGTCATGCCCCTCTTGCCTTCAGCACAGAGAGTGCTGCCAGTATGATCATCTCACTTGTATTTCACATTCAGCATGAGGGTTGTGTGCTGAGCAGAACTTGTGGCAATCGAAGCTCCAGTTACATCATCAGAGTCGTAGAGATCCTCTGGGACACGGTTAATGCCGGTCACGCAATGACATGCAAAGATAGGCTCAGAAAGACTAGTATCAGGGTCTTTGAGCAGGGTCAGCTTCACCTCCTGGCTCAGGGAAGGCATTTCATTTGTGCAGGGCATCATCCAATCAGGTTGAAGGTCCCGGGCAGGCACTCCTATGATGGCAAGGAGGCTGGTTCTGGATGCATGCTTCAGGACGGCCATCTTAGAACAATTTCTCATGTCCTCCCGAGCTGCAGGCATCATGAAGGCTCAGGCTGGAACATCGATGGTGTAGGTCCCAGCAGTGCTCTCCATTGAATGTAGGGCAAAGACAGGCTAGAGAGCCTTGTATCAGGGCCTTTGAGCAGGGCTGGCTTTGCCTCCCAGCTCAGGGAAGGCATTTCATTTGTGCAGGGCATCATCCAATTGGGTCACAGGTCCTGGGCAGGCACTCCTATGATGGGAAGGAGGCTGGTTTTGGAAGAAAGCTCCACAGGGGCCATCTTATCATAGTTTCCCATGTCCTCCAGAGGTGCAGGCATCATGAAAGCACATGCTGGGACATCGATGGTGTAGGTCCCGCAGTGCTCTCTGTTGAATGTAGAGCAAAGGCAGGCTCAGAGAGCCTTGTATCGAGGCCTTTGAGAAGGGTCGGCTTCGCCTTCCGGGCTAAGGGGCGGAGATTAATTTGTGTAAGGCATCATCCAATTGGGTCGCAGGTCCTGGGCAGGCATTTTTATGATGGGAAGGATGTTGGTTTTGGATGCAAGCTTCGTGGCAGCCATCTTATCATGGTTTCTCGTGTCCTTCGAAGTAGCAGGTATTATGAAGGCACATGCTGGGACATTGATTACGTAGGTCCCAGCATTGCTCTCCATTGAATGTAGGGCAAAGACAGGCTCAGAGAGTCTTGTATCAGTGCCTTTGAGCAGGGACAGCTTTGACCTCCTGGCTCAGGGAAGGCATTTCACACTCAGCCCTCAAACTGAAAGAAGTGTGATCCCAATCATAAAGGTAAAACAGGCACAGTTGAGAGATGTACCTCCTCCACCTGTTGTGGTAACGTGGGCTCAGGGAAGGCTATACTCGCAGGAGGGGTGTGAAGGTGATCCAGTAGCAGCCCATACAGCAAAGTACAATAGTCCAAAATAAAGGGAATGTGCAATCAAGGGTCGATAAAAATATATGTACTTTAATTAAACACACCATCTGCAAAAATAACAATACAGAAAAACACTACACAAACCCACCCCTGAGGAAAGAACATGGAATAAACAAAGATAGTAAAATGCAGCACTCTGAGTAATGAATCATCAGCGGAAGGATGTTCTTTAAAAGGATATATTCTTGTTTGGGAAAATGGATTAAAGGTGTCCTAACCAGTTTCTAAGGCCCAAAATGTGGGCCAAGGGGACGGTTAGCAGTCAATAAACCTTTCTGTGGTTCTTGACAGTTCAACAGTGTTGAACTAGGCTTCTTGGTACAGTTTGTGTGGTTCAAATCAGGCTTGAATGTGTCAGTCATGTTGTTCCAGATGCAGAGCAGGCATCGAGCCAGGGTTCAATTGAAGTTTGTTGCGGTTCAAAGAAATGCAGATCATGAGGGTCAGCAGGGTCAGTTTGACAGTCAGTTTGACAGCGAAGAGGCTGGTGATGAACAGTCTGATGCAGCATGAAGGTTTGCGGCTAGGTGAGGCCGCAGGGTTGGTTTGACTAATGATGAAGATCATCAGCAAATATTCTGGTGGCTCAAAAGGCTGTTTGAAGTGGCATTCAGTGAGTGCAGCAGGGTTAGTTTAATGGTGAAGATGCTGGTGAATGAGTGTGCAGTTGGAGTTGGGTTGCTCTGGTACAGCGTTTGAAGGTCACGATTCGAAGCATCCCACGGGGTCTGGTCAACTGTCGAAGAAGATCACCAATGAAGATGCTGCTGGTTCGAAGAGGTGGTCCAAAGGCTGCATATACAATTATGAGCTTCCAGTTCGAGCCAGGTCATTGACATGATCAGCTGCCGTGGTGTGACAGTGTACTAGTCTGTGGTGTGGAACAGTGCCTTGAAGATCCGTTGAGTGCCAAAGGCAACACCAGAGGGTCCTGTTAGTTTGAAAGAGTTGAACGATCTCGAAAAATGGTTGAGATCAGTTTTATGGCAAAACACAGGGGTCTTTGTTGTCTTGATTCTCTGGCTGCTGTAAATACCAATCCAGCGATTAAAGGAGCAGATTTGTCCTTGTTCTTCGGATTCCAGAAAAAGGGGAGTCTGGCATACAAGTGCAGCTGTTCTTCAAAGTGGTGAGGTGTTGTGTACTGTTGTGGCTGACGACAGAATAAAAGGTCTTGTCCCAGCAGCAGTGCACCCCCAATCTACCTTGGGGTTGGTTAAGAGACATAGCTTACCATTCTTTTGGACACTCAGTCTTCATCACAGTGGCAGAGGACTTTGGAAAGGTCAGCTCTCCAAACAGAGGTCCAAAGGTTTCTTCCTTAAATGTTTGTGCATAAGTGAATCAAAGGAGGCATGTGAGCCCCCTTCTTTTAAAGGCAAAGGTCTACATGTGATTGAACAAAAGCAAGCAAGCTTTAAGGGTCCAATCCCTGTTCTTGAACCAAGTGGACTTTGCCTACTGACATCACACCCACATTGGTCTCTGCTATAGGAAGTGAATGGTACAAGAAGAAAAGATAGAGAGAGAGGGAAACAAAATGGTGGAAACTACCATGAGCAGTAAAGTGCTCCGAATGCCTATGCGAACCTCCATCCCCTTCCCTTATCAATAGAAGCAAAGGGCCTTTTAGAGGGCAGCACCCTGGTGTGAGGCTACTCCTTTTGTGAATGGGTGTGCCCTTGCATTCCTGTTCCTTGAATAGCTTTGTGTGGAGTGGCTGTTTCTACAGGAGGGTGGTGCCTCATCTCACAAAGGAACACATAGGGGCAACCCTAAGAGCTACATTCCTGCTGGCAGCAGCAAGCTCAGTATGGTTTGGGGGAATACACATAATATTTTTACAGCTAAACTGTGCTCACATGGATGACTGTAGTTGGGATCATTATGAGAGATGCTAGCCAGCATACCTCAAACTCGGGTGTGGATTATATTTAAAATGTAGCATGCCATCAGGATATCATTTTTACAGTTATGCTATTTTGGTACAGGGGTGCATAAATTAAATGCAGCTCCTGTGCTGCAGAGACATGGTTATCACTGCTGCTGTCTAATAGGCAGTTATTGCCTCTGAACCTGCTCTGTGCCACTGGAGAGCAGGCACTGCAGATCAGGCTACTGATGCAGCGGGGCACATGTGTACACTATGTTTTTGGCATGAAGCTTATGAAAGGGGAATCATATTAGTAGATTTGCCTTACTGAGATGGAATTACTGTATCATTTTATAAATTTAATAAAAAATCAAAACAGCAAGGGCTTCTACACCCTTGCCAGATGGCAATCCTTCATACTTCTGAATTGTGCTTGAATTTTTCCAGAAATACTGCCCTCTCTGTGAAGTTGCATTTGGAGTATGCCTGGCCTAAAGTGAATACAACCTGCATTTTCTAGTGAACTTCGCGAAGGTTAACTATGAATCAGATGTTGAGAAGATCTGGATTTTCGTTGTACCTACACACCTCTTTCCCACCCTGTGATGGATTTACATTTGTGAATATCTGAGCAGGTCTCATGTCTAGGTCGGGGACTTGTAATCTGAACTCAAAGAGGTGCCCTTTAATGCATCACTGATATGGGTTGGTCTTTTTTTGTTCCCAAATGAAGGATGACTTTTTGAATGGGGACTGTGTCTTGTGATATCTAACCTAGATCCGATTTGGCAGCAGTATTCACCTTTTGTCTAAATGTTTGGTGTAAACATTTGATTTGTAACAAACAGTTTTGCTATAAATTGATTCCATTGCACAATCTGATAACTTATTGCATTTGTAAGCAGCCCGATAGTCACATGCTTCTAAGGGATGAGGAAGATATTGAATTGAGGGAGATAAATCACTGCTCAGACTTGAATATGAAGAGCACATCTTGTCTTCAGTGAATAACCATGACATCAAACAAGCCCCTGCACTGAAAGAGGTTATGTTCAAAAAACGCTAGCATGTAATATGTCACCGGTTTCAAGTGTGTAGACTAATCCACAACTTGAACGTAATGTATGTTTGACATTAGGGAGGTCAACTTTCGTTTGTCTCCATTGGCATGTCCTGTTGGGATAGAATAAACTTCTTTGATATGGAATCAGAAAATCCTGCCAAGCAATAGGATGGGTAACTCCATGAAGCAAGAGATCAGCATTTATTTATGAGGAAAAAATAATGTATGTTTGTTTCCAGTTAATATGATCCCTTTCAGGTAGAATAGTTATTGATCAATTTTAAGGGCTAGAAGACAGGATCAGTAACCCAAATCTATAATATTATGCGAGAGCCATGGGACCATAGTTTGGATTGTTGTTGGGTACTGACTTCTTTGCTTTTCTCTAGAGTTGCTGTATTGAAAAATATTGATACACTGCAGCACCTTCATAGTTAACTATACCATATGAAGTAACCAGAGAAGGTTTCTAAAAGATCCAGACATCTCAGGTCCCAGGGTCAAATAAATGTGACTATGAAGAATAGTATTGTTATTGCTTTGTCAACTCCAGTTGCAAGCATTTTCATTTGTTCAGGAAATTCTGTCTTCCAAAGGCCAGGTCAGTGCTACTTTGATACCCCAGAATCATTTATTGTGAATCACATGGAAGAAGTATCTTTTCGAGGTGCTTTGTGGAAACCAAACCACATGAGTTTCAGGAAAAGGACTAACTGTGGACTGATCCACGCAACTCCACCACGATCCAGTTTGTAGACACATTTTGTTAGGATTCTTTTACATGCAAAAATGTTACTCACCACTCCGAAATAGGCCGAAGATGCAGAGAAGTGACCTTGGAGATGATGGTGGTACAAGAATCGATATTCAGCCTTCCTCAAAGAGGGGCTCTTTTCCATAATGTACCTCTCTGCTGTTTCAGTTGGGACAGACAGAGGTATCAATTGAATAAAAGAGCGGGGAGAACACACACCGCCAATACCAATGCTGCAAAGGAATACAAAGATATTAGACAGTGTTGAGGTTAATGCAAGTGGTTAGAACAGTTGAATTAAATGGGCAACTACCTAGATAGATATTGGAGTGGAGCTTCCCCAGGATGATCTACAAGGAATAACACAAAATGAGTGGAAATGGTCTAATTTAATATCGGTCCCAACTATAGATATAGAATTAATAACAACTGACCTGAATAAGGATATATTGAGGAAAGGAATCCGGGAAACAGAAGACAACGACAGGAGAAAATAACAAATAGGGATGTTAGTATAGGGAAGTAGCCCCGAACGGCACGAGGGTCGCACTAGTGATCAGGGAGACATGAAAGACTGGATGTATGCGCCATGATTGCGGCAGAGAAAGCTTAACCGCCACAGGATTGATAACATCAGTAATGACATAGGGTCCCACATATTTGGGCAGAAGCGAGCATTTGCATGCAATTCACAAATTACGGGACGACAACCACACCTTCATGCCACTGCAATAGACTGGATCAGGTGATCGATGCACATCAGCATACTTCTTGGCACGATCTTGAGCTTTGAGTAAATGACAGCGTACATCCCGATGAATCTTATCGAGATCTCTCATACAATCTCTTGCTGCAGGATTAATGGCCGGTAATACCGGATCAAGTGGGAGTGCCCTAGGATGACCACCATACAGGGCAAAAAAGGGAGAAACTCCAGTTGATGTATGCATAGAGTTGTTATATGCAAATTCTGCATAAGGCAGAGAAGTAAACCAAAACTGTTGGAGCTGAAGGCATAAACAGCGTAGGTACCGTTCGATAGTAGCGTTAGTTCTCTCAGTCTGCCCATCCATTTGAGGATGGTAAGCCGAGGAGTACCTGTCCTCAATACCCAGAGAAGCTGTAAGAGCCTTCCAGAATCATGACGTAAATTGTGTGCCACGATCGGAAACAATAACCGAGGGTAATCCAAAGAAACGAAACACATTCGTCAAGAACAGTCTCGCCAATTCTGGAGCCGCAGGCAAACCAGAGCAAGGTATGAACAATGCATATTTTGTGAAATAATCAACGATTACCCAAATAGTGTCATAGCCCTGAACGTCAGGAAGTTCCACAATGAAATCCATTGACAGCATCTGCCAAGGTTTGTACGGAACAGGAAGAGGTTGTAACAAACCGACTGGTTTGGCTCTAGAAGTTTTACACTGAGTGCATATGGAACAAGTCAAAATGTAATCCTTTACATCACGAACCATGGAAGGCCACCAAGCCCAACGCCGTAAGGCTTCAAGAGTTTTTTGACTTCCTGGATGTGCAGCAATCAAGGAATCATGAGACCACTGAAGCGCTAAATCTCTAGCTTGACCTGAGGGTATATAGACGTGCCCTTGAATGAATGGCATACCCTGAATTATTTTCAGGTTGAGGTCAGTGATCTCTTTTGTATGGGTTGAGAGCCAATCAATGATAATTGAACGCAAAGAGGGCTGAACCGAACAACCACAAACAACTTTGTTCGGTAGAAGAGGAAGTGCTTCGATCTGTTGAGACTGGCCATCCACATGTAAGCGAGAGAGAGTATCAGATGAAACTTGGGCTTTAGCAGGACGGTATGTGATAACAAATTGGTATTGTGAAAAGAATAAATGCCACCGCGCCTGTCTAGCTGTAAGACATTTCATAGATTTGAAGGCTAGCAGACTGCGGTGATCCGAGTATACTGTTACAAGGTGTTTGGCCCCCAGAAGGTAATGTCTCCATTCCAAGAATGCGTCTCTGATGGCTAAAAGTTCGCGTTCTGTGATGGAATAATTTTTTTCGTAAGCTGTCAATTTACGAGAGAAGTAGACAACAGGATGAATTTCTCCCGAATGAGGACAGGTTTGAGACAACACCGCCCCAAGAGCATAACCTGAAGCATCAGCTTCAACAAAAAAAGGAAGCTCGGAATTAGGATGTTTAAGGACAGGGGCGGAAGTGAAGGCTGATTTTAATTGATCAAAAGCTTTCTGAGCTTCTGAAGACCATACAAATTGCACCTTGGCACTTGTCAGAGAGGTAAGAGGGGCAGAGATTTCAGAAAATCCATTGATGAAACGTCTATAAAAGTTTGGAAATCCCAGGAATGATTGTAAATATTTGACTGAACTGGGCACAGGCCATTGCAGGATCGCACTAATTTTGGACTGACTCATGCGCACTCCATTGTTAGTAAGATCATATCCCAAAAATTCCACCTCTGAGGCATGAAATATGCATTTTTTGGCTTTTACAAACAATCTATGTTCTCTCAGGCGTTGGAGTACTGTTTTGACATGTTTTTCGTGGTCTTCCTGGTTTTGTGAATAAATCAAAATGTCATCCAGGTAGACAACAACAAATTGATCGAGAATGTCATAAAACATATTGTTCATGAATGCCTGAAAAGTGGCCGGGGCATTACATAACCCAAAGGGCATGACAAGCTACTCAAATAGACCGTAACGTGTTTTGAATGCAGTCTTCCATTCGTCCCCCTCTCTCATGCGGACGAGATTGTAAGCTCCTCTGAGATCAAGCTTAGTAAAGATTTTGGAAGAACCCAATTGATCAAGGAGGACAGAAATCAGAGGAAGAGGGTACTGTTTTTTTATGGTTGCTGCATTTAAAGCACGATAATCAATACAAGGACGTAGATCCCCTTCCTTCTTAGGAACAAAGAAGAGTGGTGATGAAATTGGTGATTTGGAAGGACGAATGAATCCCATGGTCAAAATCTTGTCTATGTAATCTTTAAGGACTTCATCTTCTTTGAGAGTGAGGGAGTACACTCTGCCAGATAGTATCTTTACTCCCGGTATTAGGTCTATTGGGCAATCATAAGCTCAATGTGGGGGTAGAGTCTCCGCGATCCCTTTGTCAAAAACATCTGTGTAATCTGCATATTGAGAAGGTGTCACAGAGACAACATTTTTAGAGACAGCTCCAATGTGCATAGTAGGAGAAACCAGCGCCCTGACTGGACTATCCTGGGTAATACCGAGTAATGTAATACATCGAGTATTGCATATATTGGAAGGGAACTGAATCTGAGATGTCAACCAGTCGATGGCAGGATTATGAAGCTTCAACCAAGGAATGCCCAGAATGACTTTGTAGGATGGTGCTTTAATGATATCGAATGATATGTCTTCAGTATGGCCTTCATCAATACTCATATGCAGTGGAGCTGTTTGGTGAGTTACCATTCCTGAGACAAGAATTGAACCATCCACTGCATTCACTGTTTCAGGTATAGTTTTGCAAACCAGGGGTATTCTTGACATGGAGTCAAAGCATTGATCAACATAATTACCTGTTGCACCTGAATCAATCACGGCTGTTGTCTGGAATGAAACACTGTGATCTAAGGAAAATGTAACAGGTAGGCGGACTAAATGACTCGGATTCTGTAATGTAGAGTCCAAAGGTGAGTTTCCCGACATAGGGACTCTGTCTACTGTCGGGATTTGGCGTTTCCCGCCTTTCTTTTGGGTTTTTTGGAACATTCAGGCAATAAGTGATCAGAGGCCCCACAGTACATGCAGAGATTGTGTGATCTACGATATTCTCGTTGAGCAGGGGTAAGTGGTCCCCTAACTACACCAATCTGCGTAGGTTCTGGCGCAGGAAGTGAGGAAGACGAGGCCTCTGCTGAAACCATGCTGAACAATGCTGGTTTCTTTTCGCCACGTCTTTCGGATTTACAAGCATCAATCTGAAGGACTAAATCTAGCAGTTCCCCGAATGCCGTGGGGACTACAGGAACAGTGGAGAGGATGTCCTTTAATTCATCTGAGAGTCCTTGATAGAAGACGGCTGTCTTCTTTTCCTTAGGCCAGTCAGTTTCTGCTGCCAACTGATTGAACTGGGCCAAATAGACCAATAAAGAATTGTTCCCTTGTCGATGCTTTAAGAGTTCCAGGTCAGTAGCTTGAGTAGTATAACGAGTATCAAAAACTTTACTCATCATAGCAAGAAGGGCATCACAATTGTAGAGAACATGACTATTGGATTCCAACAATGGATTAGCCCATGCGGCTGCAGTGCCTCCTAAATGAGACAAAACAAAAGCCGCTTTAGTTGTAGAGGTGGGAAATGAAGCGGGGCGACACAGAAAATGCAGTTTACATTGGTTAATGAAGGTTCGATATTGTTTAGGGTCGCCTAGGAAGCATTCAGGAGGAGCTAGAGGGAACTGGGTTGTAAGCATGATCGAGTTTGATTCCTGCTGTGGGGGTGGAAACCCTGAACCTGATGCTGTAGCACCAGCACCGGCCATATGCGACGCTGGTGTGGTAACCAAAGTCTGAATGGCGGTAATACATTGACGCAGTGCCTCTTGTGCATTGGTCAAGTCGGTACGTAGATCCGTGACCATTTGCACGATTTGATTCAAAGCATCACTGACCTCCGTGGACATTTTCGTGGCAGCTAATTCTGTTACTCAGCACTACGAAATAGGCCGAAGATGCAGAGAAGTGACCTTGGAGATGATGGTGGTACAAGAATCGATATTCAGCCTTCCATCCCAGCTCCTCTGAGTACAAGACTCAGGCTTCCTCAAAGAGGGGCTCTTTTCCACAATGTACCTCTCTACTGTTTCAGTTGGGACAGACAGAGGTGTCAATTGAATAAAAGAGCGGGGAGAACACACACCGCCAATACCAATGCTGCAAAGGAATACAAAGATATTAGACAGTGTTGAGGGTAATGCAAGTGGTTAGAACAGTTGAACTAAATGGGCAACTACCTAGATAGATATTGGAGTGGAGCTTCCCCAGGATGATCTACAAGGAATAACACAAAATGAGTGGAAATGGTCTAATTTAATATTGGTCCCAGCTATAGATATAGAATTGATAACAGCTGACCTGAATAAAGATATATTGAGGAAATGAATCCGGGAAACAGAAGACAACGACAGGAGAAAATAACAAACAGGGATGTTAGTATAGGGAAGTAGCCCCGAACGGCACGAGGGTCGCACTAGTGCCGGGTTGGTGCAGTTTCATGAAAGCGTTTATCTGCACTTAAGGACAAATATCCAAACAAGTCGTGGATGTAAACAATAGCAGAGATGGGGATAGCCAATTAAGTATGTACCTGAACACACAAGTATACTGAGTAACTGTAGAAATGGTCCGGAATAGTTGACAGCAATTTGGTTCTGAGTGCAGAGCGGCAACCAGGAATGAAGTCCCGCAAGAGACAGAAGCGAGCCGAATCCAGTAACGTTCCAAGTCAAACAACCAGACGAGCACGACAGGAATAAAGGAGGAGACGAGGCAATCCAGAAGTCAGGCAAAGGTCAAAACCAGGAGTTCAGATGAGGAATCGTGTAGGAAGACACAAAGAGGAAACGGACGAAACCGCGTGTAGCTTGTAACACTAATTAGCAGCAACGAGCCCCTTGGAAGACGGTGGTTTTATAGTCGTAAGAGGGACGTGGCTTGCCGTACGTCTTCCACACGCAAGACGTGTCAGGTGACCCAGAGTCCGTCGAAGTTTGTACAGACGGCATGGTAGCCTGTATCTGGTCCATAGAGGAGCTTGTAAAGAAGTCATATTCTGCAAGGAGGTCCGCGGGGAAGCCTGAAGTGTAACAGCATCCTCCCCCAAAGACTCTGGCAACCCCTTGGCGGAATGGAAACTCCTCAGAAGATCCGGACAATGCAAATTGCAGAGAGGCTCCCAAGTACGGTCCACAGGCCCATACCCCTTCCAATCCACGAGGTAGAACAACGTACCCCTAGACACCCTGCAGTCCAGGATACGCGAGACCTCATATTCCTCCTCACCATCCACCAAAATCGGCGAAGGACGAGTAGGCAGACGGGTCCCGTGGATGAAAGGCTTGATCAGGGAGACATGAAAGACTGGATGTATGCGCCATGATTGCGGCAGAGAAAGCTTAACCGCCACAGGATTGATAACATCAGTAATGACATAGGGTCCCACATATTTGGGCAGAAGCGAGCATTTGCCTGCAATTCACAAATTACGGGACGACAACCACACCTTCATGCCACTGCAATAGACTGGATCAGGTGATCGATGCACATCAGCATACTTCTTGGCACGATCTTGAGCTTTGAGTAAATGACAGTGTACATACCGATGAATCTTATCGAGATCTCTCATACAATCTCTTGCTGCAGGATTAATGGCCGGTAATACCGGATCAAGTGGGAGTGCCCTAGGATGACCACCATACAGGGCAAAAAAGGGAGAAACTCCAGTTGATGTATGCATAGAGTTGTTATATGCAAATTCTGCATAAGGCAGAGAAGTAAACCAAAACTGTTGGAACTGAAGGCATAAACAGCGTAGGTACCTTTCGATATTAGCGTTAGTTATCTCAGTCTGCCCATCCATTTGAGGATGGTAAGCCGTGGAGTACCTGTCCTCAATACCCAGAGAAGCTGTAAGAGCCTTCCAGAATCATGACGTAAATTGTGTGCCTCGATCGGAAACAATAACCGAGGGTAATCCAAAGAAACGAAACACATTCGTCAAGAACAGTCTCGCCAATTCTGGAGCCGCAGGCAAACCAGAGCAAGGTATGAACAATGCATATTTTGTGAAATAATCAACGATTAACCAAATAGTGTCATAGCCCTGAACGTCAGGAAGTTCCACAATGAAATCCATTGACAGCATCTGCCAAGGTTTGTACGGAACAGGAAGAGGTGAGGTTGTAACAAACTGACTGGTTTGGCTCTAGAAGTTTTACACTGAGTGCATATGGAACATGTCAAAATGTAATCCTTTACATCATGAACCATGGAAGGCCACCAAGCTCAACGCCGTAAAGCTTCAAGAATTTTTTGACTTCCTGGATGTGCAGCAATCAAAGAATCGTGAGACCACTGAAGCGCTAAATCTCTAGCTTGACCTGAGGGTATATAGACGTGCCCTTGAATGAATGGCATACCCTGAATTATTTTCAGGTTGAGGTCAGTGATCTCCTTTGGATGGGTTGAAAGCCAATCAATGATAATTGAACGCAAAGAGGGCTGAACCGAACAACCACAAACAACTTTGTTCGGTAGAAGAGGAAGTGCTTCGATCTGTTGAGACTGGCCATCCACATGTAAGCGAGAGAGAGTATCAGCCGAAACTTGGGCTTTAGCAGAACGGTCTGTGATAACAAATTGGTATTGTGAAAAGAATAAATGCCATCGCGCCTGTCTAGCTGTAAGACATTTCATAGATTTGAAGGCTAGCAGACTGCGGTGATCCGAGTATACTGTTACAAGGTGTTTGGCCCCAGAAGGTAATGTCTCCATTCCAAGAATGCGTCTCTGATGGCTAAAAGTTCGCGTTCTGTGATGGAATAATTTTTTTCGTAAGCTGTCAATTTACGAGAGAAGTAGACAACAGGATGAATTTCTCCCGAATGAGGACAGGTTTGAGACAACACCGCCCCAAGAGCATAACCTGAAGCATCAGCTTCAACAAAAAAAGGAAGCTCGGGATTAGGATGTTTAAGGACAGGGGCAGAAGTGAAGGCTGATTTTAATTGATCAAAAGCTTTCTGAGCTTCTGAAGACCATACAAATTGCACCTTGGCACTTGTCAGAGAGGTAAGAGGGGCAGAGATTTCAGAAAATCCATTGATGAAACGTCTATAAAAGTTTGCAAATCCCAGGATGATTGTAAAGATTTGACTGAATTGGGCACAGGCCATTCCAGGATCGCACTAATTTTGGCCTGACTCATGCGCACTCCATTGTTAGTAAGATCATATCCCAAAAATCCTCCTCTGAGGCATGAAATATGCACTTTTCGGCTTTTACAAACGATCTATGTTCTCTCAGGCTTTGGAGTACTGTTTTGACATGTTTTTCGTGGTCTTACTGGTTTTGTGAATAAATCAAAATGTCATCCAGGTAGACAACAACAAATTGATCGAGAATGTCGTAAAACAGATTGTTCATGAATGCCTGAAAGGTGGCCGGGGCATTACATAACCCAAAGGGCATGACAAGATACTCAAATAGACTGTAACGTGTTTTGAATGCAGTCTTCCATTCGTCCCCCTCTCTCATGCGGACGAGATTGTAAGCTCCTCTGAGATCAAGCTTAGTAAAGATTTTGGAAGAACCCAATTGATCAAGGAGGACAGAAATCAGAGGAAGAGTACTGTTTTTTTATGGTTGCTGCATTTAAAGCACGATAATCAATACAAGGACGTAGATCCCCTTCCTTCTTAGGAACAAAGAAGAGTGGTGGTGAAATTGGTGATTTGGAAGGACGAATGAATCCCATGGTCAAAATCTTGTCTATGTAATCTTTAAGGACTTCATCTTCTTTGAGAGTGAGGGAGTACACTCTGCCAGATAGTGTCTTTACTCCCGGTATTAGGTCTATTGGGCAATCATAAGCTCTTTGTGGGGGTAGAATCTCCGCCATCCCTTTGTCAAAAATATCTGTGTAATCTGCATATTGAGAAGGTATCATAGAGACAACATTTTTAGAGACAGCTCCAATGTGCATAGTAGGAGAAACCAGCGCCCTGACTGGACTATCCTGGGTAATACCGAGTAATGTAGTACATCGAGTATTGCATATATTGGAAGGGAACTGAATCTGAGATGTCAACCAGTCGATGGCAGGATTATGAAGCTTCAACCAAGGAATGCCCAGAATGACTTTGTAGGCTGGTGCTTTAATGATATCGAATGATATGTCTTCAGTATGGCCTTCATCGGTACTCATATGCAGTGGAACTGTTTGGTGAGTTACCATTCCAGAGACAAGAATTGAACCATCCACTGCATTCACTGTTTCAGGTATAGTTTTGCGAACCAGGGGTAATCTTGACATGGAGTGAAAGCATTGATCAACATAATTACCTGTTGCACCTGAATCAATCACGGCTGTTGTCTGGAATGAAACACTGTGATCTAAGGAAAATGTAACAGGTAGGCGGACTAAATGACTCGGATTCTGTAATGTAGAGTCCAAAGGTGAGTTTCCCGACATAGGGACTCTGTCTACTGTCAGGATTTGGCGTTTCCCGCCTTTCTTTTGGGTTTTTTGGAACATTCAGGCAATAAGTGATCAGAGGCCCCACAGTACATGCAGAGATTGTGTGATCTACGATATTCTCGTTGAGCAGGGGTAAGTGGTCCCCTAACCACACCAATCTGCGTAGGTTCTGGCGCAGGAAGTGAGGAAGACGAGGCCTCTGCTGAAACCATGCTGAACAATGCTGGTTTCTTTTCGCCACGTCTTTCGGATTTACAAGCATCAATCTGAAGGACTAAATCTAGCAGTTCCCCGAATGCCGCGGGGACTACAGGAACAGTGGAGAGGATGTCCTTTAATTCATCTGAGAGACCTTGATAGAAGACGGCTGTCTTCTTTTCCTTAGGCTAGTCAGTTTCTGCTGCCAACTGATTGAACTGGGCCAAATAGACCAATAAAGAATTGTTCCCTTGTCAATGCTTTAAGAGTTCCAGGTCAGTAGCTTGAGTAGTATAACGAGTATCAAAAACTTTACTCATCATAGCAAGAAGGGCATCACAATTGTAGAGAACATGACTATTGGATTCCAACAATGGATTAGCGCATGCGGCTGCAGTGCATCCTAAATGAGACAAAACAAGAGCCGCTTTAGTTGTAGAGGTGGGAAATGAAGCGGGGCGACACAGAAAATGCAGTTTGCATTGGTTAATGAAGGTTCGATATTGTTTAGGGTCGCCTAGGAAGCGTTCAGGAGGAGCTAGAGGGAACTGGGTTGTAAGCATGATCGAGTTTGATTCCTGCTGTGGAGGTGGAAACCCTGACCCTGATGCTGTAGCACCAGCACCGGCCATCTGTGACGCTGGTGTGGTAACCAAAGTCTGAATGGCGTCATACATTGATGCAGTGCCTATTGTGCATTGGTCAAGTCGGTACGTAGATCCGTGACCATTTGCACGTTTTGATATAAAGCATCACTGACCTCCGTGGACATTTTCGTGGCTGCTAATTCTGTTACTCACCACTCCGAAATAGGCCAAAGATGCAGAGAAGTGACCTTGGAGATGATGGTGGTACAAGATCGATATTCAGCCTTCCATCCCAGCTCCCCTGAGTACAAGACTCAGGCTTCCTCAAAGAGGGGCTCTTTTCCACAATGTACCTCTCTGCTGTTTCAGTTGGGACAGACAGAGGTGTCAATTGAGTAAAAGAGCGGGGAGAACACACACCGCCAATACCAATGCTGCAAAGGAATACAAAGATATTAGACATTGTTGAGGTTAATGCAAGTGGTTAGAACAGTTGAATTAAATGGGCAACTACCTAGATAGATATTGGAGTGGAGCTTCCCCAGGATGATCTACAAGGAATAACACAAAATGAGTGGAAATGGTCTAATTTAATATCGGTCCCAACTGTAGATATAGAATTGATAACAACTGACCTGAATAAGGATATATTGAGGAAATGAATCCGGGAAACAGAAGACAACGACAGGAGAAAATAACAAACAGGGATGTTAGTATAGGGAAGTAGCCCCGAACGGCACGAGGGTCACACTAGTGCCGGGTTGGTGCAGTTTCAGGAAAGCGTTTATCTGCACTTAAGGACAAATATCCAAACAAGTCGTGGATGTAAATAATAGCAGAGATGGGGATAGCCAATTAAGTATGTACCTGAACACACAAGTATACCGAGTAGCTGTAGAAATGGTCCGGAATAGTTGACAGCAATTTGGTTCTGAGAGCAGAGCGGCAACCAGGAATGAAGTCCCGCAAGAGACAGAAGGGAGCCGAATCCAGTAACGTTCCAAGTCAAACAACCAGATGAGCACGACAGGAATAAAGGAGGAGACGAGGCAATCCAGAAGTCAGGCAAAGGTCAAAACCAGGAGTTCAGATGAGGAATCGTGTAGGAAGACACGAAGAGGAAAAGGACGAAACCGCGTGTAGCTTGTAACGCTAATTAGCAGCAACGAGCCCCTTGGAAGACGGTGGTTTTATAGACGTAAGAGGGGCGTGGCTTGCCATACGTCTTCCACACACAAGACGTGTCAGGTGACCCAGAGTCCGTCGAAGTTTGTACAGACGGCATGGTAGCCTGTATCTGGTCCATAGAGGAGCTTGTAAAGAAGTCGTATTCTGCAAGGAGGTCCGCGGGGAAGCCTGAAGTGTAACAGCATCCTCCCCCAAAGACTCCGGCAACCCCTTGGCGGAATGGAAACTCCTCAGAAGATCCGGACAATGCAAATTGGAGAGAGACTCCCAAGTACGGTCCTCAGGCCCATACCCCTTCCAATCCACGAGGTAGAACAACGTACCCCTAGACACCCTGCAGTCCAGGATACGCGAGACCTCATATTCCTCCTCACCATCCACCAAAATCGGTGAAGGACGAGTAGGCAGACGGGTCCCGTGGATGAAAGGCTTGATCAGGGAGACATGAAAGACTGGATGTATGCGCCATGATTGCGGCAGAGAAAGCTTAACTGCCACAGGATTGATAACAACAGTAATGACATAGGGTCCCACATATTTGGGCAAAAGCGAGCATTTGCCTGCAATTCACAAATTACGGGACGACAACCACACCTTTATGCCACTGCAATAGACTGGATCAGGTGATCGATGCACATCAGCAAACTTCTTGGCACGATCTTGAGCTTTGAGTAAATGACAGCGTACATCCCGATGAATCTTATCGAGATCTCTCATACAATCTCTTGCTGCAGGATTAATGGCCTGTAATACCGGATCAAGTGCGAGTGCCCTAGGATGACCACCATACAGGGCAAAAAAGGGAGAAACTCCAGTTGATGTATGCATAGAGTTGTTATATGCAAATTCTGCATAAGGCAGAGAAGTAAACCAAAACTGTTGGAACTGAAGGCATAAACAGCGTAGTTACCGTTTGATAGTAGCGTTAGTTCTCTCAGTCTGCCCATCCATTTGAGGATGGTAAACCGAGGAGTACCTGTCCTCAATACGCAGAGAAGCTGTAAGAGCCTTCCAGAATCATGACGTAAATTGTGTGCCACGATCGGAAACAATAACCGAGGGTAATCCAAAGAAACGAAACACATTCGTCAAGAACAGTCTCGCCAATTCTGGAGCCGCAGGCAAACCAGAGCAAGGTATGAACAATGCATATTTTGTGAAATAATCAACGATTAACCAAATAGTGTCATAGCCCTGAACGTCAGGAAGTTCCAGAATGAAAATCATTGACAGCATCTGCCAAGGTTTGTACGGAACAGGAAGAAGTTGTAACAAACCGACTGGTTTGGCTCTAGAAGTTTTACACTGAGTGCATATGGAACAAGTCAAAATGTAATACTTTACATCACGACCATGGAAGGCCACCAAGCCCAACGCCGTAAGGCTTCAAGAGTTTTTTGACTTCCTGGATGTGCAGCAATCAAAGAATCGTGAGACCACTGAAGCGCTAAATCTCTAGCTTGACCTGAGGGTATATAGACGTGCCCTTGAATGAATGGCATACCCTGAATTATTTTCAGGTTGAGGTCAGTGATCTCTTTTGGATGGGTTGAGAGCCAATCAATGATAATTGAACGCAAAGAGGGCTGAACCGAACAACCACAAACAACTTTGTTCGGTAGAAGAGGAAGTGCTTCGATCTGTTGAGACTGGCCATCCACATGTAAGCGAGAGAGAGTATCAGCCGAAACTTGGGCTTTAGCAGGACGGTATGTGATAACAAATTGGTATTGTGAAAAGAATAAATGCCACCGCGCCTGTCTAGCTGTAAGACATTTCATAGATTTGAAGGCTAGCGGACTGCGGTGATCCGAGTATACTGTTACAAGGTGTTTGGCCCCCAGAAGGTAATGTCTCCATTCCAAGAATGCGTCTCTGATGGCTAAAAGTTTGCGTTCTGTGATGGAATAATTTTTTCATAAGCTTTCAATTTACGAGAGAAGTAGACAACAGGATGAATTTCTCCCGAATGAGGACAGGTTTGAGACAACACCGCCCCAAGAGCATAACCTGAAGCATCAGCTTCAACAAAAAAGGAAGCTCGGGATAAGAATATTTAAGGACAAGGGCGGAAGTGAAGGCTGATTTTAATTGATCAAAAGCTTTCTGAGCTTCTGAAGACCATACAAATTGCACCTTGGCACTTGTCAGAGAAGTAAGAGGGGCAGAGATTTCAGAAAATCCATTGATGAAACGTCTATAAAAGTTTGCAAATCCCAGGAATGATTGTAAAGATTTGACTGAATTGTGCACAGGCCATTCCAGGATCGCACTAATTTTGGACTGACTCATGCGCACTCCATTGTTAGTAAGATCATATCCCAAAAATTCCACCTCTGAGGCTTGAAATATGCACTTTTCGGCTTTTACAAACAATCTATGTTCTCTCAGGCGTTTGAGTACTGTTTTGACATGTTTTTCGTGGTCTTCCTGGTTTTGTGAATAAATCAAAATGTCATCCAGGTAGACAACAACAAATTGATCGAGAATGTCATAAAACAGATTGTTCATGAATGCCTGAAAGGTGGCCGGGGCATTACATAACCCAAAGGGCATGACAAGATACTCAAATAGCCCGTAACGTGTTTTGAATGCAGTCTTCCATTCATCCCCCTCTCTCATGCGGACGAGATTGTAAACTCCTCTGAGATCAAGCTTAGTAAAGATTTTGGAAGAACCCAATTGATCAAGGAGGACAGAAATCAGAGGAAGAGGGTACTGGTTTTTTTATGGTTGCTGCTATTAAAGCACTATAATCAATACAAGGACGTAGATCCCCTTCCTTCTTAGGAACAAAGAAGAGTGGTGATGAAATTGGTGATTTGGAAGGACGAATGAATCCCATGGTCAAAATCTTGTCTATGTAATTTTTAAGGACTTCATCTTCTTTGAGAGTGAGGGAGTACACTCTGCCAGATAGTATCTTTACTCCCGGTATTAGGTCTATTGGGCAATCATAAACTCTATGTGGGGGTAGAGTCTCCGCCATCCCTTTGTCAAAAACATCTGTGTAATCTGCATATTGAGAAGGTATCACAGAGACAACATTTTTAGAGACAGCTCCTGACTGGACTATCCTGGGTAATACCGAGTAATGTAGTACATCGAGTATTGCATATATTGGAAGGGAACTGAATCTGAGATGTCAACCAGTCGATGGCAGGATTATGAAGCTTCAACCAAGGAATGCCCAGAATGACTTTGTAGGCTGGTGCTTTAATGATATCGAATGATGTGTCTTCAGTATGGCCTTCATCGGTACTCATATGCAGTGGAACTGTTTGGTGAGTTACCATTCCAGAGACAAGAATTGAACCATCCACTGCATTCACTGATTCAGGTATAGTTTTGCGAACCAGTGGTATTCTTGACATGGAGTCAAAGCATTGATCAACATAATTACCTGTTGCACCTGAATCGATCACGGCTGTTGTCTGGAATGAAACACTGTGATCTAAGGAAAATGTAACAGGTAGGCGGACTAAATGACTCGGATTGTGTAATGTAGAGTCCAAAGGTGAGTTTCCCGACATAGGGACTCTGTCTACTGTCGGGATTTGGCGTTTCCCGCCTTTCTTTTGGGTTTTTTGGAACATTCAGGCAATAAGTGATCAGAGGCCCCACAGTACATGCAGAGATTGTGTAATCTACGATATTCTCGTTGAGCAGGGGTAAGTGGTCCCCTAACCACACCAATCTGCGTAGGTTCTGGCGCAGGAAGTGAGGAAGACGAGGCCTCTGCTGAAACCATGCTGAACAATGCTGGTTTCTTTTCGCCACGTCTTTCGGATTTACAAGCATCAATCTGAAGGACTAAATCTAGCAGTTCCCCGAATGCCGTGGGGACTACAGGAACAGTGGAGAGGATGTACTTTAATTCATCTGAGAGACCTTGATAGAAGACGGCTGTCTTCTTTTCCTTAGACCAGTCAGTTTCTGCTGCCAACTGATTGAACTGAGCCAAATAGACCAATAAGGAATTGTTCCCTTGTCGATGCTTTAAGAGTTCCAGGTCAGTAGCTTGAGTAGTATAACAAGTATCAAAAACTTTACTCATCATAGCAAGAAGGGCATCACAATTGTAGAGAACATGACTATTGGATTCCAACAATGGATTAGCCCATGCGGCTGCAGTGCCTCCTAAATGAGACAAAACAAAAGCCGCTTTAGTTGTAGAGGTGGGAAATGAAGCGGGGCGACACAGAAAATGCAGTTTGCATTGGTTAATGAAGGTTCGATATTGTTTAGGGCCGCCTAGGAAGCGTTCAGGAGGAGCTAGAGGGAACTGGGTTGTAAGCATGACCGAGTTTGATTCCTGCTGTGGAGGTGGAAACCCTGAACCTGATGCTGTAGCACCAGCACCGGCCATCTGTGACGCTGGTGTGGTAACCAAAGTCTGAATGGCGTCCATACATTGACGCAGTGCCTCTTGTGCATTGGTCAAGTCGGTACGTAGATCCGTGACCATTTGCACGATTTGATTCAAAGCATCACTGACCTCCGTGGACATTTTCGTGGCTGCTAATTCTGTTACTCACCACTCCGAAATAGGCCGAAGATGCAGAGAAGTGACCTTTGAGATGATGGTGGTACAAGAATCGATATTCAGCTTTCCATCCCAGCTCCCCTGAGTACAAGACTCAGGCTTCCTCAAAGAGGGGCTCTTTTCCACAATGTACCTCTCTGCTGTTTCAGTTGGGACAGACAGAGGTGTCAATTGAATAAAAGAGCGGGGAGAACACACACCGCCAATACCAATGCTGCAAAGGAATACAAAGATATTAGACAGTGTTGAGGTTAAGCATCACAGGTCAAAGCATCACTGACCTCCGTGGACATTTTCGTGGCTGCTAATTCTGTTACTCACCACTCCGAAATAGGCCGAAGATGCAGAGAAGTGACCTTTGAGATGATGGTGGTACAAGAATCGATATTCAGCTTTCCATCCCAGCTCCCCTGAGTACAAGACTCAGGCTTCCTCAAAGAGGGGCTCTTTTCCACAATGTACCTCTCTGCTGTTTCAGTTGGGACAGACAGAGGTGTCAATTGAATAAAAGAGCGGGGAGAACACACACCGCCAATACCAATGCTGCAAAGGAATACAAAGATATTAGACAGTGTTGAGGTTAATGCAAGTGGTTAGAACAGTTGAATTAAATGGGCAACTACCTAGATAGATATTGGAGTGGAGCTTCCCCAGGATGATCTACAAGGAATAACACAAAATGAGTGGAAATGGTCTAATTTAATATCGGTCCCAACTATAGATATAGAATTGATAACAACTGACCTGAATAAGGATATATTGAGGAAATGAATCCGGGAAACAGAAGACAACGACAGGAGAAAATAACAAACAGGGATGTTAGTATAGGGAAGTAGCCCCGAACGGCACGAGGGTCGCACTAGTGCCGGGTTGGTGCAGTTTCAGGAAAGTGTTTATCTGCACTTGAGGGCACTCTCACAGGAGAGTCACTCAATGTTCCACAATCCAACAGAAGACAAATATCCAAACAAGTCGTGGATGTAAACAATAGCAGAGATGGGGATAGCCAATTAAGTATGTACCTGAACACACAAGTATACAGAGTAGCTGTAGAAATGATCCGGAATAGTTGACAGCAATTTGGTTCTGAGTGCAGAGCGGCAACCAGGAATGAAGTCCCGCAAGAGACAGAAGGGAGCCGAGTCCAGTAACGTTCCAAGTCAAACAACCAGACGAGCACGACAGGAATAAAGGAGGAGACAAGGCAATCCAGAAGTCAGGCAAAGGTCAAAACCAGGAGTTCAGATGAGGAATCGTGTAGGAAGACACGAAGAGGAAACGGACGAAACCGCGTGTAGCTTGTAACGCTAATTAGCAGCAACGAGCCCCTTGGAAGACGGTGGTTTTATAGTCCTAAGAGGGGCGTGGCTTGCCGTACGTCTTCCACGTACAAGACGTGCCAGGTGACCCGGAGTCCCTCGAAGTTTGTACAGATGCCATGGTAGCCTGTATCTGGTCCATAGAGGAGCTTGTAAAGAAGTCGTATTCTGCAAGGAGGCCCGCGGGGAAGCCTGAAGTGTAACAATAAACCATAACCCAAAGTTTGTAGGAATTGTTCATTAGCACGTCATGGATCTAAGGCAGGGCCATTACTTTTTTCTGACTTTCTCTAAACCATGGTGTGCATTAATGACATTCTAAAGTCTGATATTGTCTGCCGAGTAAGCAATGTCGACTCAATCTGAGATCAACATGCCATCATCAAACTCCATTTGTAGGAGTCCTGGCTGGATCATGTTATATGCTACCATGGAAAATACCCTTTGTTTCCATCTCCTACTTGTCCCAAAGTAGTATTCATAAGTGAACCCAACCACCACCATTTTCTTGCAAGCCCTGCTGTCCCCAAGGCATATTTTATGTGCAAACAACATGTATCACAAACTAGTCTATACAAATCTTCGGATATAAAGAGACATGGAAAATGCATGTGAACATCTCAGTTATTTCTGCTCTCTAATTTGTCAACTTGGGAATCGTAGTTTCATCATTCAAACACAGCCTTCCTGACATGTGCTATGGACTCAAACGCTGAAAATATGCCCACTCAGTACATATCCCTTCTGCAGCATTTCCTTCATGCGGCATTGACTCATAAACACCCAAAATATGACACACTAACAAACCTATTGCCACTCCTTCTAAATACAAAAGAGTGTGGGACAATGATGTATGCAAAAGAAAAGTGTTCAAGAAACAATATGTCAGGACGGTTGAGCAGTTAGCTTCCCTTCCCCACGTTTTCAGCATGGGGCAAGGTTCCAGCTTCGCACACACTCTGGCTTCTTGGCCACGAGGATACGGTTCAAAGCACAGACATCGGGGCCTTCTGCCAAAGCCTCTTTCCAATAACAGTCTCTTACTGCAGTGGGTCTGTCGTAACAAGCAAAGTCTCAAAGTTCAGTTTGTATAAGGATTTTCACATGCGCAAATTCTCGCTTTCAATGTTTAATGTTCATCACGGGTCTCCCTCTTCAGGCTGATACCCCCTTTTTATCACAATATTCACACTTGGTCTCCCTTGTTCGGGCTCGGACCATGGATCTCCCTCATTCAGGCTTGGATCCCCTTGATATGGATCTCCCTCATTCGAGCTAGGATCCTCGTGATATGTAGCTCCCTCATTTCATTTGGGCTCGGATCCTGTTGATATCAAAATCGGATCTTGATATCAAAATCGAAGACATTCGATTGTGCAATTCTGTTTTGCTTAAACCATCTTAGGACAACTTCGATTAACTTCACACAATTATTCTCATCAATCTTCTACTTTCGTTTCTCTTGGCGGGATACCTTTCAGAGACTTTTGAATTAGCACATTCACAGTGCCAGAGCACTCTGTCAACGGTATCGTATCTTTCCTTCTCAAGTGCAAACATTCATCAACAGTTTAGCTTTACTCGCGCCTTTCATCACACACGTTTAACAAAGTTTGTTCCAGCGCTCATTATACAATGTCGCCGCTTGCAGACCGGTCATGCATTGGTCTCCCCAACTCACTGGCTGTGATGCTCTTTCTGACACTTCTTTGTTCTGGGGGATAATGGCAATACCCCGGTAGTTGCTATTGCTCCTCCCCACCTTGGTCAGATATGTGGGAGGGCCTTCAGTATCTCCAACACACAATGCATGATTCTTTAGTCTGGTTTCCTGGCCTTACGCTTTCCACTTCAAGGGTTTCTTGAAAATAACAACATCTGGCTGAAAAGGTCAAGGGTAATTCCCCTCTTAGGAACCCTTGTTGGTTTGTCGTCTTTCTCCCCTCGTTCAGCTGCTTGAAACTGCTGTACCTTTGTGTGCTTTGCATTGCTCAGAGTGTGCTTTTGTGCTCTGCCTTTTCTCTGTGTGGGGAAGTCTAATGGAAGTCAGGTGCGAGTGATTGGCAGTAATTGCCTGACCTCGTCTGACCATAGTAGCGGGATATGTCAGATACACTGCTCGGTTGGGACTCTGTTTTCTCCCAGTGCGAGCTGTCCATGTGAAAGTGCTGTGAAAGGGAAAGGGGGGGGGGTAAGGTTCCCACATATCCTACCTGGTATGAGGGGGTAAAGGTGTTGTAGGGGGAGGGATACCACGTCTCGCCATCCGGTGTCCCACTCCCTGATGACCCCTCACCCAGGTGATCCTCCCACACTGGTCCACACCAGGGTCTGGATCGAAAGGTGATGGCCGTGCCCTGGCCACCTGAGGGAGAGATCTGCTGGGACTAGCGGGTGAGACACCTTCTGGATTCTCATACAATCCTGCTGAATTGCAAATGTTACCATGCCTGGATTCATCATGACTTTGCAGATTCTAATCTTGCAATGTTCCCTATCCTAATTCCTCTTGGGATCCTGATTATCAGTGGGTAACTGGCAGCAATTTGAACATGTAAAAAAGCATTGGGCAAATCATACAAATCTTAGGCATGCGCTTCTGTCCCTTTTTCCTGCACAAAACAACATACATTGGTGTTGCCACGATGTCTTTTAATGGAACACATACATGCTACGCACATTATAACCACTCAACCATTCCTAATGCAATATCACATGTCTTCTCCATTTTCTACTTAAGAACCAGATGTAACCCAACAATCGATAAAATGAAATGAAAAAGTCTTTGCATTTCTTTGGTCTGTCTCTGTGCAACCAAGTGAAGGTTTCTGAAGTTGCAATGCCCGGCGCATTGGATATCCCTTCCTCCTTCTCACCAACATCAGCACCACTTTCTATTTCCTGTTCCAATTAAGTTTGCTCATTTCTAATATCATCCCACCATGGCTCTGTAATGACATCCTCATTATTGTCAATGGCTTCAACACAGGAAATATATCTTGCAGGGTTCTATGGGACCATGTATCCACATAATGCATAAAAATGGCTGGTGAATGAGAAACAAACACCCTAAACTCAGGTGACCTAAAGTGCTTTAGCCAATGATAAAGAAGCTAGTTGAATAAGAAACTAACTTCTAACAGTGTGAATTAGTAGCTGGTGAATGCAAAGCCAACTTCAGCTTTTGAATAAGATGCTGTTGAATAAGAAACTAACTTCAGAAAGGTTATATTGATCTAGCCTCCAACATTACAGCATTACATCTTCATACAATAACCTTTCTCTATATATAACCCCCACACCAAAAACCCGATATTTTAACATAAAGAAAACCAGCTTGTTATTGCCATTTGCTTATTTTCAAATCAAAATAACATATTTAGTATCTCAGCACCTTCCTCCAACGGTATTGCTTCTTTCTAACTGCATGCATTCATGTTATTACCTGACCAATGGGGTTTTAATTTGTTTTAGGCAGTGAGGGAAATACTTGATTGAACAGAAAATTATTCTTAAGAACAAATATACTCTATCCTACAGCACATAGAAGCAATAGTCTCATTTGGCGCGACGTGGTTCATTTCTACCTACTTTGGTGAACTGCTCAGAGTCTGGAGAAGGCTGAGCTACAGAAAGCGCCCAGTTTCCCATCTGCGATTGCTTAATGCAGCCGCCAGATGCTGTGTGCATATGAATAAAAGGTGGTTTTATTAAGTTGGTAACCGCAAACTTGATGCAGCATTAGTGTGTAGGGATATGGTCCGTCATGGAACACCATTCCCCTCTGTACAAATGGTTACTTTCAGATGTTACACCATTACCCCAGCTTGTCGTTTTTATAAAGAAGGACTTTCTTCCGAAGCACAGCCTAACAAGACTTGTTCTAAAGGTGAGTGAATTCTGCATAATGACATAGTCTCTGCTTTGTCAGCACAACTCTTGTTGTTCTTGACCATTCTTTCATATCATGTTATTAGGATTTGTATGGCACACCACTGCCTGCATTTTCTGCAGGCACTCTGGTGGATATGGAAGAGTGGGTGGATTTTGTAGTAGTAGGAAATGGAGAAATTGCAGTGCTTTGTGTTGAGACTGTAGATCTGCATGTAAGATGTCTAGGTGTGAAGTGCAGGATGCATTGTGCCTATAGTGTAGCTGTGTGTTGGCCAACGGCGCAGACGAAGAAATATTCACCTCCACATGCGCAGGAGAACACGCAAGATCCATCATAAATGACTCCCTTTCCTCGGGTATCTTTCCCGACGCATTCAAAACGGTTCATGTCAAACCTCTATTAAAAAAAAACTTCTGTCGACCCCCTCGAGCCCAAAAACTACCGCCCCATCTCAAACACGAGGTTCCTTGCCAAACTCATTGACTGAAGAGCCTACTCCCAACTAAATGTCTTTGTCGAGGCCAACAATCTCCTAGACCCTGCACAATCAGGTTTCAGAGTCCGTCACAGAACCAAAGCCACCCTAACCGCAATCTGGGATGACCTCAAAATACCGGCCGACTCCGTGGGATGCACCGCATTAATCCTTCTTGACCTACCCGCCGCCTTCGACACGATCAATCACTTAATCCTCCTTGACCGCCTCCACTCCCTAGGAATTCGTGGAACCTCTCTTAAATGGTTAGCTTCATTCCTCAAAGATAGGTACCAAATAACAATACTCTCCACCTATTCCTCCCAAGCCCGACCAGTCGACACGGGAGTCCCACAAGGTGCATGCCTATCTTCCCTGCTGTTCAATCGCTACTTGATCACCCTCCCACCAATAATTCGCTCACACAACATCCTGTGTTACAACTACGCTGACGACACTCAACTAATCCTAAAACTCCTGAACTCAAAACCCAACTTCCGACCTGACCTCGCCTCCTGCCTCCTTGACATAGAGCTCTGGATGACCCAAAGCCACCTCTTGTTAAACCCCTCCAAAACTGAAATCATGGTATGTGGCAACTTCGAACTTCTTCCAGACCCACTACCCTGGCCATCCGCCATGGGCAACCCACCGACCCCCTCTAACACAGTAAAAAACCTTGGATGCACGCTTGACTCTGACCTAACACTCTCGCGCCAAGTCAACAACGTCTCAAAGTCATGCCACTACCACCTTAAAACCCTTAAGCGCATCTTTCCATATCTCTCCTTTCCCAACAGACTCTCCGCAGTCCAATCAATTATTATATCAAGACTCGACTACGCAAACCCCCTCTACCTCGGACTCCACACATACCAACTGAATAAACTTCAAAGGGCACAAAATGCTGCAGCCAAACTGCTACTTGCGCTTGGCCCAAGAGACCACATCTCCCCGGCCCTTAAGACTCTGCACTGGCTTCCAGTCGCCCGAACGGTGACCTTCAAAACCTTATGCATCTCCCATCGAGCAGTGCATAAAACCAGACCTCAATATCTTCAAAACAAGCTAAAACCCTATCACCCTCAACGCACTCTAAGATCAAGCTCAGCTGGCCTCCTAATCATCCCTAAAACAAACTCAGTCAGGTTAGGCGGATCATCATTCTGAGCCTTGGCCCCCACACTGTGGAACGCACTCCCACCCCACATCCACCTTACTGAGGATCTAATGTCTTTCCGCTAACTGCTGAAAACCTGGCTCTTCCCCTAGAACCAACCTGTACGCAAAATGACCCAAACAGAATAAAAGCACCTCAATGATACCAACCCAACAAACTACCAGATGTGAGAATCAACATCTAATAACCACTAATATAAACTGAAAAGACAAACAGAACAGAATGAGTAAAGTAGAGCAAAGCAGCAAAGTGAATAATAAGAATAAATCATACAAAAACAGATTTAAATCAATGAAATGGATATAATGCATGATGAATAAATGGAGTGAATGGAGTGGATGAAATCGATAGAACCGATGAAACATGTAAAACGGATGAATGCACTGACCGGATGAATGCGGTAAGCAGATGAGTGTGTAGATCGGATTAGTGTGTAGATATGAGGAGTGTATAGAACGGATGAATATGTTGAATGGATGAGTGTGTAGAGCGGCTGGATGTGCAGAATGGATGAACGCGTAGAGCAGATAAGTGCGTAAGTACAGAGATGAGTGTGTAGACTGAGTGACTGCAGAAAAATGTGAAGAACGCTGAGAAGATGAGTGTGTGGAGCGGATGAGTGTGTGGAGCGGATGAGTGTGTGGAGCAGACGAGTGTGCAGAGCGGATGAGTGGATAGAACGGATGAGTTTAGAGATGAATATGTAGAACAGGATATTACTGTTAAATGCATAAAGCTGATGAGCGCGAGGAGCAGAAGAGCACGGGGCGGGGATGAGCACGGGGCGGGGTTGAGCACGGGGAAAGGATGAGCACGGGGAGCAGTTGAGCACAGGGAACGGATGCATAGATGCGGGGAGCGGATGAGTACAGGGAGCGGATGAGTGCGGGGAGTGGGTGAGTGTGGGGAGCAGATGAGTGCGGGGAGCGGATGAGGGTGGAGAGCGGATGAGGGTGGGGAGCGGATGAGGGCGGAAAGCGGATGAGGATGGATGAGTGTGGAGAGCGGATGTGCGCCGGGAGTGACTAGAGGGGACAAGTGCGCCGAGGAGATGGGTGCGCAGATGGGATGGGTGCGCCGATGGGATGGGTGCGTAGTGAGGGGTGGAGCGAAGGAGTGCCGTACCCGGAGCAAAGGAGTGCCCGGAACAAATGGACGTGCTGCGTAGAGCAGATGAGTTGCGTAGAACGGAGGATGACGTAGAGCTTGCATGGTCCAGACTCGTGCGCGCGGGGCAGACTGGAGCATGTGGGACGGACTACAACGCGCAGGGCGAACTGGAATGCATGAGTGCGTGGAGCGGACCGAAATGTAGGGAACAGACTGGGTGCATGGAATGGATAGGGTGCATGGAACGGATGTTGTGAAGTACATAGGATAGTTTGGAATGCTGAAAACTTTGAATGACCACATAACCCACCATATTCTTACTCTCTCCTTTACACCACCACTCAACTAGAACACAGAGATACTATGACATCATTCGGTATAACTGTTCTCATACCAACAACCGCCACATACTCCACATCACTCTATGTAAACACTGCTGGTTTCACACCCCCAGCCAGGCGTACTCCTCAGGCCTAACGCAGCCACATCCGGTCTGGATAAATCCTGCCAGAACGAACATATATTCCTGACCCCGCAACCACCACACCTACTGCTAAGAAGCAGCTAATACACTCTCAAGCTGCACACATACCTGGTGCTCACACGCACCTTTGACTCTCCCTACTCACTCTACTGATCTGACCTTTGGTTCCCAAGGGCGTTCAACCTACCAGCGCCTTTAGACCATACCAATGGTATATAAGGTGCTATATAAATGCAAAATAACATAACATAACATAACATATATAACAGTGAAAATGTGTGTGTTTGCTTGTGGCAGGATTTGTGGCAAAGCGTTGTTCCTTATACGATTCCACACTGTTTCACCAATCTGCTCCAAATTGTGCCTAGGTACCTGCTACTACCTGCTAGACATAACTGGCTACAGGACATTTGGACAACCCATCTCGTTCCTCAGATTTGAGCACAAGTGAAAATTAGTTTGTGGGTTTGTGGCTCGGCAAAATGTTGTTCCGTATACAATTCCACACTGTTTCACCAATCCCCACAAAATTGTGCATAATTACCTGTTAGGACCCTCTGGACATTACTAGCTACATGACATTTGGACAGCCACACCCCTTTCTCCGGATTTCAGCACCTTCACACATGAGACGGTTGACTGAAATTGGCGAGAACATCGTAGAAGGACCGGTCCCGGAACAAAACTCGAGTTTCAGGCCCTAGGATTCACGGTTTCCAAGATATTTGCACCACAATGCACTGCAATGAACTGTACCACACCAGGGTGAGGCGACAGGTGGGGAGAGAGCACGAACGGTCCCAGTATGCAGCAGCACACCAACTCTCGCCTCCCCCCAACGTCTGCTCTGGGGTATGTCAGCCAGCCACATGTGTCCATTCTCAGTGCAGTTTACTTCAGGGTGCAAAGCACATCAAGCGATAAGTGAATCAGAACATCAACCTACAGGATCAGTGTTATCATGTCTGTCTACAGAAATTGTTCGGAGAACTGGTACTTCTGCTAGTGCTTCATATAATCGAGAATATCCTTTAGGGCCTCATCCTGGTAACTTGATTCCGATCTAGACCCTGCTATCACTTTGCTATTCTTTTTCCATTTTCTCTTTTTAGCTTTTACTACTAGCTTGACATTCCCCACACTGTCCTGCATTTCCTTCTCTGTCCTTGTATTTGAAATAAACATTCTTATCCCTCAACAGCCTTGTGCTTATCAAATTCTGAATGCTAGCTGCCAATTGAAAATATAATTCAACTAAAACTGAGGGCCTGATTCATGAAACTGTTTTATAATTGCACAATCCCATAGGAAAATGTTCCATGAATCAGGCCCTGAATTTCTTCTTTTTGCCTCTGGAATATCGGATGCTATGGCAAAGTCTATTTTAAGTAAGGATGATATCCTGCCTACTGCCCGGACACACTAAACCTTTCATACCTGCTGATAACCTTTGGTCCTTGGTGTAGATGATAGCAATTGTTATGGACATCCATAAATGTGTTCTACTGCCACTTAAATCATAATTTTATTCTGCTGCTCCGTTGAAAGGTTTCATGAAAAGATGTAATCACAGTTATCTCTTCCTGCCCATTCATGTTGGCACTAGCTGCCATGTGTAAAGAACATCCAGTTTATACTTAAATGCGTCACTGTAAGGCCATGCGGCTTCAGTAACAATCTAACCTCACCAACAAATTCATGTTTCTGGTAGGTATGAACAAAACTAGAAGCAAAACTCTAGCTCGTTCAGACATCGCATGTGTTAAAACAGGGTTCACATCTAAGCAGTAATTCTCCTGCGTTGTTCCCTGAAAATGGAAATCTTTTCCAATATCTCTGAGTTTACCACTTCCTCGTTCTGCTTTTCACAAATAACCGAAAACGTTATTTTGCCTAAGTTGAATCATCAGTTAGTGTTTTTAGATGTGGTGTCTTTTTGTTTATGTTTCCTGGTTTTGGCTTACTCTTATTACTGGCTGTAGGCATCTCCGTTTTTGCACTGTTTCTTTACCCAAAGGGGTTTTGCCATTATGAAACGCTTCTGTGAATTAGGCCCCTAATGTTTCAATTGTCCTCACTATGTTACCCTCTGGGCAGGTTTGTACATTATGCAACAAACTGTAACCAGAAAATGTTATGGGTTGAAGATTTTCAACTAATCGTAACCACTGGCAAAGCTCTGGGTAACCTTGCACATCATTCAGACATAGGCACGCACACACACACACACAATCACACATACACTGTTTCTGGTTCCATTGTCTCACAACATATACATATCTGACACTGAGCAACCATTCCTAAAATGTTGATGTCTCAAAACCTTGAGTGTTTGGTCTTGGAAGTCAAAAGGGGTTTCCACTGCTGGTATAAGCTTAACCTTCCAATATGAGTAAGGTGAATGTGATCTACCAAAGATCTCCCCCCTTGCAGATGCTCCATGTTGCGATCAGGTTGAGAGGATGCAAAAAGCGATGTGCATCAATAGTTTCCTGTTGTTGATGGGGAGGAAACTTCGGATCCCTTGACATGTCCTTAACAAGGAAGTCAGAAGGAAGGTGGCTTTGGACTTCCCTGGCTTCTAAATGACTATAATCTTGCTTTAAGGAGCCCACATCTGCCCCGATGTGAGGCTCCTTTTCGCTTGGAGGAAGATATAACTCTTTCGGATACATGAGTTTTTCGGATACACTTTTTCGGATATAAAACCAAAATAGCAAAAGGACAGTAGCTAGAATAACTAGAATAAAACAAACCACCAAGTGAAACATGAAGTGGTCCAATAACAGGCCGAGCAAGAGAGAACGCCCACAGAGCGGTACGCTTCGGATGTATAGAGGCAATAATAATTATGACTCAGAGTGCATAGGCCCCTTAGCAGAAAAGCCCATGGCAGACCAAAAAACAGCAAAGGCATACAGAGAGAATCCAAGAGAGCTCATCACCGCTAAGCCTATTCTCTACCAGGTGCAGAACTGCAGTCACCGCAACAACAACTTCTTCATCAGACACTCCTGTTGAGCTTGGTCCACCATCTCCTAAAGAAAGCTCCAGATACTGACTGACTTGGATAGAGCCAAAGAAAGAGGCCATGCTCTCTAATGATATCTGGATGCCTGGGGCCTCTCCCTAAGAGAATATTGTGCCCTCAGAACTCAAGTACACATTAGGGAGGCTCAAAGAATGGCTTTCTAATAACAAGGATAACTTCTACATTCATGTGAATCCTCTCAATGGGATAATATCTCTCTCCAAGGGAAAAATCGGAGGCAGAATTGGAAGTGGTGAGTGGCAACAAACATTCCCCCCTAAATGAAGACATATGGCGTGGTAACTTGTCTTGCTCATGTGAGAACTTTTCAAAACCGGGTTGGCTTCCGTGAGGTGATAGGGGCAGAGACCTCAAATCTGGGACCATGTTTGTGGCTAGACTGGAAATGCTTACCAATGCAATGATAGGTGATTCAAGGTCAGGTTTCCTTCTTAAACAGTTTAACCTGTATGTTCATGGCATACTTAAATGCATTCCCTGCAAGGTAGAGGTGGTTGTAAGAGCAGGAGAATAAGAAACAGGCCTGGGAAACTGATCTTGGCAGCCTTTCTGGGGAACAGTGGGTGGGAGCCTTGGAAGCAGGGGTTTGTGGCTGGGTCAATCTTTCATTGTGGCTAATTCACCACAAGATAGATCATTGCCTGTATTGTGAACCTGACTGGATGCAGGCAATGGGTTTGTTGGACTGTGATAGATGTTGGCGATATGACCAGGCTGGTGCAATGCTGGCGCTCATGTTGTCGGTATGACCCAGAGTGCGTGATTTTTGGCTAGAGATTATGGATAAGCTGGATTTGGTTCCAGAACAACATGATGATATACTCTTGATTGTGGCACACTCATCTGCTAAGGGTGCTGGAGAGTGGATGCATTTATCAAGGGCGGTATCACTGATTAAAAAGAAAATCCTGAGTGTGCAGCAGTTGAGGAAAAAGCCCAAAGTGTAACATTGGCTAGATGATATGTTGAGGTTAGGCAAGCTGGAGGAAAGGACGTTTAAGAGAGAGTGGGTGATGAGGGGAAGTTTGATGATATCTGGAAATATTTCTTTTGAAAGGGTTAGCTCTATCTCATCTGCCATCTGGTCTTCCCATTGTGTCTGAAGGGTTGTGCTGTGCTCCATTTTGCACCCTTCCTTTGTTGTTGGCTGTCTAGTCTTTGTTCTCCTAGTGTGGATTTGTGTTATTGATATCACACAGGATGCAGGTTTCGATACCTTTTATTGGACTTAACTGAAAATACTATGCAGAGGTGAAACCAAGCATTCGTTTTTTAAGTCCCACACACTTCTTCATCAGATGTTGCCGAGTGAAATGATTAGTAATGAAAATCCACAGCACAGATTATCCTCAAAACGAAAACCAAAAGGAACATTTTAAATTTCATTGGCTGAAGGAACAATAAGTATGGAATGTGGGTCTGGAATTCCTATATTATCAAAAAGACCATCAACTTCTGGAAGCAGGGGAAACAGAAGGGATTGAGATTTGCATTTAACAAAAAAAAAAGATAAAACAATTATGTTTCACATGTAACTGTTAAGTTAGGACGAGGTAGTCTTAATGTGGCGCCAAGCAGTTTCCTAAAATTAATGATATTATTTTAAATCAAGTATTTAAGTGAGAGTTTTGAAAGCACATAATTGGAAAACAGGGTCAGTATTGCATTTTCCTCACAGAGTCTATAAATGTATTTTGCAGACATAGGTAATGCCAAGGCATGATAATGATTCCAATACAGACGAAAAGCTTTCCTGACTGGCATAAAATGTGGCACAGCAAAATATTCTGTCAAGGTTTAACTAGTGCAGTCTCCAATGTCACTTCAGTATGCTTCAAGCTTTACAATAGTTTCTGGGCAAAAGGCAGTGTGGCAAATGCAAAAAAGTCACCATTTTTGAAATTGCAAAGAAACCGAGTATACACCCGCACCTCAGTCACAGAGAAGTAACACCACAGGATGTAGACATCAATTTTCATTGACACCGAAAGACAGTCATAAGCTTACAAATGAATAGTCACTCAAGTCAGCAACCACACCCTGTCAGCTCCATACATAGATTGGAAAATTTGGCCGAGAAGAGACCCCTGGAGCACCCCGCAATGGACAGGACAGGTATGAAGAGCATGAGTCCAGCCCGAGAAAGAAAAGATTTAAAACACTCTAGGAAAATTCCCCACCATACGCCACTGAAGTGTATGTTACAGTGCATAGTTCACCTGAACATTGCTCAGCCAATACCGGGCGTGTATCAATACCTAAAATGCATTGGTTTATTACCTCATGTCCCACCAAATACTCATTTGAAATCTCACTTTTTATATTCTTTAAGCACTGCTCGCTTTTTAAGTCCAGACATAAAATAAATATGTTTTTCCTTTCTTTTTTCAAAGCAGTTTACTTAAGAAAAGTGACACGTGCCAAGAACATGGCCATTGCAAGGATTAAGCATAGACTAGAGTAAAGCATATAAACAAAAGCAGAGAGTCGTTCAGTTTTCAAGGCTTGTGGAGACACGAATGGGAGAGACTCACACGGATGCACAAGAGGAGGAGAGATGGGGAGAATGGAGGAGAGGAACGAGACAACACAGACAAGCACTGGGACAAGGCCCAGCCAGCCAGCCAGTCAAGGTAGTTATTATTAATATTATATTATGGGTGCTATGCATCGCCATCACAGTATAAAACCACAACTGTAACTGTTCATTTGTATAATTCAATGAATGGGCCCCATTCCATTTCGTAAGTCACAAAGTTGTCCCTCATTTTAAATGGAACCTTCGCCATCCTAGACTACAACTGCAGAGCCTTTCTTAAGTAGTTCTTGAGCACATTCCGGCTAGCTGTTCGCTTAGGCGCCCCACAGGCCTAACACAGCCAGAACCCAGTCTAGGTGTCCACCCACCAGACTGAACACATCCAACCGATCTCCTCGGCACCACACCTATCGCTATGAAGCAGCTATCATCCAACAACCACACCAGCTGCACACATATGCGGTGCACCCATGCACCATACAACACTCTCTCTCTCTACTGACTTGAACTAGGGTTCCTGAGGGCGTTCAACCTACCAACGCTTTGAGAACATACCAATGATACATAAGGCGTTATACAAATGCCAAGTAAGATAACATAATGGTTTAATTTTTTCAGAAAATTCAGCAAAAATTTGCCCAAGAGTTAATCATTAGGGTAAAGCCTTGTGATTTAGCAACAGAGCATGGTAAACAAAAGTATGGTTTCAACTTTTTTATTTCGAATGGTGAGGGTGGTGAGGGTGAGGTGGAGATAAATGCCTGTGTGGACATCGGGTTTTGCTACTAATAGAAAGGGTGTTTCTATCTTGGAACGGTCTAAACAAAAGGTGACAGGATGGGTTAAACTATAAAGTGTGAAGAAAATTGGCCTGAATGGGTTTTCCTGCAGGATCGATACCTTTTAGGATTAGCAAAACTGCTCCGATTATGAGAGGAATAGGGATAAACAACTAAAGGAGAAAGGGGTCTATCTACAACTTCAAAGGATGTACCTATTTCATAACAGCCTCAGCAAAAGGTGTCAGGGTTCTCTTCTTCCAACAATACTGCTCACCTTGAGGGTCTCTATTCTCAACGTACTCTCAAGGATGTAGCGTCCAGCAAGCTTCTTTACCACAATCACTGTCACAGGGGAATAGCTTTGTACTTCTTTGTGCCAATGACAGTCACAGAGCTACAATGTTGTCAACTTGTAGTCAGTGAAAGAATCGTGCTGACAATACCTTTGCAGAGAACGTATCACCAAGCAAAAAGTAGTCACAAAAAAGATTTTTTAAAGCAGCCACAAATGCGGTTACAGTAAGTGTTTGAGTTAAGGAGAATGTGGAGGGCTTTTGACTGCCTAATATACAGCAGGGACATCATTTCACCAAAATGCCAGGGGTAGCGGAAGTGCCATCACACAACCCTTGACCTTCCGGATAACATCACAGGAAGTGATATTATTTGACCATGCCCCAAGTGACATCACAGGAAGTGATGTCATTTCATCCCACCCCA
Organism: Ambystoma mexicanum; assembly: GCF_040938575.1. NCBI lineage: Eukaryota > Metazoa > Chordata > Amphibia > Caudata > Ambystomatidae > Ambystoma > Ambystoma mexicanum. Next base: position 1,184,971,341 of record NC_090925.1, read on the forward strand.
AATGAAATTACAACTTTTCACCAGTTGACATCAAAGGAAGTGGCATCACATAGCAATACCATCATCCCTTCGTCACTCAGTACACCAAGAAAGATATGGTTACGATATCACTACGATACCACTGTAATGTGACATACTTTTCATACAAGAATGGATCATCAAATGTAGCATTATTATCAGTGTGTCAAGGCCCATGTTACCACCAGAAGTATATGAACCTAAATCTCCCATTCATGTGGATCTGCCCTGTTATTTCAACATGACTACAAAGAGAAATCGCATTCGAGGGCTGGGGGGGGCGGATAGGCAGGCATAGGGATAGGGGAAAGCCAGGATAAACAGGGAGAAGGAGAATATTTCACCAGAGAACATGTGTTCTTATAGTCAATGGCATCCACAATATTCAGTGATTTTGGGACTTAGCTTCAGTATTTTTTTCTGATTCGACAAGTTACCTTCAGGGTTACCTCTCAGTAGGATGTGTTGTGTTGAACTGTTTGTGGTTGGCTCAAGGACTTCAATATTCCTACAAAAAAGGCCAGACATCTCCGATATTTATCTCCTTCAGAACCTTAAAAGTTTAAAATGGGTTTCATTAGTGCATTGGCAAATGCTGCTACCTGATCATCTTCCTGTATCTCTTCAAAGTGCTTGCATAACTCAAGAGGAACAAAACATTTCACGTTCTTATTTCTATACATTACTAGCTAGTATTGCGCTCTCACAGTAAAATATTTTTATTTCATGTACACATCCTACTATACAAGGTCTGTAGAAGTTTAGTGTGTTACAAAACCTGATTACCAAGATTGAAAACCTGTTATTCCACTTATGGAGGACTTCTGCATTGCCATTCTAGTGCAACATCCTTACCCAAAATCTGAAAAGGGGAGCATTTGCAGTACCCTTCTTGCAAATCTGCCATGCCCAGCACACATTTGAAGGATGTGTAGGTTTTATACTCACATGCTGAAAACCAAGATCAAGACTCCATCTTCTTCCTTGCACTCTTGTGAGGCTTCTGGTGTAAGACTTGTTCTTGTGTGATTTTGGTTGTAAACAGAATAGTTTAAAAAGTATTAAAGATGTACAATGCATTACTGAGTGATGCCAACTTCATTAACAAAAGCCTCACGACTCATGTTCCCATACATTACAAAGAAAATTCTTGGCTGCATTTGCTTCACTCCCACACTCACCAACAACATTAATATGCCAAGGTTGCTGTTCCTACATGTTCATTATCCTCCATAGAGGCACACATTCCAGCAATTAGCACTATTGCATGGATTTTTTGGTAATGCCCAACAGTTGCTCTTCCTTCACTATTCTGATCATAAGACTTAAAATTAAGTTTCTTTCCCAACTGGGCAGAACACTGGCTTGACAGAGTTGTCTGGTGTAGATTTTTCTGAATGAATGCTCCATTGTTATTTTGTCAAAACTGAACAGCATAGTACACAGTGTTTCAAAAGTAGACACAGAAACCGGTTGTAGTGCATCAGCGATGGCTGACTTCAAGAGAAGAGGCTGGTAGTGTAGGATGGTGGCAGATGGTTTTCAATACTGTATGTGGAGTTGATTAGATCTGTGTGACTTGAAAAAAAGAAGGGGTTAACTGGAAAGTGAGCTATAACCAAGCCCAGTGTCAAGGAACATAATGATTGCTCTTTTAAGAGAATACCTCATGAGACGCACTCAGCAAATCTGTCAGTGGCATCACTCAAATGTGCCTCTTTAACCTCCATAGGTTCACATGCCATTATCAACAAATCACCAAGTGTCTTGTCTCCACATCTATTATGAAGATAGTTTTTAACACTTTTCAAAAAGGAGAAGAACCTCCCATGTGTTGCAGTTGTAATCAGCAATGCAAGGACCAGATGCAACAGGTTTACGACCTCAGAAAATCCTTGTGATGGAATAAGGAGATAGTGCCAGAGAGAGTGAATACCTGCCATACTATTGTTAGATAAAAATCTCCTTGAAGTGTCAAGACTGAATGCAATTTAACATAATTTACTTGGGCCCCTATGAAGTGCTCAGCAAGACCATTTGCAGATGAGGAGTACAAGAGATTTGTAGGCCTTTGATTGGGCACGCCGGCAGCCTTTATAAGCCCAATCTTATCTGTAAAACAAGCATCCAACTCACTTACAAACCTATCTAAGGTGGAGAAAAAACATATGGGCTTTAAATCCATGTTGGGGATTGTTAGTGGCCAGCATCATTTCCAGCCAAATAAATTGGCTACCACATCCTATGGCTCTGGCAAGGAAAGATTAGGAGACAGCCAGTCACCAGCTAGGAGCTTAAACAGTAAATGTCCACTGAAGAGACTATTGCTGCAGTTTTCCAGGAGGCGCTCATCTGGGGTCTTTGGCAGTAGAGAGACAAGCAGGCGGCGTGTGGGGGGAAGAGGTTATCTGCTTGCTAAATGGGCCATTCCCAAAGCAGAAGACTTGAGATCAAATCCTAACTGTGCCACTTGGCCAAACTTGTGTGATCCCTTAATTGCCATGTTCATTATGTGTGCGTGTGTGTGTGGACATATATGAATAATTTATGTTGCTTCCTATTTGTGTCGCATCTTACTGACATTGGTATGGCTTCAAAGTGCTGTGGGGTGTGTGGCCTTTAGCAGATTGTGGTCTGAACATAAAACATTACATTACATGCAACTAGAGAATGACTAATATATATGCGTCTTAGTGCAACACAGGTTGCGTTGTAGGACTACAGCCCGCCATCCCCTGCTTGCAACCTTCCCTCGAAGGAGTTCACACTGTCCGGAGTACTGCCCTGATTGTACATTTAGAGATTTTCTGTGCATGTTGCTTTTGTAAAACTTGCCATTGCATATATTTCTCAGGCCACTAAGAATTCAAGTGTCTCAATATTTAAGTGTCCATTGGTGGGGGTAGGCCATGTTCATAACAGCACTTGCAACGCCGTGCCAATTTCCAAATGTAGTTCATGCGGGCCGACTTCGCAGAAATGGTGTGATCTCTTAATTGCCAAATTAATTAAGAAAATCTTTGAGTGCAACAACGAGAATAACACAGAAAGGGAACAACCCGTTCATTCGCCGTTTTCCCACCTGCCCAGGCTCAGGGCTCTCCAAAACTTGATATGGTTAATGTATGTACGCTGTGACAATCACAGCACACTGCATCAGAGGACGTGTAATATAATTTTCCATTTCCAGGGCTGCATCACAATGAGCAAATTACTGCATTATATCGTGTGACATTTTTCCTAACATATGTTTAGTCCATGTGGTGGATGCATCTGCATCACATTTGTTCAAGCAACCTGTAATATGGTCAGGAAAAAAACAGCTGTGTCTAATCCAAGCAACAGGTATTCATGGGTAAGCAATTGGGACCTGGTGAGGGCTGAGGCATGCCTGAAAAGTTCTAGTTAGGAATGGAAATAAGAATAAGGCTGCAGTTCAAACTTTAAGGGCTTTAAAAAAGGTACCCTCTTCATTTACAAACCGATCCTTAATGGCTTTGGCAATGCTTGTTTTTAATTACATAATTGGAACGGGAAGCCTTACAAAATAGCTCCAGGTATTCTCCGATTGTGATGTTTTCATGGCGACTGCCATCTGCCGTCAAATAATGTGCTTCAATGACCAATTAAAAGTCAAGGTTGGACACTTTTATGAAATCTCAGATTGTCATTCCTTTGCCTCTGTAAATCGCAGATGTCAAGCGCGGCAGTGCCCCATGCCTAGGGTGTCTCTTACAGGCAGTCGTTTTTTGTTTCTTTTGTTGCATGTGTAGTCCTTCTAACAGTGAAAGCAAACAAATGCACACAGAATTCAAAAACCTAGATTCTCACACCTGACGGGACAACGTGAGATATGTGTTAATCCCAATCACACTTGACTTCAAACAATGTCACCCTTTTCCAAGCCCACCTGAAGAACAGTTCAGAAATTGCCCGGGCTGGCTCTTCAAAAATATTTTTTTTTTTAAATATGTAGTCGATCTACAGTCAGAAGCCAAGCGTGGAGTCAAGAACACTGAGAAACCTAGGGAAAAGGCCATTCATTAATTCTCTCCCTTTCTACCTTTTCCTATCTCCTCCCCTCCTCCCCTTACTTTCCTCTATGCACTTACTCTATCCGAATTGTCCCTTGACCTAGTATGATAGCAACCTCCTCTGTCTCCTCCCCGCTCCCCTTAATTGCTTCCTCCCTCCCCCCAGCACCATCTGAAATGTCGTCAGGCCTAGTATGATAGTCGCTTGTTTTGTTCCTCTCCTCCCTTTCTGCACCCCTGTTCCTCACCTTTTGTTTTCTCTGACTCTACCAGAAATGTCGTCAGGTCAAGTATGGTAGTCACCTGTCTGATTCCATTTCCTTTCCACTCTCCCCCTCCCTTCCTTATTTATATTTTGTATTTTCTTTATTTATAAAGCGCACCTGGCAAGAGGGCATCCGGGCGCATAATCTGGGTTACAACATGGATTAAATGTACAGTAATATAAGATACATAGCAGAATGAACAACAACTCTCAACTCTTAACAACAGGGTAAACATAATGAAGTACAATAACAATAGGGAAGAGATGCTGGCAAAGTTTACAGACAGATAGGTTGACAAACGCAAAAGTGAACAAACAGGTTGATTATCAGGCACCAAGTATGCAGCAGGTAAGTAATGGTCATGCATGAGGTACAGTAAGATTGAGAATGATAGGAGCAACTTATGCATTGGGGAAGTACAACTACAATGGTGAGGCATGTTAGTGCTGGGGCAGGTCTTGGGTACACAGCCCGGCTTTGGCTTTGCTCTTGAAGGCAGGGAAGGATGGTTCATCTCTGAGAGGATTTGGAAGTGAGTTCCAGAGTTTCGCAGCAAGGAGTGGGAAACTGATCCCGCCTGATTTTTGTAGCTTGAAGCGCGGTATGGAGAGGCAGTTAGCCTGGGCGGTTCTAATCGGTCTATCAGAACTGCATTGGGAAAATCTGCAAGCTACGTCATTGGGTGCTTGATTGGCAAGACATTTGTGTGTCAAGGCTAGTGTCTTAAGAGAGACTCTGTGTGATACTGGCAGCCAATGTAGACTCTGCCTGGTGTCAGAGATGTGATGGTTCTTGGGGATGTTGAGTGTAGCTCTGATGGCATTATTTTGGACGATCTTTGGTCACAGGTTACTCATGACATCAATGGAGGATGCCTACTGCTTTCACACAATAAATATCTACATCAATGCCTATGGGAAAACAATTATAAAGGCAAGTCCTGAAGCTGCCATGTGTTGGAGGACTGGGGAGTAAAATTGTACCACTGAAAAATATTGTCCGGAGTCTTGAGCAACCCTCTCCTTGAAACCCTAGAACCTACACTGATCCATTCCTGAATGGCCCTCCACCACCATCAAACAGCTCTCATTACTCATACAAGAGCTACCACCTTTGCCCTCCGCACAAGCCATATGCACACCTTGAGCAGCACCAGCTTTGAAGAATATTAGAGAGAATGGCAACTCGCTTGACTTCACAGCAAGCAAGCACCTCCACACAAATTTGAACCCTTTTCTCTGAAAACCTTCACCTCACAACAGAAGGCAATCATTCCTCTCCAGCTGGGACAACACGCGTCTCACTACACCCAATGCTTTTAACAAGGCTCTTCTCACTGCTGGATTTGCAAATGTACATAGCTTTATCACAGACAACCCTCTGCAATTATTAGCCCTCACCAGAGTATGACTGAACCTTGTGTGGAGGAACATTTTATCTCAGACCTACATTTCATTCAGTAATCCAAAGTGTTTTTTTTTGTTCTACAGCTGTGGGACATTATCATGTGGGTGTGTATCATCCCTTTACCCCGTATGGCGTCGGGGTAACAGAATCTCATTGGGAGATATTACGTCAGAATACTCAAAATGCTAACCCATTGCCCACATTTTGTGTAAAAACAAAACCTTTCAGAACCTTAAGGCTTGCTAACATCCACTTCTGGAATTCTGTTGCAGACATCCACGGGTCCCTTATTGACAAGTTTCAGCACATTACCATAAATGGTGTCATTGGGGCAGCGGAAAGGCTACACATAAATCCCTACTGCGAATCAAAAAATCACTATCCCTAAAAAGCTGTTTCTTATTGTTGGGCTTCTCTTGAATGTGCTTACTTTTGACCGGTGCCACCCTATCCAGATATTTTATTATCGCCTTTGCATAGTCCACCACCAAGCAGTGAAGGGAATAATCCTTGGTGGTGGAATTCATAAGCTCCACAAGGCACTGTTCCAAACCAGCCGTGCTCACTTTGTTAAAATGTATACTCACTACCCTTTGGTGGTGTTGGATTTCTGGATTGATGATGACAGGAGCGTAATGGTGAAGCTCACCATAGAATGGTCAGACCAGATACAGGGATCGACACATGTCAGACTAAGCGTGACATTCCTAGCTATGACCCAATCAAGGACATTGCCTAAATCATGGTTGGGATCCCTACTGCGAATCAAAAAATCACTATCCCTAAAAAGATGTTCCAAGTGAATGGCTTCTGCATCTTGTGGATTATGTATCCACCAATTAAAGTCCCCCAGCACAAGCGTGGAGTTATTAGGTTTATATAGGTAGGCTAATATACTTGAAATGTCATCATAAAAGAGGGGTGTAGCAAAAGGTGGGCGGTAAAGAAGTACGATGTTCACACAATTGTTGGGGGCAGGTGTAGTCTTCAAGAAGATAGCTTCACAGCCATAGCAGTTAGTAGCACTTGTAAAAAGTGCAATTCCTCTCATACCACACATGCCAATCCCCCCTTCCAGTCTCCCTGTTTTTAGCAAAAAAGGTATAGCCTGGGATATTGCCAAGTGGATATTCGGGCCACAAGAGTACTGTAGCCACGTTTCAGTAAGGCACATAATATTGATTTCTTGGTTTACATTACCAATGTGGCAAGTGCCGCTAACAAGAGGTGGGGTACTAGGCCTCAAATCCTCCTCCATTCCTCTTTACACTTTTTAAACCAAAATAGGATAAGGAAGGGGTCTCCGGATCTCTGAATACCATCAAGATCTTTGATCCACCCCAGGACCTCATCCCAGTAGAGCCTGATCCGGGGGCAGCCCCACCACATGTGCCAGTAGTCTGCATTTTCTCCACATCAACACAGCAGGCTTATTGACTGGAACATCTGGGAGAGCCTGTTCGGATCATATAGCCACCTATGTAATAATTTGATCGCATTGAGCTTATATTGGCTAAATAGTGAGACCAAGGAGGCGACCCTGCACATTTTCCCCCACATGTCCTGGTCAATTCCATCACCGAGATCTCTCGCCTATCGTTCTTCAAGTGTAGGGCGGATCCCCTCCCAGCCTCGAACAGTTCCCTATACATGGCGGATATCAATCCCTTAGTTTCCGTTCTAGAGTTCAGTAATTTTTCGAACGGGGTAAGATCTCTACTGATGCTATCTTTCCAATTATCCCTAATCAGAGTACCCTTGAGCTGCAGTATTTGGAAAACAGACAGGGAGCCTAGCCCCAAGGCTTCCTCCAGTTCCGAGATCATAACGAAGGAGTCGTTTCTCCACAAATGACCCACCCTCTCCAGCCCCGCCTCAAACTAGGATTGGAATCTTTCCAAGATGGGAATATCTTCTCTTACGCCCGGGGCCCATAGATTGCTTAGGGGGGACAGCCATGAAGTGATCTTTTGCATGTCTCTCCTTTCCCTCCATATCTCCCACATAGTCCCCAGTATTGGGTGGTCCCACAGTCTCTGTAACAATGTGTTTCTCGGTACCCAGAGCCACTCAGAGACAGTTGCTGGGGCCAAATATTGATTGTCTAAGGCTATCCATTGGAGTTCTTTATGGCTCCTCAAATGGGGGATGATAATTCATAATAGGGCAGCTTCATAATAATTCCTGAGGTCTGGCAGTCCAACACCGCCCTTGTCTTTAGGTAGCGTCAGGGTGTCATAGGCTACCCTTGCTTTCTTTCACTGCCAGAGGAATTTTACAATCGCTCTTTTGACCTCATCAAAGAAGAGTTTCGGCATTTTAAAGGGGAGCATCTGGAATGGGTAAAGAAATCGGGGGAGACATACCATTTTAACGGCGTTGAGCCGCACAACCATGATATTGTGAGCTTCTCCCACCTTGCTAGATCAGCGTGGAATCTCAGGAGAAGGGGGAGAGGGAGTTCGCTTCATAGAGTTTATGTATGTCTCTTGTGACGTCTATTCCCAAATACTTCAGTTTGATATTTTCCACCTTGAGCTCCAGTGGGGATAGTCTTTCTTTGTCTGCTGGTGTGGTTTCATTCAGGGGGAACAGAATCGACTTGGCTTTGTTTATTTTAAAGCCTGAGAGTTCCTCATAGTTGTCAATTAATTGGACTGCTCTAGGTATGGAGGACCTTGGGCTCGAAATGTGTAGGAGTAGGTAGGCGGCATATAGAGCCACCTTGTATTCATTCCCTCCCATCTGGAGTCCTTCTACCTCTTGACCTCCCCATAATTTCTGGGCCAGGGGCTCCAATGAGAGCACAAAGACTATCACCGAGAGTGGGTTCCCTACCCAGCTCAAACCACCAGGAGTATTCCCCATTCACGAAGACCAAGGCTTTGGGGGATGTATACACCGCCTGGATCCCGTGTGTGAATTTTGGGCCTATTCCCACTTTTTATTGAAGTACCGCCATCAGAAAACCCCCATTCCACCCTGTCAAAGGCCTTCTCAGTATAAAACAATAACAGGGCAGGGAAATTGGTCATTCTTCGAGATTCATTGATCAGGTGTAGGGTCTTCTGCATGGTGTCGGCACCCTCTCTGGCCAATATAAAACCGACTTGGTCAACGTGTATCAGGCGTGGCATGTTTGTTTCCAACCTGGCGGCGAGAACTCTGGTGTAAATCTTGGCGTCCACATTCAATAACGATATGGGACGATAAGAGCCACAGTGCTTGGGGTCCCTCCCTTCTTTATGAATTACCGAGATCAGGGCTCGGACAAAGGAATCTGGAGCTCTCAGCGTTGAGGTTCTCGTTAAAGAGTTCCACCGTGAAAGGGAGAAGGGGGGAGAGGAAGGATTTATAAAATTGGGCGGTGTAGCCATCTTCTCCAGGGGCTTTCCCAAGCGACAACCTCATGACTGCATTACTGATTTCTTCTTCTGTTATCGGTGCTTCTATGTTAAGGGATTCATCGTGGGAGAGCTTCAGAATTTCAACCGAGGCCAGGTAACTCTCGGTTCCCAGCTGATCGGGATTTACCTCTGATCGGTACAAAGTCTCATAAAAAGTGCCAAAAGCTTCTGGAATATCTCTGTTAATTGTACTTTGGGGGCTCTCTGCACTCTCTATTTCCAGAACTCTACGTTCCACCCATTGTTCCCCTAATCTGGCGGCCAACAGTGCATCCGCCTTGTCCCCTTTTTCATAAAACTTCTGTCTTAGAAGTTTCAGTTTACGGGTTGTCTGTTTTCTAGGACTCAGAGCTCTTCCCTCTTTTGTTTTTCCTCCAGAATCTTCTCCAGCCCCCCTCACCTACCCATCCAGAATGCAGATCTCCTTCTGGAGTTTATTTTCAATCAGGGCCCTTTTCCTTCTTCTTGCTCGGGCCCTCTCTGATTAGGATACCCCGCCATGTAGCCTTCCCAGCCTCCCACACCGTCTGTTTGGAGATCTCCCCTATATTATTTATCTTAAAATATTAATTAATCTTGTTTTCCATCTCCTCTTTAAAGACAGGATCTTTTCAGAGAGATTAATTGCATCGCCATCGACCCCCTTTCGTGTGTAAGTCGTCCCAGTGCATGTCAACCATGACCATGTTGTGGTCGGACCATGAGACCGGGACAATCTCTGATTTCGTTGTGGCATCATGTAATTCTTCCAACAGATATATATAGTCGGTCCAGGTGAATGTATTCTGGGGGGCAGAATAAAAGGTGTATCTTGTATCTGCATTTCGCAGCCTATATACCTTCAGCATATCCGTGACCTCGGCACAACCCCCATCGGCCGGCTCTCTTGTGTCAGGGTTACCCGCTTTCCTGTCAAGGCTTGGTTCAGCCCATAAATTGAAGTCCTATCCAAAGAGGGCATGAATTGTTGCTTCTAACATAACTTTGGGGACTGTTCTAGCTAGAAACCGGGATTTGTCCCGAGTTAGGGGAGTACACTGTGGCAAAAGTAATGCACACTTTCTTTAGAGAGCCCACCACGAGGAAAGGCACACCCTCTAGTCATTTTCTTATGAGTATCCCTACTGCCCCCTTTCTCAGAGGCCCCGATCACCAGTATTCTGTCCCCATTTGCGCACTTAATATCTTTTGCTCTTCCCATCTTGCATATTTTGTTTCTTGCCGAAGGAGGCCATCCAGATCTGCCCTGCGGAATTCCGGACATTTCATGCATCTTTTGGTCGGGGAGTTGAGTCCCTTGACAATTAGTGTTCCTACCCTGAGGAACCCTTTCGCTGGTGAATCATAATTAACTGCCATTACCACTTACGTGTGTCAAATGATCCCTCAACAGACATCCGCAACCAAGCAAACTGTGAAACAACGTCATATGCACCGATCTATCAGTTGATGAGGATTCTGTTCTCGCCCCTTCACACCCCTAACTCCCCCTCCCCCCTTTTCCCAGCCCCCTCTCCCTCCCTGCTCTTTCCCCTTCCCTCTCAACCCCTCCATCTCCTCCTTTCCCTCCCCCCATTCCTCCTCCCCTTGTCGGCGTCCGATCCAACCCAGTTAAACTCACTGGGCTAGTGTGGACCACTTTCGGAGGCCGTTATCTCACAGCTCTCTGCATAGAAAAAGAATCACAATAATCTTTGAGCCCCCAGTTCCCCCCTGTCCCCTTTCTCATAACACAAACATAACACTTGCGGAAAGACAGATGTTTCCCAGATGAGTACAGTCACTATAGCCTGCACTCTTTCTCCATTCAGAGATGTCCAAGTAGGTAAAGTCATACCTGTGCTTTGCCCAGTCGCCCACTGTTCCCCTAGGCAGATCCTCAGATTCCTGAGGCGTGGGCGAAGTAATAGAGGAATACCTCCAAGATGATAGGACCAACGTTCTAGCCCATCTCTGTATCAATTTGTGATGTGATCACCAAGGCCCCTTCAAACTCGAGTGATGGGTGACCTTCTGTAGCTGTGTTCATTTGTCAGATATGATCAGCTTTTCCTCTTCTAAATTTCCTCGAGCCTTTGATGCGCCTTCTTTCGGTCCTTGAATGCGCCATTCTCTCCCAGCCTGTCCTTCCTCTCCAGGGTCTCTCTCTTCATCTCGGTTGTCCAGCAGTTCTGATGTGCAGTTCTTGATATCTCTCTCGAACATCAAGCGCTCCTTTTTCCCCTCATTCTCAAATGAGAGGGAGAAGGGATAGCCCCATCTGTATCGGATTTCGCGTTCCTTTCGCCATTTTGTGAGGGGGAGGCACATTCTCTTTCAGGCAAGAGTCATAGATGATAAATCCTGGGAACTCGTGACACGTGCTTCGCCCAGGGTGATCGGCCCACTTCGTTTGGCCTTATATAGGATTCTGGTCCTGTCGTGGTAATTGTGAAAACGGGCTAAGACGGACCTGGGTCCATCTGATGGTCCTCCCGCTCTATGTATTCTCTCTGTTTTGGGCTCATTGATCACTTCGTCATCTAACATTAGTTTAATAATTTCGCTAAGCGTCTTCTTCAGATCACCCTCAGATTCCCCTTTTTGTTCTGGGATGCCAAAAAAAACCTGTGTTGTTTTGCCTCTCACGATTTTCTAAATTGCCCATTTTAAGGTGGAATTCTTCCTCTCTATGTTCTATTTCTGCAATTCTATGGTCCATTTGAGTTTCCAGAGTACTTAGAGAGGTTTGGTTGTTCTCCACTCCATCAAGCCTTTCTTCCATCTTGTCCACTTGCTGCATGATCTTGTCAATTTTTCCCCCAATACTGGCTCCCATATTCTTAATCTCGTTCAGTAGAGCCGCAACATCAATTTTGGTCGCAGCTGCTTCCATGCTAAGGGTAGCCATTTCTATGCCTTGGGGAATCTCGAGTGAGGAGGGGTATAGCGAATAAGCAAACTTTGCTAATTTTAGTTTTATGTCCATGGGTTTCAAGGGGTGCTTTCAAATTGTAGTATGGGTGCACCGAAATGTAGCAGAGGAAGGGGGCCCTTGTTCTACCATGAGGGATAGGATTTTGTGAATTTGGTTGTGGGAGGCTACGCACTTCAATCGGGGCTGCTCTTAAAGAAGCGGGTCTTTCACTCAAGATCCAATGTATAGGTCGTGGCTAAGGACCGTGGGACCGGTGCCACTCAGGGTCTCTCACAACCTGTGTCTCCATGTGTTCGCTGGGGCTGCGGTGGACGTTCGTTTCTTCCGATTTTCAGGTGTTGGTAAGGTCCGGCTTTTGTGATTCCTCACTTGGGCAAATGCCCCGTATAGGGGGCCCAACCCTCCCAGTCCCAGGTGGGGCACAAGAACTGAGGCACCAAGTATGCATCGTTTGAGTGTACCAGCTGAATGGGGGCCTGTAAGTGCGACCTCGCGGATCTCATCTCATTTTGTCTTGTTGGTCCGCAGAGGTGCGCGTTTTGCAGTTGGTAGTTCAGTGGGAATCCTACAACTTCTCAAGGGCTAGTGTAGTGGAGTCTCAGGGGACCATTTTCATAGAGGAGGCACACGCCCCAGTGTCAGGGGCCCAACCCTCTACCAGCAATCCTGAATGTCTTACACCTTTTGACTGCCGGGGGGTAAGAGCGCTGTGATTTCTTTTGTGGCGATCAGAGTTCCACACTTGATGCGATCTGCCTAGGTGGTTTGATCCCTGTATCAAAGGGAGAGACAGTCTTACTTAGAGACCTAGGCAGTATCGACAGACTGGGCGCTCATAGATGTTGGATGGGTTGACTTAATTTTCACCTCACTATAATACATATTGCAGACTTTTACCAGTGATGAGCCTTCTCAATGATCAGCACAGATGACCCCAGAATGATTCCAGGAGTGCCATGCAATTTAAAGCATCCACACGGAACGAAGACCATTTGAAGATGAGCAGGTCTCTTTTTGCCGCACCCAGGTCTACTCCATTGACAGTGTTGCGCTACTGCTCTGCCTTTCTCAAATGCACCCACTCACTGCATATCACGACCTGCTGGGGAGTGAGGAGGTTCTCCTTTAATGCCAGGGGTGGGGTCTTGTGTCTCAGTAAGGTGTAAGGGTCTCCTGACTGGACCTCTGGTGTGGTGCTCTCCCCCTGGGTAGTTGTCTAGGTATCAGGGAAGGTAACAAGGAATGAAGCGTTCTGTAAATTGAGTCAAGGATCAGCACACATAGGCGTTGCTGCAATGTGCGCCTGGTCCACCGCAGATAGCGGACAGCACTGCCACCAGGCAGTGGGGTGTGCACTATTGTGTGGTCTCCTTCTGCTTGTAGGGTTTGTGGGCATAGCGGGATACGTGGCACCCCGGTGCGCATAGATATTATGCCAAATGCAGCCTTAAGTATGTAATCTCTTCCGGTATAATCATGGCTTTCAATGTCCTGGGGCGGCTGTGCTGTTCCCAGGCTGCAGGCAGTGTCACGGTTTTCAATGCCCTGGGGCGGCTGTGCCATTCTCAGGCTGCAGGCGGTGTCAGGGAGGAGAGCTCGAGCAGGGCGATGTATCATACACCGAGTGCGGCGGGAGATTGTGTTCGGCGGGCGAGGTGCAGAGAATTATCCATTATGTATTGTCTCGCCACAGCCGTACTGTTGTAATCATATTCCCTGTGTTCCGCTTGTTGGATATAGGCGCGGGCCAGAAGCAGGATACTGTTCAATGGACACCTCCTGAACCCTGACATGGGAAAGGCACTGTTCGATTCTCGTCGTTGGAGCGGACCTTGAGATGCCCGGTTCCAGAGGGTATGGCCTATGGGGCTTGATCTTTTGTCAGATCCACAGCAGGGGGTTAGGTGGTTGGCTCGCAGTGAACCCCGACTTTACCGATGTGAGCAACGCTTCAGGAGGACGGATTAGGGTGGCATCCCCTCGTGTGTCCCCAGTCCTTCGTTTGGTTCCTGAAGTGTTCTCACTGCGGGCAGAGAAGGCCTGATCAGGCCGATGACACCACAGTTTTAAAATGCCTTTTCCGTGGGTACAGGTTCAGATATATGTTCCATAAAGTTTCTCTGGGATGGGGGCTCAAAAAGTGGAGGCTCAGGTCGCTTTAAGGACCACTGGGTGGAGAGCTCACACAGAAGGTGGACGTATCCGTGCACCCCCTTGTGCCCTACCGTAATTTATTTTTAAATGCAATTAATGCAATAACAATTTAAAATCGAACCTAGCTGAACAAAAGAGGGGAGTGCTATTAAAAGTGTTTTTAGAAGAAGAGGCAACCTAGTATCAGCCTGCTAACGCTGCAATTTAAATAATATTTCCGCCGGGAAAAATGAGGCAGGGTTTAAGTACCAGTAGACTTGCTGGACCCAAACGCGCGGGCGCTGACGCGCCTGAAAATGAATAAATAAGCTGAAGGGCTACAAGAATGATGGAAAATGTAGTTCCTAGTACAGGAGTACGGGTGCTGTGCAAGGAGTCTTACTTTACAGAAGCCACTACTAAAAAGGCATACACCATAAAAAAACAATACAGATTCCCCCAATCAATAAAGTAAATGCAGATGCTACAATTAAACATTTAAAAAAATGCAACTGCAATAACAACTTAAAATCAAATCTAGCTGAACACAATTGACAAGTGCTATTAAAGGTGCTGTTAGAACAAGAGGCAACCTAGTATCAGCATGCTGACGCTGCAATTAAAATAATAAATAATATTTATAAGATTGTTTAAATATTGTGAATGACCAAAAGTAAAACAGAAACTGGAATGAGCACTCTCTTATCTCAACACACCTGAAGCTCTCCTCTTCTCTCCTCTTGCAGCAAAACATATGGCACAACCACTTGGCTTCAAAGTTACCAGACCCATGAAAAACCTGACAGTGGCTGCTTTTGCATCCTCCTACTCCCCTCCTCCTCCCACCCTGACACAGCCCTCGCTAACCTCAATCTCTCTATTTCCAACACTCTTGACATTCTGGTCCCTGTCATGAGGGTCTGACTGAAGTCTTCCAAAAAGTACAACTCTTGGTATGACTCCCACCTGGCTGCCCTCAAATGCAAGTGTAGGGCAGCTGAGCGGAAATGGAATGTGTAATGCGAACCATCTGACACACTGGCCTGCCGTCTCCTTCAAAGGTACTATTGACTTTGCATCCGCACCAATTAAAGAGTCTTTATTCAAGCCCGGAAATCCATGTCCTCTAACAACACGGCCAAAAGTTTCAAAGTCTGCAAAGAACTGGCCAGTCCTGCAGCAGCTTCTTCTTCTGTCACACCCACCCATGACCTTTGCTCAGCCCTGGCTGCACACTTCAGCACAACCTAAGACATCCTCTTCACCATCTCTTCCACACCACAGCATACACCAGCACCCCAGCATCCCTTTACCCCCCTCCTCTTACCCTCTCTTCTCTTTTGCCCGTCACTCCGGATGTGGTCACCAGTCAAGTCCAATCTATGATGGCGTCATCCAAACAGGTAGACCCCTGCCCCTCCAAAACCATTAAAGACAATAGCGACTTCCTCGCCCCAGCCTTGGCTGATCTCTGCAATCTCTTGTTTTCCTCTGGAGCTTTCCCAACTGCCCGAAGCACTCCCTTGTGCACCCTCTTCTCAAAAAACCCTCCGCTGACCCCTCCATTCCAGCAAACTACCACCCTATCTCCATCACTCCTTTCCTGGGCAAACTCCTGGAGAAACTGGCTATCTCTCAGCTGACCCTCCACACTGAATCTATCGGTTCTTTCCATGACCATCAATCTGGCTTTAGAGCATCCAGAGGCACGAAAACTGCTCTTCTGAATACCTGTGAAGACCTGACACAAACACCCCCTCCATCCTCATTCTCCTTGACCTCTACTCTGCCTTCGAGACGGTTGACCACGCCATCCTGATCACACATCTCTGTGACACCTTGGGAATCACAGATCAGGTTCTGGCATGGTTAAGCTCTTCCTCGCCGACTGCCCATCCCAGGTGGAACTCAGAGCCTTTCGCTCGACTATCACTCTCTGAACCTGATCCGTTCTCCAGGGATCTAATCTATCCCCCTGCTTCTTCAACATCTATATGGCTGCCTTGGTATGTCTAATCACCACTTTCACCTCTAACTTCCAGTGCTACGCCGATGACACTCAATTATCCTTCAGGCTTCCCTCAGCCACCTCCTCCTCCTTCTCGCTCATATCTGAATGTCTGTCTGCTATTCAATCTTGATGTGCTGCAAACGACCTCTGCCTCAACACCACTAAGACTGAGATCATTTGCATTGGGAGACCTGCTCCCACTTTCCCACTTTCGCTCTAGCCAGCCACCATTGGGTTGCCTCCGCACCAACCTGCGAAGCAAGAAACCTTGGGGTCATCTTCGACTCCACTCTCTCCTCCTCCACTCACATCTCAGACATCTCTAAAAAGTCTAGCTATCAGCTTCACCTCCTCAGAGGTACTCTACCCTTTCTCACTTTCCCCCAAAGGCTTGCTGTCTCCAGAACCCTGGTTCTCTCCAGGCTCGACTATTACAACAGCCTCTTCCTGAACCTCCCTTCTTCTGCCCTGCGCCCTCAGCAACTCATCCAGAACAGAACCGCAAGTCGTATCCTTGGCCTCAAGCCCAGGGACCACATCTCTCCGGCACTGAAATCCCTTCACTGGCTCCCTGTGGTGGCAAGGATCAAATTCAAGACCCTTTGAATTGTTCACAAGGCTTTCTGGGGCCTGTGACCTACCTACCTGTAACGCTGTATCCCTAAATACTGTCCCACACAAGCCCTCCACTGATCTACCTCCAACCTTCCATGAGTGAGCGGGTTCTCCAAGCAGAGATTTGGAGGGAGATCCTTATCCTCAGCAGGTACCTCCCTCTTGAATAGCCTCACTGCCACCCTCTGTCTTGAGCCAGATCTCCTTAAATTCTGGAAAACCCTCAAAACTTTCCTCTTCTCCTCTTCCTTCTCTCTCCCTCTACCCTGTTAACATAGCTCTCAGCTTTTTTTTTCACTCGCTCCCTCCTCCTCCATACAGTATTGACTGGCCGCTGGGTGTACCTCAGAGTCTTACTGGTCCCCGGTATCCCTGCCAGTCTTCCTTCGCACTTCCTCAGAGCCCTATACCCTACCCCACTCAATGCACTTGAGATATTAACCCAAAAGAATGGCTCTCTTTGCATTTACCCCAGTCGCAACCAACCAGATGCACTTGACCCCGCCCCTCCCTCTCACCCTCCTTGCACTTGCTTGATCCTTATGCACTGCGCCAAAGATCGTTGTCTGTTCCCCCTTGTCTCCCTTGTCTCCACCCCTTAATTGCACTGTCTAAAACTGCAAATGGCCGTTGTGCCTATTTGCTGTCCTCCACACTGTTAAATTTACTTTTTACACACTTACTCTGCCTGTGTAGGAACTGTAAGAAATGACAGAAAAAAAAGGTCTGACTTTACAAAAAGTCCAAAAAATGCATACCGCCAAAGGCTCGAACACCAAACGTTCGAACCTTTGGTGGCATGCATTTTTTTAGGTTAGGAAAAAAGACTGCGGGGGCTGCGGGGGTGTCCTATACAGTATAGTGAACAGGGGTTCGGGGGGACACCCATGCTGCACACCCGATAAAGGAAAAAAAAAGAAAACGAGGGCTGCAGGGGTGTCCCCTGCAACACCCCGCTCACTATATTGTGTAGTAGAGAGAGCGAGGGTTGCGGGGGACACCCCCGCAGCACGCCTGAGAAAAACATGCTCTGCTGGGGTGTCCCCCTCAACACCCCGCTCACTTGCGGGGGAAACCCCTGTAGCTGCCCGAAAAAAAAAAAAGAAAGAAAGAAAAGGACCCCGCGGCGCCGGTTCCCGATCACGGAAGTGAAAGGGAAATGGCGCCGCAGGGACACAGCGCATCTTCAAAGGTAAGTGGGGTGGGTGTATTTTGGGGGTGTGGGTGGGGGTGTGTTGTGAGTGTGCTGTGAGTGTGGGTGGGGGTGTGGATTTGTAGGGGTTTTTAATGTATGTTCACATGGGAAATGTACAAACCTTTTGTGGTGCTTACATTTCTCATGCAAACTTTTCCTTCACAGACTTTTCCGCGACGGAAAAATCACACAGATCCGCCTCTGTAGACTAGTATCGTCTCCGAATTTCACGGGCTCTGAGGGACAGTTTTTTCCCCATGTACCCACCCTCCTTGAGCGCACTGAAACACTTGCCTGTGTAGAAGCGCTATATAAATACACAATACAATAGAACAATACAATAAACGTTAAAGATAATCCTGATGCTATTTGGTGTTTGTTATTTTTAGCACTCTTGTAACCAGTTTTTCATAAAGTCACGTTTATGTTATAAAGGCCGCTGTCATGTCCTTCTCTCTTCAAAGACACATGTATACATGAGAATGAAAATAGCTTTCCTGGTAGTGTGGAAGTGGTTTGTTTTCGGAGCTTTGAATATGACAAGTAACTTGACCTTTGTAAAGTTTATTTGTAGTACATATACTTTGAAACAAAATAACCACGTTTTTAGAGGTTTGGGGTTATAGGCACCTAGACCTTCAACCTAAAATGCAATCAGAATCTAATACCGAAACGTACGCCTAATTTAACTCGATAATGACCCTGTCTAGTTTTCCCGAACTGACAGTTCTAAAAGTGTGCAGGGGGTTCCATTTGAATGCAGTTATGTGAGCTCTGACCCCTCCGACTTAAGCAGCACAGCGACAGGAAGGTATTCTTATTTTACTCACCCGGGATCAACATGGGAAAGTGACACGCGTGGGTGGGGGCTTAAAGATAGCGTCCCTAGATTGCCATAACGCATAGATTAAGGAATAGTCTAACACGAGTGAAATTACATTTAGACGCTAATCTTAAAGATAAATGCAAAGTTAAATCTAATTTGAAGGCAGTTATGTCATTGAGCTGGGGATGTATGAAAAGGCGGTTTCGGCTCAGTTTACCTTTTATGAAATATACAATGCTTTCCAAAGTGCTGCCATCTCAAGCCACGTCCTCGTTTCCACACCTTAGTTTTCAGATTCTCCACAACAAAAACAATGCTGAGTAGTCGATCCTAATGCGACTGCGGTGATGGGATGGACTGGCCCAGCCCAACATGATGCATGCAACCATGTCCAGACCTAGCCAGCAAGCCAGGCCCAACCAGGATGCGGACCCAGGGCTAGCAACTCATGCAGGCGCAGTAGGCCCTACTGCACATGTCAGCCCATGGCCCTATAGTAGACCCGGCTGCATCATGGTTGGGATGCATGCAGCCAGACCAGCAGCGTTGCTGCACTGGAAAGACCGTAGGTGGACGGTCAACCTCAACCGACAACCTCTCACTCTTCCATCAATGCTACTATTTACCTCATTGAGAGGCACAAGGCTGCTGAAATCTGCTCGATGACAGGTGCTGGCCACAACAAAATCGATGAGCCCAAGCTGCACGGCCCATGCTTGCCTCACTTAGACACGCCTCCAGCATTCTCCGATTAAAGGATTTTGCCTGGGGTCACAAGAGATTTGCAGCGGTTGCAAACAAGCAGGCGAGGGTCACAACAGTGACCCATAAATGACATCCCTGGTATAGGGGTAGGGTAGGTGTTAGGGTAAGGCTTGTGTTAGAGCAAATATTTTGATTAGAATTGTGGATTGGCTGTTATGGTGGGGCAAGTGTAGAGTTTATGGTAAGGCTAAGGGTAACAGCGTTGGACTAAAGTTAAAAAATGGCATAGAGGGGTTGGGAAGGGCTGGCGAGGTTGGGGTATGATAAGGTTTAGAATTACCCTAGGCAATATGGTAGAGTGTGGGTTTTGGTAAATCTTATAGTTGGAATTAGGCTAAGGTTAGCACTGGAGCAAGAGTTTAGGTTAGGGTAAAGGCTGTGGAATTTGTGGAAGGCTACTGATGAGATTGAAGTTGTGGTCACTGTTCATTCCCTATTTATGTGGTTGATCTTTTGTATTGTTTCACATGAAAGTCAGATGCTTTTGCGGGCAGAAGAGGGAAGGCACGCCCCTGGATGCTCACACCAGAAAAAATACCCAAAACACTCTTTCAAGGATAACAAGTATTAATTTCTCACAATATAGGAATGCATCAGCAAAGAACTCTGCTGCCAGCAAACGTTCTGAACTCCGTCGGCATGTGCAGTAGATTATAAGGACAAACATAGTCACTAATGGTATATAGTACAATTGTATAATACAGATTGGAGGAGGTCTATAGATGTAGGGTCTGCTCCATATGGGATAGGAGGCCATGGTCCATCTTCATCTGTCCATCTTTGTTCACGGGGGTACTGCTGGACACGACATCTGCTGTATGCTGACCTAAAAATGAATTAGCTACTCTGAAACACAATGTTATTCTTATGATTGTAACAATGCACCTGGCAGATACAGAGATGAGCTTGTGGGAGAGCCGAGGTCACACTAACTCACACACACTTCACTCACTACCAGACAGATCAGCAACTCCCAAGGTCCCTCACCTTAGTTTTAGGCTAAAATTCTGATGCCACCCTGCACCTCGCTGCACAAATCACGTGACCCATTCCTAAAGCTGCGTTAGCCTTGCCTGCTGATCTACCTTAGTGATCGATTGAGGGGTGTAAACGTTTTATGGGTCAGTGGTCTGGGTTCTAGAGTTCAGTAATTTTTCGAACGGGGTAAGATCTCTACTGATGCTATCTTTCCAATTATCCCTAATCAGAGTACCCTTGAGCTGCAGTATTTTGAAAACAGACAGGGAGCCTAGCCCCAAGGCTTCCTCCAGTTCCGAGATCATAACGAAGGAGTCGTTTCTCCACAAATGACCCACCCTCTCCAGCCCCGCCTCAAACTAGGATTGGAATCTTTCCAAGATGGGAATATCTTCTCTTACGCCCGGGGCCCATAGATTGCTTAGGGGGGACAGCCATGAAGTGATCTTTTGCATGTCTCTCCTTTCTCTTCATATCTCCCACACAGTCCCCAGTATTGGGTGGTCCCACAGTCTCTGTAACAATGTGTTTCTCGGTACCCAGAGCCACTCAGAGACAGTTGCTGGGGCCAAATATTGATTGTCTAAGGCTATCCATTGGAGTTCTTTATGGCTCCTCAAATGGGGGATCATAATTCATAATAGGGCAGCTTCATAATAATTCCTGAGGTCTGGCAGTCCAACACCGCCCTTGTCTTTAGGTAGCGTCAGGGTGTCATAGGCTACCCTTGCTTTCTTTCACTGCCAGAGGAATTTTACAATCGCTCTTTTGACCTCATCAAAGAAGAGTTTCGGCATTTTAAAGGGGAGCATCTGGAATGGGTAAAGAAATCGGGGGAGACATACCATTTTAACGGCGTTGAGCCGCACAACCATGATATTGTGAGCTTCTCCCACCTTGCTAGATCAGCGTGGAATCTCAGGAGGAGGGGGAGTTCGCTTCATAGAGTTTATGTATGTCTCTTGTGACGTATATTCCCAAATACTTCAGTTTGATATTTCCCACCTTGAGCTCCAGTGGGGATAGTCTTTCTTTGTCTACTGGTGTGGTTTCATTCAGGGGGAACAGAATCGACTTGGCTTTGCTTATTTTAAAGCCTGAGAGTTCCCCATAGTTGTCAATTAATTGGACTGCTCTAGGTATGGAGGACCTTGGGCTCGAAATGTGTAGGAGTAGGTAGGCGGCATGTAGAGCCACCTTGTATTCATTCCCTCCCATCTGGAGTCCTTCTACCTCTTGACCTCCCCATAAAATCTGGGCCAGGGGCTCCAATGAGAGCACAAAGACTATCACCGAGAGTGGGTTCCCTACCCAGCTCAAACCACCAGGAGTATTCCCCATTCACGAAGACCAAGGCTTTGGGGGATGTATACACCGCCTGTATCCCGTGTGTGAATTTTGGGCCTATTCCCACTTTTTATTGAAGTACTGCCATCAGAAAACCCCCATTCCACCCTGTCAAAGGCCTTCTCAGTATCAAACAATAACAGGGCAGGGAAATTAGTCATTCTTCGAGATTCATTGATCAGGTGTAGGGTCTTCTGCATGGTGTCGGCACCCTGTCTGGCCAATATAAAACCGACTTGGTCAACGTGTATCAGGCGTGGCATGTTTGTTTCCAACCTGGCAGCGAGAACTCTGGTGTAAATCTTGGCGTCCACATTCAATAACGATATGGGACGATAAGAGCCACAGTGCTTGGGGTCCCTTCCTTCTTTATGAATTACCGAGATCAGGGCTCGGACAAAGGAATCTGGAGCTCTCAGCGTTGAGGTTCTCGTTAAAGAGTTCCACCGTGAAAGGGAGAAGGGGGGAGAGGAAGGATTTATAAAATTGGGCGGTGTAGCCATCTTCTCCAGGGGCTTTCCCAAGCGACAACCTCATGACTGCATTACTGATTTCTTCTTTTGTTATCGGTGCTTCTATGTTAAGGGATTCATCGTGGGAGAGCTTCAGAATTTCAACCGAGGCCAGGTAACTCTCGGTTCCCAGCTGATCGGGATTTACCTCTGATCGGTACAAAGTCTCATAAAAAGTGCCACATG
The DNA here is from genome assembly GCF_040938575.1 of Ambystoma mexicanum. Classification (NCBI taxonomy): domain Eukaryota; kingdom Metazoa; phylum Chordata; class Amphibia; order Caudata; family Ambystomatidae; genus Ambystoma; species Ambystoma mexicanum. Next base: position 1,184,993,958 of record NC_090925.1, read on the forward strand.
CTTCTGGAATATCTCCGTTAATTGTACTTTGGGGGCTCTCTGCACTCTCTATTTCCAGAACTCTACGTTCCGCCCATTGTTCCCCTAATCTGGCGGCCAACAGTGCATCCGCCTTGTCCCCTTTTTCATAAAACTTCTGTCTTAGAAGTTTCGTTTACGGGTTGTCTGTTTTCTAGGACTCAGAGCTCTTCCCTCTTTTGTTTTTCCTCCAGAATCTTCTCCAGCCCCCCTCACCTACCCATCCAGAATGCAGATCTCCTTCTGGAGTTTATTTTCAATCAGGGCCCTTTCCCTCTTCTTGCTCGGGCCCTCTCTGATTAGGATACCCCGCCATGTAGCCTTCCCAGCCTCCCACACCGTCTGTTTGGAGATCTCCCCTATATTATTTATCTTAAAATATTAATTCATCTTGTTTTCCATCTCCTCTTTAAAGACAGGATCTTTTCAGAGAGATTAATTGCATCGCCATCGGCCCCCTTTCGTGTGTAAGTCGTCCCAGTGCATGTCAACCATGACCATGTTGTGGTCGGACCATGAGACCGGGACAATCTCTGATTTCGTTGTGGCATCATGTAACTCTTCCAACAGATATATATAGTCGATCCAGGTGAATGTATTCTGGGGGGCAGAATAAAAGGTGTAGCTTGTTTCGCCAGGTTGGATCTCCCTCCACGCATTTCGCAGCCTATATACCTTCAGCATATCCGTGACCTCGGCACGGCCCCCATCGGCCGGCTCTCTTGTGTCAGGGTTACCCGCTTTCCTGTCAAGGCTTGGTTCAGCCCATAAATTGAAGTCCTATCCAAAGAGGGCATGAATTGTTGCTTCTAACATAACTTTGGGGACTGTTCTAGCTAGAAACCGGGATTTGTCCCGAGTTAGGGGAGTACACTGTGGCAAAAGTAATGCACACTTTCTTTATAGAGCCCACCACGAGGAAAGGCACACCCCTTTACATCTGCCCATGTCTTGGTATTAATTAATCTTGTTTTCCATCTCCTCTTTAAAGACAGGATCTTTTCAGAGACATTAATTGCATCGCCATCGACCCCCTTTCGTGTGTAAGTCGTCCCAGTGCATGTCAACCATGACCATGTTGTGGTCGGACCATGAGACCGGGACAATCTCTGATTTCGTTGTGGCATCATGTAATTCTTCCAACAGATATATATAGTCGATCCAGGTGAATGTATTCTGGGGGGCAGAATAAAAGGTGTAGCTTGTTTCGCCAGGTTGGATCTCCCTCCACGCATTTCGCAGCCTATATACCTTCAGCATATCCGTGACCTCGGCACGGCCCCCATCCGCCGGCTCTCTTGTGTCAGGGTTACCCAGTTTCCTGTCAAGGCTTGGTTCAGCCCATAAATTGAAGTCCTATCCAAAGAGGGCATGAATTGTTGCTTCTAACATAACTTTGGGGACTGTTCTAGCTAGAAACCGGGATTTGTCCCGAGTTAGGGGAGTACACTGTGGCAAAAGTAATGCACACTTTCTTTATAGAGCCCACCACAAGGAAAGGCACACCCCTTTACATCTGCCCATGTCTTGGTGGCCATGAAATCTAGTCATTTTCTTATGAGTATCCCTACTCCCCCCTTTCTCAGAGGCCCCGATCCCCAGTATTCTGTCCCCATTTGCGCACTTAATATCTTTTGCTCTTCCCATCTTGCATATTTTGTTTCTTGCCGAAGGAGGCCATCCAGATCTGCCCTGCGGAATTCCCGACATTTCATGCATCTTTTGGTCGGGGAGTTGAGTCCCTTGACAATTAGTGTTCCTACCCTGAGGAACCCTTTCGCTGGTGAATCATAATTAACTGCCATTACCACTTACGTGTGTCAAATGATCCCTCAACAGACATCCGCAACCAAGCAAACTGTGAAACAAGGTCATATGCACCGATCTATCAGTTGATGAGGATTCTGTTCTCGCCCCTTCACACCCCTCACTCCCCCTCCCCCCTTTTCCCAGCCCCCTCTCCCTCCCTGCCCTTTCCCCTTCCCTCTCAACCCCTCCATCTCCTCCTTTCCCTCCCCCCATTCCTCCTCCCCTTGTCGGCGTCCGATCCAACCCAGTTAAACTCACTGGGCTAGTGTGGACCACTTTCGGAGGCCGTTATCTCACAGCTCTCTGCATAGAAAAAGAATCACAATAATCTTTGAGCCCCCAGTTCCCCCCTGTCCCCTTTCTCATAACACAAACATAACACTTGCGGAAAGACAGATGTTTCCCAGATGAGTACAGTCACTATAGCCTGCACTCTTTCTCCATTCAGAGATGTCCAAGTAGGTAAAGTCATACCTGTGCTTTGCCCAGTCGCCCACTGTTCCCCTAGGCAGATCCTCAGATTCCTGAGGCGTGGGCGAAGTAATAGAGGAATACCTCCAAGATGATAGGACCAACGTTCTAGCCCATCTCTGTATAAATTTGTGATGTGATCACCAAGGCCCCTTCAAACTCCAGTGATGGGTGACCTTCTGTAGCTGTGTTCATTTGTCAGATATGATCAGCTTTCCCCTCTTCTAAATTTCCTCGAGCCTTTGATGCGCCTTCTTTCGGTCCTTGAATGCGCCATTCTCTCCCAGCCTGTCCTTCCTCTCCAGGGTCTCTCTCTTCATCGCGATTGTCCAGCAGTTCTGATGTGCAGTTCTTGATATCTCTCTCGAACATCAAGCGCTCCTTTTTCCCCTCATTCTCAAATGAGAGGGAGAAGGTATAGCCCCATCTGTATCGGATTTCGCATTCCTTTCGCCATTTTGTGAGGGGGAGGCACATTCTCTTTAAGGCAAGAGTCATAGATGATAAATCCTGAGAACACGTGACACGTGCTTCGCCCAGGGTGATCGGCCCACTTCGTTTGGCCTTATATAGGATTCTGGTCCTGTCGTGGTAATTGTGAAAACGGGCTAAGACGGACCTGGGTCCATCTGATGGTCCTCCCGCTCTATGTATTCTCTCTGTTTTGGGCTCATTGATCACTTCGTCATCTAACATTAGTTTAATAATTTCGCTAAGCGTCTTCTTCAGATCACCCTCAGATTCCCCTTTTTGTTCTGGGATGCCAAAAAAAACCTGTGTTGTTTTGCCTCTCACGATTTTCTAAATTGCCCATTTTAAGGTGGAATTCTTCCTCTCTATGTTCTATTTCTGCAATTCTATGGTCCATTTGAGTTTCCAGAGTACTTAGAGAGGTTTGGTTGTTCTCCACTCCATCAAGCCTTTCTTCCATCTTGTCCACTTGCTGCATGATCTTGTCAAATTTTCCCCCAATACTGGCTCCCATATTCTTAATCTCGTTCAGTAGAGCCGCAACATCAATTTTGGTCACAGCTGCTTCCATGCTAAGGGTAGCCATTTCTATGCCTTGGGGAATCTCGACTGAGGAGGGGTATAGCGAATAAGCAAACTTTGCTAATTTTAGTTTAACGTCCATGGGTTTCAAGGGGTGCTTTCAAATTGTAGTATGGGTGCACCGAAATGTAGCAGAGGAAGGGGGCCCTTGTTCTACCATGAGGGATAGGATTTTGTGAATTTGGTTGTGGGAGGCTACGCACTTCAATAGGGGCTGCTCTTAAAGAAGCGGGTCTTTCACTCAAGATCCAATGTATAGGTCGTGGCTAAGGACCGTGGGACTGGTGCCACTCAGGGTCTCTCACAACCTGTGTCTCCATGTGTTCGCTGGGGCTGCGGTGGACGTTCGTTTCTTCCGATTTTCAGGTGTTGGTAAGGTCCGGCTTTTGTGATTCCTCACTTGGGCAAATGCCCCGTATAGGGGGCCCAACCCTCCCAGTCCCAGGTGGGGCACAAGAACTGAGGCACCAAGTATGCATCGTTTGAGTGTACCAGCTGAATGGGGGCCTGTAAGTGCGACCTCGCGGATCTCATCTCATTTTGTCTTGTTGGTCCGCAGAGGTGCGCGTTTTGCAGTTGGTAGTTCAGTGGGAATCCTACAACTTCTCAAGGGCTAGTGTAGTGGAGTCTCAGGGGACCATTTTCATAGAGGAGGCACACGCCCCAGTGTCAGGGGCCCAACCCTCTACATGCAATCCTGAATGTCTTACACCTTTTGACCGCCGGGGGGTAAGAGCGCTGTGATTTCTTTCGTGGCGATCAGAGTTGCACACTTGATGCGATCTGCCTAGGTGGTTTGATCCCTGTATCAAAGGGAGAGACAGTCTCACTTAGAGACCTAGGCAGTATCGACAGGCTGGGCGCTCATAGATGTTGGATGAGTTGACTTAATTTTCACCTCACTATAATACATATTGCAGACTTTTACCAGTGATGAGCCTTCTCAATGATCAGCACAGATGACCCCAGAATGATTCCAGGAGTGCCATGCAATTTAAAGCATCCACACGGAACGAAGACCATTTGAAGATGAGCAGGTCTCTTTTTGCCGCACTCAGGTATACTCCATTGACAGTGTCGCGCTACTGCTCTGCCTTTCTCAAATGCACCCACTCACTGCATATCACGACCTGCTGGGGAGTGAGGAGGTTCTCCTTTATTGCCAGGGGTGGGGTCTTGTGTCTCAGTAAGGTGTAAGGGTCTCCTGACTGGACCTCTGGTGTGGTGCTCTCCCCCTGGGTAGTTGTCTAGGTATCAGGGAAGGTAACAAGGAATGAAGCGTTCTGTAAATTGAGTCAAGGATCAGCACACATAGGCGTTGCTGCAATGTGCGCCTGGTCCACCGCAGATAGCGGACAGCACTGCCACCAGGCAGTGGGGCGTGCACTATTGTGTGTCTCCTTCTGCTTGTAGGGTTTGTGGGCATAGCGGGATACGTGGCACCCCGGTGCGCATAGATATTATGCCAAATGCAGCCTTAAGTATGTAATCTCTTCCGGTATAATCATGGCTTTCAATGTCCTGGGGCGGCTGTGCTGTTCCCAGGCTGCAGGCAGTGTCACGGTTCTCAATGCCCTGGGGCGGCTGTGCCATTCTCAGGCTGCAGGCGGTGTCAGGGAGGAGAGCTCGAGCAGGGCGATGTATCATACACCGAGTGCGGCGGGAGATTGTGTTTAGCGGGCGAGGTGCAGAGAATTATCCATTATGTATTGTCTCGCCACAGCCGTACTGCTGTAATCATATTCCCTGTGTTCCGCTTGTTGGATATAGGCGCGGGCCAGAAGCAGGATACTGTTCAATGGACACCTCCCGAACCCTGCCATGGGAAAGGCACTGTTCGATTCTCGTCGTTGGAGCGGACCTTGAGATGCCCGGTTCCGGAGGGTATGGCCTATGGGGCTTGATCTTTTGTCAGATCCACAGCAGGGGGTTAGGTGGTTGGCTCGCAGTGAACCCCGACTTTACCGATGTGAGCAACGCTTCAGGAGGACGGATTAGGGTGGCATCCCCTCGTGTGTCTCCAGTCCTTCGTTTGGTTCCTGAAGTGTTCTCACTGCGGGCAGAGAAGGCCTGATCAGGCCGATGACACCACAGTTTTAAAATGCCTTTTCCGTGCGAATCCAGCTCTGATTTTCCCCAAATTTTCAATCAGGTCCAGGGGTAAAGGTTCAGATATATGTTCCATAAAGTTTCTCTGGGATGGGGGCTCAAAAAGTGGAGGCTCAGGTCGCTTTAAGGACCACTGGGTGTCATGATCACTGCTTCCAAGGAGTCAGGACCAGCCCAACGTCCTTGGAAGCAGGCCCCTAACCCTGATCCTAGGCACCAGCCGGTCCCCACAGGGACCTTTTGGACCTTGTCCTGGCGCCGGTGGCACCAGGCTCATCAGAAGCATCGGTCCCGGCACTGGAAGCGCCGGGCTCATCATTGGTGTGAAGGTGCTTGGGTGGACTTACCTGTGGCAGACGATGCTGCTTACTTACCAGACTCTTAGAAGTCCTCGGTGAACTGGGACTACTTTCTTACCTGGGTGGGGCAGCTCCACTCCCTGGATACAGCACTGGAACTCTTCTGGAAGCAGGAACTCTTTTCTTACCTAGGCGGGGCCGTGGAAGGAGACGCCTCATCACTCCTGGGCTATTTAAACCACACCCGATTGATGAAACGTGCTTCGCGTTATTCTGCATCTGCAGCAGAACGCTCACCAAGTCTGTTCCAGCCTTTCTTCTTTGGATCCTGAACCTGCAAGAATTATACTTACCATTCCTGTACCCGATCAACATCAGCACCTGCAAAAGACCAGAAACAACAGGTTAGCAGAACGAACTTTAACACGCAGTGCTTACTTACCTGATCCATCGGCAGCGGCCGTGTCTCACGCTGCACCTTCGCCGGCAAAGATAAACAGCATTTCCATACTCGCTGGCACGCTGTTCATTCCGGCTTCTTCACGCTGCATCTTCACCTGCAAAGATAAACAGCATTATTCTACTTACCGGCACGCTGTGCATTCCGGATTCTTCACGCTGCATCTTCATAGACCACAGCAGTGTTACACTTACCGGCACGCGGTGAATTCCGGATTTCTTCATTCTGCATTGTAGCCTGCAAAGACAAAGAAAGAGACAGTAAGAGCGCTTGCCATACTTACGCAATTCCAGGCGCTTCACCGCCACGCATAAAAAGACTATAAAGAGTAAAGGTGTCCAGAAACTTACTGGTCATGCAGACAACGACGGTACCCATCTTCTGAAGTCAAGAGGCCAACGTTTCACCAGTGAAGGAACTGGCAACGGCACCCCGCACTAGACGCAGATGGAGAGCCCAGCATTCACCTATCTAAGGTGAGCACGTTGACCTGGGAGGGGGGCTCAACAGTCAGGCTGAGAGGAGAGAGATAGGGACATTCACAACCCAGACCTTTAACCCCCATATTATTTCACCTGCAGAAACCTCACCCTTCGAGTCCGACACACAGTGCGGAGAGGTTCGACCCCAGAAGCCAACCGAATCCTGCACATCACGTTTCGTGTTACAGACACCTTCCTGCCAAGACCCGCGCCTCCGTGGGAATCAGGTGAGCGTTACAGAACGCGAAGACCACCACAAAACTCCTACCCAGGCGCAATGGAAACCTCAGATACTGATCAACTAGCCCAGTTGCTTGGGGAATTAAGAGCAGAAGTACATGCAGCTCGCCAGGAAACGAGCTCTCTAAGAAGAGAACTGATAATTTCTAAGGAGCGAACAGAGGACCTTGCTAGGCAGTTGTTACAAACGCAGGCAGGACAGACACCTTTGCCCGTTCCAGGAGGGAGTTATCCTTCTGCATCAGCTTCAAATCCAGTGCAAATCAATCTGCCCGGTAATGTGCCCTTGGCTCCGCCCGAACGCTTTGCTGGTGATCCAAAGAAATTCGCAGTGTTCATCAACCAGTGCCGCCTGCACTTCTTATGTCGACCAGCTGCATTCCCAACAGACCAGGCCAAGGTGGCTTTCGTGCTTTCTTATCTCAGTGGCAGCGCTGCAGATTGGTCGATCGCTTTAGTCACCCAGGAAGATCCGGTTTTACACGATTTTCAAGCCTTCCAGTCCAGCATGGAGAAACTGTTCGCAAGACATGCACAAGGGGAGGCCTTGGACAATGAACTTCTCTCATTACGACAGGGTAACCAAGACCTCTTGACTTATATAGCCTCTTTCAATAGACTCATAGTGGAAACACAATGGCCAGAGGACAAGAGAATAATGCTTTTCTACAGAGGCCTGCGTGGAGAGCTCAAGGATGTGCTAGCGCAAGTTGTGAATCCTCCACAAGAATGTTCGGACTATATTGACTTAGTTGTCCAACTGGACCATAGACTACAGAACAGGAAGGCAGATCGTTCCAGATTTGATACCCGAGTGTTTTCTAAACCACAGACCTCGAATAAGGGAGCTGACACTGTGGAACCCATGCAAATAGGGGGCATGAGAGGACCTTTAACCCAGAAAGAGCGGGAAAGAAGAAGGCAGCTGCAATTATGCCTCTATTGCGGTAATTCAGGACACTTTCTTCGGGACTGTCCCGTGAAACCAGCTAAAAAGACTGTAGGAGCCGCGGATACCTGTACCACAAATTCTGAGCAGGGAAACGACCTCGCCCGACAAGAGTAGAGGTCCTCTTGCCGAGCGTTAAGATCTGTCCCGTGACCTCGCATTTCGTGATACCCATTGTCCTCATTAGTCCTGAACGTCCGGATCGTTTGCATGCAATTGAAGCTTACATTGACAGCGGAGCAATCGGTAACTATGTGGACCATGAAATGGTATCAAGGATGAATCTACCCCTTGTCCCTAAGGCAGTAAAAGACGTCATCACTACTGTGGATGGCACGGAGATAGCCTCCGGACCAGTAACGCATGCCACCCAAGAAGTGACGTTGTTGAGTCACAATGGACACCGGGAGAGAATAGTGTTCGATGTAATCAAGGCCCCTCAGTTCCAGATCATTCTGGGAATCCCTTGGTTAGAGAAGCACAATCCTCAGATTGATTGGCAAGCAAAGACGGTTCAGTTTCCAGAGTGTTCTACCACTTGTTATCCTCGACCTGATGTTTCACTAGCGGCGACCTCTTCTGAGGAGATTCTCAAATTACCTCCCGAATACCAGGAGTTCCAAGACGTCTTCCAGAAGGATCAAGCTAACACCCTACCTCCTCATAGGTCTTACGACTGTCAAATAGATCTGATACCTGGAACAACTCCTCCTTGCAGCAGGATCTATGCCCTCACCGAGCCAGAGAACCTTCACCTCAGACAGTACCTGGATCAATACCTAGCTAACGGGTTTATCCGTCCTTCAAAATCTCCAGCTTCATCGGCTTTGTTCTTTGTTCCGAAAAAGGAAGGAGCCCTTAGGACTTGCATAGATTACCGCGCCCTGAATCAGATCACTGTTAAAAACAGATACCCGTTACCTTTGATCCCTGAACTCCTGGACCAAGTCAAAGATGCATGTATATACACAAAGCTGGATCTCAGAGGAGCCTACCACTTGGTACGGATCAAAGAGGGCGATGAATGGAAAACGGCCTTCCGCACCAAGTACGGGCTATTCGAATATCAAGTGATGCCCTTTGGACTGTGTAATGCTCCTGCTGCTTTCCAATATTTTATGAACAATGTCCTTAGAGAGCTCATTGATGTGTGTGTAGTTGTCTACATTGACGACATCCTCGTATATTCATCGTCTGAAGAAGAACATCAGAGACACGTTAAAAAGGTTCTCGAGAGATTGCGTCAACATAGTCTTTTTGCTAAGCTTGAGAATTGCGTTTTCAACGCAACGGAAGTCGAGTTCCTGGGATTCATATTGTCACCTAACGGAGTCCATATCGATTCAAAGAAAGTTGATGCAATTATCAAGGGCCATCACCAACCTCTGTAAAAGGAGTTCAAAGCATGTTAGGATTCGCTAACTTTTACCGCAGATTCATTCCTGAATTTTCCCGGATAGTCCAGCCCATCACCGCTCTGTTGAAAAAGAACAAACGTTTTGAGTGGTCTTCTGAAGCGGAACAAGCTTTTCAAGACTTAAAAGCTAAATTCATTTCTGCACCTGTTTTAAAACATCCTCGCCCAGAACTTCCTTACATCATGGAAACGGATGCTTCTAGTCTTGCTATGGGAGCAGTGTTATCACAAAGAGATTCGGTCACAAACCAACTACATCCGGTTGCCTTTTGGTCCCGCAGGTTTTCGCCTCCTGAGATCAACTATTCAATTACAGACAAGGAACTTTTGGCCATCAGATCGGCCTTTAAAGCCTGGCGGCATTATCTTCTTGGAGCCAGACACACAGTCACCGTAATGACTGACCACCGCAATTTACAATATCTAAAGACAGCCAAAGCTCAGTCTTCCAGACAGCTTCGCTGGGCTCTGTTCCTAGCAGAATTTGACTTTATAATTACTTATCGACCAGGTAGTAAGAACGGAATGCCCTCTCCCGGATGGGAGTAGATGAACATTTGATCAATCCAGATCCAATACCCATAATCCCAGAACAAAGGATTTTGGGTTTGGTCAGCATTCAATCTTTTGAAGACATCAAGACCACGGTGAAATCGCTCCTAACTCCGACCGATTTGCAGGACTGGCAATTAAAGGGAAAAGAATTCTCAGTAGATCAAGACCTACCATATTTCCGAGGACGATTGCACTTGCCCTGTGAGAAACTACAAAAACAAGTAATCTCCGGTTATCATGATTCTCTAATGGAGGGGCACCCTGGCATTACCAAAACCATGGAAAAGATTAAAAGACATTTCTGGTGGCCATCGTGGAAAAGGGATATTAGAGACTTTGTAATATCCTGCGGTGTGTGTGCCCAGAATAAAAGTCAAAAGCAAAAACCAGCCGGCCTATTACAGCCACTTGACATTCCTCCCTGTCCATGGCATACCCTGTCCATGGATTTTATCACGGACTTACCTCCATGCTTGGGATATACTACCATCTTAGTAGTCGTGGATCTATTCTCGAAAATGGCTCACTTCAGACCCTTGAAGGGTCTGCCTTCAGCCTCAGTATTGCCCGGGAATTCTTGGCAAACATCGTTCGCTTACACGGTTTTCCTTCGGTTTTAGTCTCCGATAGGGGAAGTCAATTCATCTCCCACTTCTGGCGCAGTTGCTGTCGTCTAGCCCAAGTTGATGTAAGACTTTCGACCAGTCACCATCCCCAAACTGACGGACAAACCGAAAGGACAAACCAGACATTAGAACAATATCTACGCTGCATGCTCCAACAAACAGAAATACCCTGGAAGGACATTCTTTGGATCGCTGAATACGCTTACAACAATTCGACTCATTCTGGAACCGGGAAGACTCCTTTTTTCCTATTATATGGACACCATCCTAGAACCTCCAACCTGGATCCTTCCCAAGAAATTGAAGCACCTGCTGTGCATCATTTGCATTCGGAGATCACCTGTGCCTTTAAGGAAGCCACTGCCCATCTGCAAAGAGCTAAAGCTCAATTCAAAAAGGCAGCCGATCGGCACCGTAAAGAGGCCCCTCACTACGCTGTAGGAGATCAAGTCTGGTTATCCACTAAGCACCTGCCTTTAAAAGGACCCCGCACTTTCATCCCGAGATACCTTGGGCCCTACCTCATATCTGCCATAATTAATCCGGTGGCTGCCAAATTGGAATTACCTACGCATATGAAAATACATCCAGTATTCCATGTCTCCTTATTAAAACCAGTACAACCAGAAACCCGATTGACTGAACTCCCAGAACCCGTTTTGGTAGAAGGAGAACTCAAATTCGAAGTGAAGAACATCCTAGACTCCAAAATTTCCAGGTCTAAATTATTCTATCTGGTTGATTGGAAAGGATACGGTCCCCAGGAAAGGTCTTGGGAACCCTCAGAACATGTCCACGCACTTCGTCTGGTCAAGAGATTCCATCTGAATCACCCCGACAAGCCAAAGCCCCCGGGAAAGACACACTTAGGAGGGGCCTTGAGGGGGGATACTGTCATGATCACTGCTTCCAAGGAGTCAGGACCAGCCCAACGTCCTTGGAAGCAGGCCCCTAACCCTGATCCTAGGCACCAGCCGGTCCCCACAGGGACCTTTTGGACCTTGTCCTGGCGCCGGTGGCACCAGGCTCATCAGAAGCATCGGTCCCGGCACTGGAAGCGCCGGGCTCATCTTTGGTGTGAAGGTGCTTGGGTGGGCTTACCTGTGGCAGACCATGCTGCTTACTTACCAGACTCTTAGAAGTCCTCGGTGAACTGGGACTACTTTCTTACCTGGGTGGGGCAGCTCCACTCCCTGGATACAGCACTGGAACTCTTCTGGAAGCAGGAACTCTTTTCTTACCTAGGCGGGGCCGTGGAAGGAGACGCCTCATCACTCCTGGGCTATTTAAACCACACCCGATTGATGAAACGTGCTTCGCGTTATTCTGCATCTGCAGCAGAACGCTCACCAAGTCTGTTCCAGCCTTTCTTCTTTGGATCCTGAACCTGCAAGAATTATACTTACCATTCCTGTACCCGATCAACATCAGCCCCTGCAAAAGACCAGAAACAACAGGTTAGCAGAACGAACTTTAACACGCAGTGCTTACTTACCTGATCCATCGGCAGCGGCCGTGTCTCACGCTGCACCTTCGCCGGCAAAGATAAACAGCATTTCCATACTCACTGGCACGCTGTGCATTCCGGCTTCTTCACGCTGCATCTTCACCTGCAAAGATAAACAGCATTATTCTACTTACCGGCACGCTGTGCATTCCGGATTCTTCACGCTGCATCTTCATAGACCACAGCAGTGTTACACTTACCGGCACGCGGCGAATTCCGGATTTCTTCATTCTGCATTGTAGCCTGCAAAGACAAAGAAAGAGACAGTAAGAGCGCTTGCCATACTTACGCAATTCCAGGCGCTTCACCGCCACGCATAAAAAGACTATAAAGAGTAAAGGTGTCCAGAAACTTACCGGTCGTGCAGACAACGACGGTACCCATCCTCTGAAGTCAAGAGGCCAACGTTTCACCAGTGAAGGAACTGGCAACGGCACCCCGCACTAGACGCAGACGGAGAGCCCAGCATTCACCTATCTAAGGTGAGCACGCTGACCTGGGAGGGGAGCTCAACAGTCAGGCTGAGAGGAGAGAGATAGGGACATTCACAACCCAGACCTTTAACCCCCATATTATTTCACCTGCAGAAACCTCACCCTTCGAGTCCGACACACAGTGCGGAGAGGTTCGACCCCAGAAGCCAACCGAATCATGTACATCACGTTTCGTGTTACAGACACCTTCCTGCCAAGGCCCGCGCCTCCGTGGGAATCAGGTGAGCGTTACACTGGGTGGAGAGCTCACACAGAAGGTGGACGTATCCGTGCACCCCTGGTGGCCTACCGTAATTTATTTTTAAATGCAATTAATGCAATAACAACTTAAAATCGAACCTAGCTGAACAAAAGAGGGGAGTGCTATTAAGAGTGTTTTTAGAAGAAGAGGCAACCTAGTATCAGCGTGCTAGCGCTGCAATTTAAATAATACTTCTGCCGGGAAAAATGAGGCAGGGTTTAAGTACCAGTAGACTTGCTGGACCCAAACGCGCGGGCGCTGACGTGCCTGAAAATGAATAAATAAGCTGAAGGGCTACAAGAATGATGGAAAATGTAGTTCCTAGTACAGGAGTACGGGTGCTGTGCAAGGAGTCTTACTTTACAGAAGCCACTACTACAAAGGCATACACCATAAAAAAAACAATACAGATTCCCCCAATCAATAAAGTAAATGCAGAAGCTACAATTAAACATTTAAAAAAATGCAACTGCAATAACAACTTAAAATCAAATCTAGCTGAACACAATTGACAAGTGCTATTAAAGGTGCTGTTAGAACAAGAGGCAACCTAGTATCAGCATGCTGACGCTGTAATTAAAATAATAAATAATATTTATAAGATTGTTTAAATATTGTGAATGACCAAAAGTAAAACAGAAACTGGAATGAGCACTCTCTTATCTCAACACACCTGAAGCTCTCCTCTTGCAGCAAAATATATGGCACAACGACTTGGCTTCAAATTTACCAGACCCATGAAAAACCTGACAGTGGCTGCTTTTGCATCCTCCTACTCCCCTCCTCCTCCCACCCTGACACAGCCCTCGCTAACCTCAATCTCTCTATTTCCAACACTCTTGACATTCTGGTCCCTGTCATGAGGGTGTGACTGAAGTCTTCCAAAAAGTACAACTCTTGGCATGACTGCCACCTGGCTGCCCTCAAATGCAAGTGTAGGACAGCTGAGCGGAAATGGAATGTGTAATGCGAACCATCTGACAAACTGGCCTGCCGTCTCCTTCAAAGGTACTATTGACTTTGCATCCGCACCAATTAAAGAGTCTTTATTCAAGCCCGGAAATCCATGTCCTCTAACAACACGGCCAAAAGTTTCAAAGTCTGCAAAGAACTGGCCAGTCCTGCAGCAGCTTCTTCTTCTGTCACACCCACCCATGACCTTTGCTCAGCCCTGGCTGCACACTTCACCACAACCTAAGACATCCTCTTCACCATCTCTTCCACACCACAGCATACACCAGCACCACAGCATACCTTTACCCCCCTCCTCTTACCCTCTCTTCTCTTTTGCCCGTCACTCCGGATGAGGTCACCAGTCAAGTCCAATCTATGATGGCTTCATCCAAACAGGTAGACCCCTGCCCCTCCAAAACCATTGAAGACAATAGCGACTTCCTCGCCCCAGCCTTGGCTGATCTCTGCAATCTCTTGTTTTCCTCTGGAGCTTTCCCAACTGCCCGAAGCACTCCCTTGTGCACCCTCTTCTCAAAAAACCCTCCGCTGACCCCTCCATTCCAGCAAACTACCACCCTATCTCCATCACTCCTTTCCTGGGCAAACTCCTGGAGAAACTGGCTATCTCTCAGCTGACCCTCCACACTGAATCTATCGGTTCTTTCCATGACCATCAATCTGGCTTTAGAGCATCCAGAGGCATGAAAACTGCTCTTCTGAATACCTGTGAAGACCTGACACAAACACCCCCTCCATCCTCATTCTCCTTGACCTCTACTCTGCCTTCGAGACGGTTGACCACGCCATCCTGATCACACATCTCTGTGACACCTTGGGAATCACAGATCAGGTTCTGGCATGGTTAAGCTCTTCCTCGCCGACTGCCCATCCCAGGTGGAACTCAGAGCCTTTCGCTCGTCTATCACTCTCTGAACCTGATCCGTTCTCCAGGGATCTAATCTATCCCCCTGCTTCTTCAACATCTATATGGCTGCCTTGGCATGTCTACTCACCACTTTCACCTCTAACTTCCAGTGCTACGCGGATGACACTCAATTATCCTTCAGGCTACCCTCAGCCACCTCCTCCTCCTTCTCGCTCATATCTGAATGTATGTCTGCTATTCAATCTTGATGTGCTGCAAACGACCTCTGCCTCAACACCACTAAGTCTGAGATCATTTGCATTGGGAGACCTGCTCCCACTTTCCCACTTTCGCTCTGGCCAGCCACCTTGGGTTGCCTCCGCACCCACCTGCGAAGCAAGAAACCTTGGGGTCATCTTCGACTTCACTCTCTCCTCCTCCACTCACATCTCAGACATCTCTAAAAAGTCTAGCTATCAGCTCCACCTCCTCAGAGGTACTCTACCCTTTCTCACTTTCCCCCAAAGGCTTGCTGTCTCCAGAACCCTGGTTCTCTCCAGGCTCGACTATTACAACAGCCTCTTCC
Source organism: Ambystoma mexicanum (assembly GCF_040938575.1). Taxonomy (NCBI): domain Eukaryota; kingdom Metazoa; phylum Chordata; class Amphibia; order Caudata; family Ambystomatidae; genus Ambystoma; species Ambystoma mexicanum. The sequence continues at coordinate 1,185,009,093 of NC_090925.1, forward strand.
TGAACCTCCCTTCTTCTGCCCTGCGCCCTCAGCAACTCATCCAGAACAGAACCGCAAGTCGTATCCTTCTCCTCAAGCCCAGGGACCACATCTCTCCGGCACTGAAATCCCTTCACTGGCTCCCTGTGGTGGCAAGGATCAAATTCAAGACCCTTTGAATTGTTCACAAGGCTTTCTGGGGCCTGTGACCTACCTACCTGTAACGCTGTATCCTAAATACTGTCCCACACAAGCCCTCCACTGATTTACCTCCAACCTTCCATGAGTGAGCGGGTTCTCCAAGCAGAGATTTGGAGGGAGATCCTTATCCTCAGCAGGTTCCTCCCTCTTGAATAGCCTCACTGCCACCCTCTGTCTTGAGCCAGATCTCCTTAAATTCTGGAAAACCCTTAAAACTTTCCTCTTCTCCTCTTCCTTCTCTCTCCCTCTACCCTGTTAACATAGCTCTCAGCTTTTTTTTTCACTCGCTCCCTCCTCCTCCATACAGTATTGACTGGCCGCTGGGTGTACCTCAGAGTCTTACTGGTCCCCGGTATCCCTGCCAGTCTTCCCTCGCACTTCCTCAGAGCCCTATACCCTACTCCACTCAATGCACTTGAGATATTAACCCAAAAGAATGGCTCTCTTTGCATTTACCCCAGTCGCAACCAACCAGATGCACTTGACACCGCCCCTCCCTCTCACCCTCCTTGCACTTGCTTGATCCTTATGCACTGCGCCAAAGATCGTTGTCTCTTCCCCCTTGTCCCCTTGTCTCCACCCCTTAATTGCACTGTCTAAAACTGCAAATGGCCGTTGTGCCTATTTGCTGTCCTCCACACTGTTAAATTTACTTTTTACACACTTACTCTGCCTGTGTAGGAACTGTAAGAAATGACAGAAAAAAAAGGTCTGACTTTACAAAAAGTCCAAAAAATGCATACCACCAAAGGCTCGAATACCAAACGTTCGAACCTTTGGTGGTATGCATTTTTTTAGGTTAGGAAAAAAGACTGCGGGGGCTGCGGGGGTGTCCTATACAGTATAGTGAACAGGGGTTCAGGGGGACACCCATGCTGCACACCCGACAAAGGAAAAAAAAAGAAAACGAGGGCTGCAGGGGTGTCCCCTGCAACACCCCGCTCACTATATTGTGTAGTAGAGAGAGCGAGGGTTGCGGGGGACACCCCCGCAGTACGCCTGTGAAAAACATGCTCTGCTGGGGTGTCCCCCTCAACACCCTGCTCACTTGCGGGGGAAACCCCTGTAGCTGCCCGAAAAAAAAAAAAGAAAGAAAGAAAAGGACCCTGCGGCGCCGGTTCCCGATCACGGAAGTGAAAGGGAAATGGCGCCGCAGGGACACAGCGCATCTTCAAAGGTAAGTGGGGTGGGGGTATTTTGGGGGTGTGGGTGGGGGTGTGTTGTGAGTGTGCTGTGAGTGTGGGTGGGGGTGTAGATTTGTAGGGGTTTTTAATGTATGTTCACATGGGAAATGTACAAACCTTTTGTGGTGCTTACATTTCTCATGCAAACTTTTCCTTCGCAGACTTTTCCGCGACGGAAAAATCACACAGATCCGCCTCTGTAGACTAGTATCGTCTCCGAATTTCACGGGCTCTGAGCGACAGTTTTTTCCCCATGTACCCACCCTCCTTGAGCGCACTGAAACACTTGCCTGTGTATAGGCGTTATATAAATACACAATACAATAGAACAATACAATAAACGTTAAAGATAATCCTGATGCTATTTGGTGTTTGTTATTTTTAGCACTCTTGTAACCAGTTTTTCATAAAGTCACGTTTATGTTATAAAGGCCGCTGTCATGTCCTTCTCTCTTCAAAGACACATGTATACATGAGAATGAAAATAGCTTTCCTGGTAGTGTGGAAGTGGTTTGTTTTCGGAGCTTTGAATATGACAAGTAACTTGACCTTTGTAAAGTTTATTTGTAGTACATATACTTTGAAACAAAATAACCACGTTTTTAGAGGTTTGGGGTTATAGGCACCTAGACCTTCAACCTAAAATGCAATCAGAATCTAATACCGAAACGTACGCCTAATTTAACTCGATAATGACCCTGTCTAGTTTTCCCGAACTGACAGTTCTAAAAGTGTGCAGGGGGTTCCATTTGAGTGCAGTTATGTGAGCTCTGACCCCTCCGACTTAAGCAGCACAGCGACAGGAAGGTATTCTTATTTTACTCGCCCGGGATCAACATGGGAAAGTGACACGCGTGGGTGGGGGCTTAAAGATAGCGTCCCTAGATTGCCATAACGCATAGATTAAGGAATAGTCTAACACGAGTGAAATTACATTTAGACGCTAATCTTAAAGATAAATGCAAAGTTAAATCTAATTTGAAGGCAGTTATGTCATTGAGCTGGGGATGTATGAAAAGGCGGTTTCGGCTCAGTTTACCTTTTATGATTAAAACATGCAAATCACGCAACCACATACAAATGAAAAGAAATGGCAGCCGCAGAAAGCAATTTCACTCTCGATTGAGACCGTGTCATGTAACACCAATACAAAAACCACGACTTCAAGTAGGCACTTGTAGAACTCCGCTACACAGATTTAACCTAACCTACCTTGTAGAAAATGTACAAGTGAGAAAATCCGCCATACCGATTTCTACAAAAGACAGAGCTGCTGTGCATCAGGGCATGAACATTCGCTAACGTGTACAAATAACCAAAGCATTGTAACAAAAAAAAATAAAAGTAACCGCCCCACTAACCACCTTAGCAAGTGAAATAAAAACTTGATTGCGGTCAGATTCTTCGGAAATATACAATGCTTTCCAAAGTGCTGCCATCTCAAGCCACGTCCTCGTTTCCACACCTTAGTTTTCAGATTCTCCACAACAAAAACAATGCTGAGTAGTCGATCCTAATGCGACTGTGGTGATGGGATGGACTGGCCCAGCCCAACATGATGCATGCAACCATGTCCAGACCTAGTCAGCAAGCCAGGCCCGACCAGGATGCGGACCCAGGGCTAGCAACTCATGCAGGCGCAGTAGGCCCTACTGCACATGTCAGCCCATGGCCCTATAGTAGACCCGGCTACATCATGGTTGGGATGCATGCAGCCAGGCCAGCAGCGTTGCTGCACTGGAAAGACCGTAGGTGGACGGTCAACCTCAACCGACAACCTCTCACTCTTCCATCAATGCTACTATTTACCTCATTGAGAGGCACAAGGCTGCTGAAATCTGCTCGATGACAGGTGCTGGCCACAACAAAATCGATGAGCCCAAGCTGCACGGCCCATGCTTGCCTCACTTAGACACGCCTCCAGCATTCTCCGATTAAAGGATTTTGCCTGGGGTCACAAGAGATTTGCAGCGGTTGCAAACAAGCATGCGAGGGTCACAACAGTGACCCATAAATTACATCCCTGGTATAGGGGTAGGGTAGGTGTTAGGGTAAGGCTTGTGTTAGAGCAAATATTTTGATTAGAATTGTGGATTGGCTGTTATGGTGGGGCAAGTGTAGAGTTTATGGTAAGGCTAAGGGTAACAGCGTTGGACTAAAGTTAAAAAATGGCATAGAGGGGTTGGGAAGGGCTGGCGAGGTTGGGGTATGATAAGGTTTAGAATTACCCTAGGCAATATGGTAGAGTGTGGGTTTTGGTAAGTCTTATAGTTGGAGTTAGGCTAAGGTTAGCACTGGAGCAAGAGTTTAGGTTAGGGTAAAGGCTGTGGAATTTGTGGAAGGCTACTGATGAGATTGAAGTTGTGGTCACTGTTCATTCCCTATTTATGTGGTTGATCTTTTGTATTGTTTCACATGAAAGTCAGATGCTTTTGCGGGCAGAAGAGGGAAGGCACGCCCCTGCATGCTCACACCAGAAAAAATACCCAAAACACTATTTCAAGGATAACAAGTATTAATTTCTCACAATATAGGAATGCATCAGCAAAGAACTCTGCTGCCAGCAAACGTTCTGAACTACGTCGGCATGTGCAGTAGATTATAAGGACAAACATAGTCACTAATGGTATATAGTACAATTGTACAATACAGATTGGAGGAGGTCTATAGATGTAGGGTCTGCTCCATATGGGATAGGAGGCCATGGTCCATCTTCATCTGTCCATCTTTGTTCACGTGGGTACTGCTGGACACGACATCTGCTGTATGCTGACCTACAAATGAATTAGCTACTCTGAAACACAATGTTATTCTTATGATTGTAACAATGCACCTGGCAGATACAGAGATGAGCTTGTGGGAGAGCCGAGGTCACACTAGCTCACACACACGTCACTCACTACCAGACAGATCAGCAACTCCCAAGGTCCCTCACCTTAGTTTTAGGCTATAATTCTGATGCCACCCTGCACCTCACTGCACAAATCACGTGACCCATTCCTAAAGCTGCGTTAGCCTTGCCTGCTGATCTACCTTAGTGATCGATTGAGGGGTGTAAATGTTTTATGGTCAGTGGTCTGGGTTTGGATGGTGCTGTGGCATGCAGGTGTCATGAATGAAAGCATGGCAAAGCTGAATTTCTCAAATGGGGATCATTGGGGGCAGGAGGACCATGCTATCTGTTCCATGGGATGGTGCTGCCAAGAGGCGCTGTGCTCCCTTCTCATGTCCTTGCAGGGGGTATTCTTCCCAGGGCGCGAGGCAGGGACGTCATTTCACCAAAATGCCAGGGGTAGCGGAAGTGACATCACACGACTCTTGACCCCCTGGTGACATCACAGGACGTGATGTCATTTGATCCCACCCCAAAGTGATATCGCGGGATGCGATGGAACGCGACCTTTCACCCGTTGACCAAACAGGAAGTGCTATCGCATAGCATTGTACACTACAAAAAAATATGGTTACCCTATCACTATAATGTGATGTACATTTCATACAAGAATGGATCGCCATATGTATCGTTAAGATCAGTGTGTATAGGTCCATATTACCAAATTACTGTGAATGCAAGCACCATGACCAAATGATGATGTGTTGTTATATAGCACTTACGCTTAAGCGCTTTATATAGAAAAAATATATACCCAATATCACCCAACCTGTGTTGGTACTCATGTATCGACCTCAGAAGGATGAAAGGCTGATTTGAGGCATTTAAGAACAGACTAAATCAGTGACTCACCCCCTGAAGTGTGCCTGAAATAAACCTTTAATGAGTATCAATTATTGTATAGAATTCCAGAAAGACACTTTATTTCGTATTCCTAATCTTTCTTATTTAGGGTCAGTGCTGAAAGTGTTAGACTTGTGTCACTCCTTTTCTTCTTTTTCTTCTTTTTTTAAGGGGCTTTAACAAGAAAGCCAGCCACTCCAGAAGTACAGTGCCACATGGTGCTGGCCACAGCCCATGAGCTTGCATTACAACAAAAAAAAATTCAAAAAAAAAAATTCAAAAAAATCTTTTTTTTTCCATTTTTTTTCTAGAGGTCGCAAGGGTGACCACAGAGGTCGCAAGGGAGACCTCAGAGGTCGCAGTTGCGACCTCTGGCGACCCCCAAATGACGTCCCTGGCGCGAGGGCCTGTAACCTTCTGAACAATGGAGGAGGTTGTGGATCTCTCAGACCTGGCCAAGGTGGAGGTGGTGTTTGCACTCATGCAATGGGCCTAATAATAACACACAAAATACTGTTTGCCGCACTTGTCCGTAACTTCTAAAATGGCTGCTGCTTGCAATGATGGCATTCACACCTTCATCTACCATATAGCTTGTAATGCATGGACTAAGGTGGTCAAGCAACCCCCTTTATGTGCATTCCCTCCCCCCAGCTCCCTGGATGTGCTCTCTTAGCGTTTATTTCTCATTCGATATCGCCTAGTGGGTGGGAAGACCCTCTCTCCTTCCCAACAAGAGTCATGGAAAAACTGTGGGCTAGGGGTGCATTACGGTTGTAGCTAGTATTAGGGTAAGTGTTAGGTGTAGGGTTAGGGTAACAGGAGTGCTGGTCATTGCTTGGTTGTATTAGGGGTTTAGGTCATTTTTATGGTTACAACAATGTACTTTTTTGCGTTTAAAAATAGGTTGCTTTTCTTGGTGACCTCATCACCGGCAACAGTTTCATGCTTGTGCTTCACACTGCTTGTATTGAATGACTACATTTTGAAAAGAACCTTTTGCTGACTACGTTTTCACACAACTACATTTTCCTATTGAGATTTTCACATAGAACCATAGTGTCATACCTACTTCTTTGTTTCAATCATAGTCATGGAGACCTAGCACCCAGCTTGCACCATAACCCCAATCACTGTCATAGGGATATAGCACCCAGCTATCTGCATTACCCAAATCACAGTCAAAAGGAAAGCCAAGCTTGCTTTTGTAATCAGAGTCAAAGTAAGTGTCATAAACAGCTTTATTTCAGCGCCATAGCCATAAAAGCATTTACAACATATATAAAATAAAAAATACACACCATTGCAAGTCGCTCAAAACAATATATCATTATAATGTGATAAACAATAAGTTTCCAATACTGCCTCCATCTACAAACAAAGAAAGAACCAATCAATTTACATCATAGAATTTAACAGTTTTGGAAAAAAGCAAGAATGTTACACAATCTACAGTGCCGCTATAGGTCAAACAATAAAGAGGCCTTACTTTGAAGCACAATATAAAAACCATCCCAATAGGTACAGGTTGAATACATTGCATTTTAACCCTGTCCCCGTTGCCATAACTTTGTTGCGAAATGTGTGAGTGCATAGGGGCTAAATATAAATATTGCACTTAAATCCCACACCTTACGATAAGAATTATACCATAAACATCCTAAAAGGAAGAAAACATTCCTGGATATAAAGTGCAAGTGCAGAAAAGAGCAGTTAAGATCAGGCACTCTTTGATCCTATCTATAAAATGGTATAGGTAGGATCAGCGTACAAGTGTACAGAGTAGTAAATTGCTGTTTAGTGTTTGACATGTATATCAAAAGTGCCTGTGCATGAAAAAGATGTAACAGTTGAACTTAGATTGCCTTACTTACAATGATGAGCAAGTGAGAGTAGATACCTGGAAAGCAATAAACATAGTTTTAGGTTCAAGGATTTACACACACTCTTCTCCTCCAAGCCCTTGCAAGATAGTTTGCGACCGAGTGCACCGCAAGCTGATCATTCGATCCATAAAAAAGTGCAAAAGCTTGCTGGATAGATCTAATTGAACTTGCCAGGAACAAAGGTTGCAGATATTTGTTCCTTAGACCCAAGTAGAGGAGAGGGATACCTTTCCTCAAGAGTTCAGATTAACAGGTGGCCTTTTCCTTTGTGCAGTCTTATGCTTCCTGTTTCCTATCTATGGTAAGTTCCTCTTCCAGAAATGACACGTTGTTGATCTTGAAGTTCTGATCAGGCTAAGGAAGTGGCCCGGACTTCCTGTTCAAGGTCCCCCAAAAGTGGAAGTGTCTGACACCCCCATTCTGCATATTCCCCAAGCATCACATCCTCCCTGGGTTCTCACGGCAGGAAGTGACCTATATGCATCCACCCCCTGGACTTCCTGTTCAAGATCCACCCCCCAGATTTCCTGTTCAAGGTCCCCCAAAGAGGGATGAGGCTGACACCCCAAATCCTACGCATTCCCCAGTATTACAGCATCTCTGTCCCTGAATATATTGAAGTAGACAGGAAGTGACGGGGTTCCACCCCCCACCAAATGTGTGGAGTTCAATTACTAGCCACACCCCCCAGGTTGTGACTTTAAAGAGGTTACATCTCTTTAGAACAACACATTTTATGTAGAATGCACTTATGCCGAAAGTTTTACAATGAAAAACATAACACATTTTCTTTGCATGGGCCCCCCTCAACCCCTGTTTCCCACCCCTAAAAACCCACCCCAACCGTTTCCCCACAAGATTTATCCCTTTATCCCACCCCCACTTACATTTCCGTTATGTTTTGCCATTGTAAATTTTCGGTATATGTGCATGTCTACATAACATTTTCGTTATAAAGACTGTATACCCTATAAAGAGGTCTACACCCTACCTCATTTTGTAACAATACTTCTCAGCAGCATCTCGAGCTCTTTGCAAAAAAGTGGGAGAAGCTTTAAACCATGAAGAGATACAGCCATTATTCTAAAAATCCACCAGAGAATGATGCTTCAAATACCATTGATAACTATTACCACAATATATCACCGCCGGCGCAGGATGAAAATGCCCAAACTCTATTTTATGACACCCCCGAACTTGAAGAAGTAATATCACCCATGAAGCCTGAGGAGACCGAGACAATGAGTCTTCGTCCAGATACAGAGGAATATGATTATATTGACATTAGTGATACCAAAGGACCCCTGGAGGCAGAGGTGACAGATTCTCACAAAGGGCCCCTGGAGGAGGAGGAGGAGGATATGACGGACTCTCAAATGCATGAATACAGGATTGTGTTGGAGATGCTTTTTCCTGAATTGTTGAAGCCATTGCAGATGCCTGTAAATTCTGATTGAGGTTATTCATCCATTTATGCACAGACCCCACAAGAGACTTCTGAAAACGGCTGCTGTTCAGATGAAAGTACAAAATATAGCATATCTTTTATCTCCACAAATATAAAGGTGTGTATGAAACCTGTTCTTTTCTAAGTAATGAGCTTTTCTTTCTTTTTTGATTTGTAGAAAATAGAGGAATTTGTCGTTGGTGAGAAGTTGGGTTCTCTCTCGGCCCCATACCATCAATTTCTACTGTCTTCACTGTTCAAAACAGAATGAAATGTCAAGCGCCCAACATCATGTAATTTGTACAAATGGGTCATATTCTGACAATTCTGAGACAGTGGATTTTGAAAATCAACCCATAACTCTCGAACAGGCCTTTGAGGTTCAAGGATTTACTGCGTCAGTGGAAAAGGCTTGTTTAAAACAGGATTTCTACCAAATTTGTCATGGACATCAGCTTAAAGACCCCCAGCATGAGGCTCACGACTGCCTTAAATCCTCCTATTCCTCTAAATCAATTTGTAGAATTTGTTTTATGCAATCGCCTCATACATTTTTCAAAATGTTGAGGGCCGTATACCAAGTTTTAGGATTGCCTGCCTACACTGAACGGGTTAGGGTTTTGACAGAAACCTTCAGAGAAATTGAGGGGACTGAAGACTCAAACTTTAAATACAGATACTGGCAGGGTGCATGTTAGAAGAATGATTGAGGTAATGGTAGACAAACGTATGTGTGTAGTTTATCATGACATGGATGATCGTGTCGAAGGTGCGTGGTACCTCGCACACTGTTTCACTTTGTGTAGTGTTCTGGGCTTTTTGACATGTGTATACTTTTTGTTTCCCAGGACAAAATGAAGAAAGCATGACCAGCTGATGTACAACAAGAGCTAACCCCTGGTTTTAAATGTATGGGAAAATTATTGTATGATATGATATAACAAAGGCTCGCTGAAAAAGACCCTTCATCTCTGAAATATATATGCGTGTAAGATCACCAACATGTGTCAAAAGTTGCCAAAGTGAAATGTGCATCAGGAAAATGTGTACCAACATATGAATGCCTGTCCTGGACAAATACTGGCATGTGTACAAATCGAATATGGAGTCTTTACATCTACACCCTAGGGACCCCGTATTATGTGCATTGAGTGTTTTGTTTGAAGACTATTTTACAATTAAAGGTAATTATTTATTCAATCGCGAGTTGTACGAGCTACTGAATGCTGTAAGCTAATGTAACTGTACCATGCTAATGCCAAAATATGTATAAATATTCTTTATGTAACTGCAAGGAATGTGCCCAGATGCCTGAGGGCTATGCGCGCTATGTAAATAAAATACAATACAATACAAGTAAGTGTGTTGTGTACTCAAAGTTATATGAGGGGACCGATGCAGACTTTATAGCCCTATACGTGATGAAACACTGTCTTTAAGCCGTCTGGTCACTGTGTGCCAATATAAGATAGAACCAATTGTTTTATAAGGTTGATTTTTCTTTATTTTTTCAAATAAAATGTATTTCGCTAAACTTTTGCCACGTTCTTTCTTACAAGTGTGGCAGTTGTTAACATGTCTCATTTAAGGCTTCAGAAACTCTATCATGATAAAGTTGGGGTTGGTAGCCTGGGGGGTGAGGAAGCTTTGTATAGAAGGGCACGATCCAACAAGCACTCTATGAAGCACTCTGTCATGAAGAAATGGTTGGCAGGACAAAAAGCCTACTCGCTCCATAAGCCGGCTAGAAAACGATTTAAGAGTAGAGCGACAGTGGTAAACATAGTGGATGCCCAATGGCAGGGTGACTTGGTCAGTATGGCAGAGTATGCTAGGCATAACAACAGGGCCAAAAGCTTTTAAGGGTATCTTCAGTAAGGGCTGTGTGCCTGTCAAACTACAGACAGATGCCAGTAAAGAATTCTAAATAAGACGTTTCAGAACCTGTTAAAACAGCATCGCCTCCAACAATTTACAACACACTGAGAAGTAAAAGAGTCTGTGGCCGAACGCTTAACAAACTTTGAAAATATTTGATGGCCCATAATACACAGCGCTACATCGATGTCTTGCAGCCATTTATAGAGGTGTACAATAACAGATACCATAGAACCATCAAAACCGCACAAGCTCTGTAACGTCAGAATATTCCTTGGCTGTGTGGAGGACTATTTATCGTAAAAGATTTACTAACAAGGCCAAAAAACCTATTTTTAAAAAGAGGGACCATGTCTGTCTATCTAAGCTGAAAGGCATCTTTACAAAGGGTTATCAACAGTCTTTTACCGACAAGGTGTTTGTGATACAGGCCGTTGCTGTTAAATAGAGGGTATCTGTGTACCATCTGGTAGATTATGCTGGAGACCCTGTCACAGGTATTTTCTACAATGAGGAGCTGCAGAAGATCCCGAACGATCCACAAAGAGTTTACAGAATTGAGAAAATGATAAGAAGAAGGTCAAAGAGGTCGGAAGCAGGTGTATATGAAGTGGCTAGGCTGGCCTGAAAAAACAATAGTTGGATATCCGCTAGATCGTTAAAGAGCCTGAGTGTTAAAAGTTCACAAAAAAGGGTCAAACGTCTTGTAAAAATGGAAGAGAACCCATTTTATATTAACATACATTGCAGCATCTCATTAGATGTTTTTCCAAATAATCAAATATCCAACTGCACCGTGAAACTGGCTAAACCTGTCAACTTGAATGGGGCTTAGGAAGTGGCCCTTACAGAAATACAATACCCCCACACTTGGAACACCTTCAGTAGAAGTGGTACAAAGCTTACCATCAAATGTAAAGCACTCGCTGAGTTGCTGTATACAGGTTTTCCACATGGTTATTACAACACTGTAGATGCTGTGGTTGAAGCTATTACTAAAATTTTGCAAGCCACTGCAGGTTATACCGATATTCGCTTGCACCATGAAACAGTGCAGAGGAAAGTCTGCTTTACAACCCCAGACCTTGACACAGAATGTGTATCTGCTTAGGAACACTACACAGGGTCTTGAGAGATGTAACACATTTAAGAAATACAAAGACTCTGGACAAGACTTGTTCAGATATCCAAGGTGGCCTGTACATGCTGCATGTTTATAGCGACATAATTGTACCCCAGAGAGTGGGCGATAGTTATGCCTTGTTGCTAAGATGCTTAGAGGTGACGGGTGAGAACAATGCTATAACCACCATACGATATATCAAAGAAGATTGCGTACCTATATGCAAAGCCCATTTTGACAATGTGAATATCTAGATAAGTGATGACTCTGGCACGGTGGTATCATTTTGTTTTGGAAAGGTCTTTGTGAAGCTGCATCTACGGCCCTGTCGCTACCCCGTCTATTGAAAATTATGGGGATCCTACACTCTATAGGGATTATTACAAAAATCATGGCGGGTACAGCCATGACTTTTTTCAAGGTGCCCCGGCATGTATGGTGGCGGTTTAGCAGGTATATTTAAAAGTCTTTTTAGGAGAGCTATCACATTCCTCCGCAGGGAGTTTGAAATAACCAAACCGCATGTCAAAGTGGCAGTGACCAATATAACCAAGGATGTTGTAGGAAGTGTGTCTGTGTTGGACAGATTCAGTAGACAAGACCAGGAGGGTTTGGGGCTTATATACGTTGCCAAAAATAAGTCTAAGAGAAAACGGAAAGTGTCACAATGGCGTGGGCCACCAAGGGTGCATAAGAAAAGGAGGAGGAGCGGTTCTAGAGCCGGTCACAAAAGAAAAGGAGGTCCCAAAAGCAGACGTCAAAAAAAGAAGAAGAAAAGACACTCACTTGGTAATATCGTTTAATAAACAGAATACCTGAACTTGTAACACCTATCAAAAGCACTGATTGAGTTGTGAGGATTTAGGGGAAATAGATCACTATTGTCGTGACTTGCCGCGTAGTGAAGAGTAATGGACCTCTGTCCACAAATCACCCACAGGGATGAGTGAATAAACTCCCTGTGCGTGCTTTGAGGCCACAGGTGGTTTGTTGGTTCGCCGGATCTGATGACGCCCAGGACCCCGGAGGCTGTTAAATGGAAGGTAAGGTTAGCACAGGCAAACACAGTACTGTGATATGAAGAAGTGTGTAAGAATCTCTTACCTAAACCCAACAGGGATGATACTGGGGTGTCGGGGATCTGGTGCGAGGGAGCGCCGTAGATCCGGACAGCCGTGTCAGCCGTGTCCTAGATGGTAGTAGCCGGTTGTACCTGTAGCCTGACGGTAACTTAATGGGCACTTGAGTTAACCACGTAGCGCCAGTGGCCGAAAATCGTAGAGTCAAGAAAGGGCAATCCGAAAACAATCTGTTAAGCAAAGCCGAGTGTCCAATGTACCAATATCCGAGTGACAAGATCCGAGGAGTAAGCAAGCCAGTCCGTGATTCATAAGCCAAGGTCCAAATCCGAAGTATCAAGGTAACGTGAATGCTGCAATTGCCGAACAGAGTCGTGAAACAGCTGTGAAGCGGTGAGTAAACTCGAACTTCCCGGTTTTATGTGCGCCGGCTCCCGATCACGTGAGCGGAACTCTGGGCACGTGATCGGGAGAGCACCGCGGAACCAGGAAGTAACCGCAATCGGGTGTTCCAACCCGAACGCAGTCTCCATGGGAGTTGCCAATGGAAACGAGGCAACAGACCGGGTCGGACTTTCCGCACTGCCCGCCCTCGTTGACGATGGCGACTCCCTCGCACCCTAGGTAAGGAGATGTCTCGGGAGGTGGGCTGCAACCCGGGGACAGTAACCGTGTGTGCTGGTGTATCTGAAAAGGTGCATGGTGGCGGGACTGGTTTGTTGTGTATGACAGAGCCCCCCCTCAATGGCCCACGACCACGTGGGTAGGAAGGGTGATCCCGGTGGAAACGTGAAACAAGTCTCGGGGCATGGACGTCCCCAGCAGGAACCCAACAACGCTCCTCGGGGCCAAAACCCACCCAGTCAACAAGATACTGGAGCCCACCTCTGATAAAGCGAGAACCCAAGATAGCAGAAACCTCATATTCCACGGAGTCACCCACCGCCACAGGGCCAGGCGTAGACCGGAGACGAGTAGGGGACGGACAAGGTTTCAACAAAGAGGTGTGGAAGACGGGGTGTATGCGCCAGGAAGCAGGGACTGAGAGGCGATAGGCTACAGGGTTGATCACAGCAGTAATTCCATACGGGCCCACAAAACGGGGTAAAAGCTTGCGACAACCAGGTAGCCTAAGGTGACGAGAAGAGAGCCAAACCCTGTCCCCCACAACATAGGAAGGTGCCACCGCCCTCCTTCGGTCCGCTGCGGCCTTCATGGATTCCCGGGCCTCCTGAAGATGAGTAAGGGTCCGAGCCTGAACAGCCGTCAAGTCGCGGGCACAGGCGACAGCAGCTGGGTTGTCAGAGGGTGCCAGGTCCGGGATAGGTAAGGTGCGGGGGTGCTGACCATACAAAACATAAAAGGGAGAAGAGCCAGTGGAGGAATGTGTGGAGTTATTGTACGAAAACTCAGCAAGATGCAGCAAGCCCAGCCAGGACTGCTGGTGTTGCAAAATCAAACAACGTAAATATTGTTCCATGGCCTGGTTCACCCTCTCAGTCTGGCCGTCCGTCTCCGGGTGGTAAGCGGAGGAAAAGCGAGAATCTATACCCAGGAGAGCCGTGAGAGCACGCCAGAACCGAGATGTGAATTGGGGCCCCCTATCCGAAACAATAATCGTGGGCAACCCAAAGAAACAAAAGACCGATTTAAAGAAGAGATCGGCCAAAGCTGGGGCAGAAGGGATGCCAGAACAAGGTATGAAGCGAGCCATTTTGGAAAATGAATCGACCACCACCCATATGGTGTCGAATCCCTTTGTCCGGGGTAGGTCAGTTACAAAATCCATGGAAACCGTGTGCCAGGGTCTGGGGGGTACAGGTAACGGAAGCAGGAGCCCCACCGGACGCCCCCTACGGTGCTTACACTGGGCACATATAGCACAGGTGTTAACATACCCTTCTACGTCGCGTTTCATGGAGGGCCACCAACACCAACGTCTGAGAATGTCCAACGTGCGTTTCTGTCCCGGATGGCCATTGATGGCGCTATCGTGGGACCATTCCAGAGCAAGATTGCGAGTGTCGGTCGAAGGTAACCACAACCTGTTTTGGATATAGGGCAACCCTTCATGAAACACCGGATCCCACTCGGTGACCTGATCGGGATGTAGCGAAACCCATGTGCGAATTGAGTCTGACAGAGACAAAGGAGGGGTGCAAAGGCAAATAACATGTTGGTTTAACAGGTTTTCTGGGAACACAGGTAAGGATACCCCACCCGGAGAGCGAGATAATGCGTCCGCCTTCCCGTGGGACAGACCGGAACGATGTTTGATCAGGAAGTCAAAAGCCGCGAAAAATAAATGCCACCGCACCTGCCGACTGTTAATACATTTGAGCGAGGCCAGATCCTGGAGGTTGCGGTGGTCGGTGAACACCGTGACCGTGTGCCTTGCCCCCAACAGATGATGCCGCCAGACTAAGAAAGCATCTTTGATGGCGAGCAGTTCTTTCTCCGTGACGGTGTAATGTATTTCTGTAACAGAGAATTTCCGGGAGTGAAATGCCACCGGATGCAACTGACCTGAATGAGGGCAACGTTGGGACAAGACCGCCCCGAGAGCGAAAGAGGACGCATCGGCCTCCACAATAAATGGGAGTTCTGGGTCGGGATGTTTCAGGACAGGAGCAGTAGTGAATGCAGACTTCAGGGCGTCAAAAGCCACCTGGTGTTCTTCCAACCAGACAAAAGGCGATTTGGGGCTGGTTAGAGCGGTAAGGGGAGCTACCAGAGATGAGAAGTCCTGGATGAAGCGCCTATAGAAATTCGAGAACCCAAGGAATGATTGCAAGGACTTGAGATTGCTGGGTTTTGGCCAGTCCAAAACCGCACGGACCTTGGACTGGTTCATGGCCAAACATCCAGGTGTAATGTGGAATCCCAGGAAATCAACGCCTTCAGTGTGAAACTGGCACTTCTCGGGTTTGGCGTAGAGTGAGTGTTGGCGGAGGCGGGACAGTACTTTGCGGACGTGCACTATATGTTCTTTTATATCCTGCGAGTATATGAGGATGTCGTCAAGGTATACTGCCACGCATACGTCCAATAAATCATGAAATACTTCGTTCATGAAACGTTGGAAGGTAGCAGGGGCATTACAAAGCCCGAAGGGCATGACCACGTATTCGAATAATCCGTAACGTGTACAGAAAGCCGTCTTCCACTCGTCTCCGGAGCGGATTCTGACCAGGTTATAGGCCCCGCGGAGATCGAGTTTTGTGAAAACGGTAGCATGGCTTAACCTGTCTAGTAAGGGGGTGATCAATGGTATTGGGTATCGATTCTTGATGGTGATGGAATTAAGTCGGCGGTAGTCCACACAAGGACGCAGATCGCCCTCCTTTTTCGGGACAAAGAATATGGGGCTAGCAGCCGGAGAGGTGGAGGGACCGACCTTCAATGCTACCTGGATATAATCCTTTAATGCCTGTTCTTCTGATGGAGATAAGGAGTAGATGCGGCCCGAGGGAATCACGGAATCAGGAATTAGGTCAATGGGGCAATCATAGGATCGGTGTGGTGGGAGCACCTCCGAGGAACCCTTGTCAAATACCTCATGGAAATCACTGTAATCAGTAGGAAAACCAACGGCAACAGCCCCCACTACTTGAGGCTCGAGAGCCATAGGGATATCCTCGTGCAGTGTGAGCTGCGCTATGCCCCCTAGGGCCCGTGGGGGTGATTCTGCATCGTCAGGTGCGGTGAGACAAAAATTCTGGCACGTCTCAGATTCAAAATGGACCTGCCCTGACTTCCAGTCAATCAAGGGGTTATGTAGATGTAACCAAGGAAGACCCAGGATGATTCCGAACTGTGGCATCGTAATCAGGTCGAATGTGATGATTTCTTGATGCGTGTTTTGTATAGTGAGGGTGATGGGGGCGGTTTGTTGCTTGATAGGGCCTGATATCAGTGCTGTACCATCCACTGCTTGTACTGGCTCAGGATGTTGCTTGGTGATCAGAGGTAGGTTTAAGGATCTGGCCAAAGTTATATCGATATAGTTGCCTGTGGCGCCTGAATCGATGTAAATCGAGACGACATGGGACATGTCGGGTGTAGGGTTAAGTGTGGCCTGTACCAACACTGGCCTGATCCTGCCAAAAGCGGGGTTCCTATCCGGGGAAATGGAAGTATTGCTCGATCCAGTCCCCGGATCTAGGGTCGAGCATTCGGAAAAACCGGATTCTTGAGCTTAGGGCGTCTGGGACATGATTTTACAAAATGACCATTTAGACCACAGTAAAAACAGGCATGGTCAGTTCTTCTGCGTTCCCTTTCTGATTGCGTGATGGGGCTGCGAATGCCACCTATTTGCATGGGTTCGATGCCTGTACCAGAGGAAGAGGAGGATGAAGTGGCAATGGGGATTCCTGTTTCAAACCGACGTTCGGAACGTCTTGCGTCGATTTGTAATGCGAGGTCCACTAACTCAGTGTGGGTCGTGGGCAAAGATGGAACCACAGCCATAGCATCCTTCATGGTGTTATTAAGCCCCCTATAGAAAACGACCGCCCTCTTTGGTTCAGGCCAGGATGTCTCAGCAGCTAGCTGATTAAAATGAGCAATGTATTCAAGGAGAGAACACTTCCCTTGAGTCAGATCTAACAGCTCGAGGTCCCGAGATTGGGCTTTGTGACGCGTGTCGAACACACGGGACAATTCTGTGACTAGTAGTTCGAAGTCGTACAGGACGGGGTTGTCGTTCTCCAATAAAGGGTTGGCCCATTCTGCCGCGGTGCCGGCCAGGTGGGACAAGGTGAACGCCGCTTTAGTGGTGGCGTCAGGAAAAGCCTGAGGTCTACAGAGGAAATGCAGTTTACACTGGTTTACAAATGTGCGAAACTTTCTAGGGTCACCGTGGAACCTTTCTGGAGCAGCCAAGGGAAAAGGCGTGGGCATGAGTATTGGAACCTGAGGTGCTGCAGGGGCAGGAGGAGGCTGGGGTATAATCAGCTGAGCAGTTGGGGGTTGCGCTGCGGCAGCAGCCTCCCCGAACTCAGCATCAGCGGGCAGGGGATGTTGTGTGCTCTGAATCAAGTCTAACCTCTGGTGTATTGTAGCAGTAGCGGCAACCATATCTGCTCTTAGCAATGTGAGTGCCTGTACCAAGGCAGCCACGGGGTCCTCAGGTTCCATACTCTCCACGACGCAACGGCTTCACAGTCTGTCGTGACTTGCCGCGTAGTGAAGAGTAATGGACCTCTGTCCACAAATCACCCACAGGGATGAGTGAATAAACTCCCTGTGCGAGCTTTGAGGCCACAGGTGGTTTGTTGGTTCGCCGGATCTGATGACGCCCAGGACCCCGGAGGCTGTTAAATGGAAGGTAAGGTTAGCACAGGCAAACACAGTACTGTGATATGAAGAAGTGTGTAAGAATCTCTTACCTAAACCCAACAGGGATGATACGGGGGTGTTGGGGATCTGGTGCGAGGGAGCGCCGTAGATCCGGACAGCCGTGTCAGCCGTGTCCCAGATGGTAGTAGCCGGTTGTACCTGTAGCCTGACGGTAACTTAATGGGCACTTGAGTTAACCACGTAGCGCCAGTGGCCGAAAATCGTAGAGTCAAGAAAGGGCAATCCGAAAACAATCCGTTAAGCAAAGCCGAGTGTCCAATGTACCAATATCCGAGCGACAAGATCCGAGGAGTAAGCAAGCCAGTCCGTGATTCATAAGCCAAGGTCCAAATCCGAAGTATCAAGGTAACGTGAATGCTGCAATTGCCGAACAGAGTCGTGAAACAGCTGTGAAGCGGTGAGTAAACTCGAACTTCCCGGTTTTATGTGCGCCGGCTCCCGATCACGTGAGCGGAACTCTGGGCACGTGATCGGGAGAGCACCGCGGAACCAGGAAGTAACCGCAATCGGGTGTTCCAACCCGAACGCAGTCTCCATGGGAGTTGCCAATGGAAACGAGGCAACAGACCGGGTCGGACTTTCCGCACTGCCCGCCCTCGTTGACGATGGCGACTCCCTCGCACCCTAGGTAAGGAGATGTCTCGGGAGGTGGGCTGCAACCCGGGGACAGTAACCGTGTGTGCTGGTGTATCTGAAAAGGTGCATGGTGGCGGGACTGGTTTGTTGTGTATGACAACTATGGCCTGCCTACACTGCGCCTCTAATGAATGTACCAAGTCAGATAATGCGTTCAGATAAAGAAGAACGAGCAAATGAGGTAAAGGCAAATGAGGTAAAGGCAATAGTTACAAAACCGAAAAAGAATAAATGTATAGAACAAATAAATGGTTGTGCGATGCTCCAAGAAAAGGGTGAGGACATTTCAGATATAAGTGATCAAAAAGAGCAAAATAAGTCTAATATCAATGTCCTTGAGCATAAGGTGGTGACATCAGATACTCCGCTTTATAACATATTTTCTGCTCAGAACTTGCAGTTACATTCTAAAAAAGCTGATCACAGGTCTAAACCATTAATTCAAAAGAAGGAAAAGAATCAGAAAATAACGAAGTTACAGAAAAGTAAAAATTCCAAGCAATTTATAAAGTTATTAACCTTGCCAGATAAACGAGTGCAGAATAAAAGTGCTGCAATTTTGAGAAAATATGCGGCTCTATCTAAAATAAAGAGTCAATCAACACAACACACTCAGGTATTGATGGAAAAATTGGATACTTCTCAATCTGATTTAAAATATGCCCCGCGGGATAATTTGGTGCTAGAAATTTGCAAAAAGGACAGGGAACAGGAGGTGGTTCAAAGAACCGAGGTTAGAACTAGTGAGGCTGAACAATCTTCAGGTGTTGGACGACTTGTACTGCCTAGTCAAGATAACTACCTGACCTTAGAAGATCGCAGAGAAGAGATTGAAAAATCATTACGGCAATATCTGATACAACCGGTAGTGACCCCTAAACACATGGATGAAAATCCCCCAAAGTGGTTGAAAGAGGGCAGAATGATTGAGCCTCTGAAGGGTCCGTCGAGTCATGTGGAATTAAATAGGGGGGTTGTCGGCAGGGAAGGAGATGTGAGGTTACCTCTGATCCCCTTTGCTCAGAACACTCCTGGCATTAACAGAACTTTTAATGGGAGACCCAGTGAAAAGAATGAGAGAATGAACGGTAGACACAGTAACTGTAATGAGATGACCCATGTAAGTTTGATAATGCAGTGCAGGGGGGGGAGTTTGGGGTGTATGATCTAAATAGATCATCAGTCTTAAACATTCTGGGAAATGTTCCACGGCTGCAAGGAGTGAAGTCATCTGATCTAGCTCAGATTGAATTCATTCATGAATATGATAGAATGGTGGTTAAGATCTGGATGACGTCAAATATGGTGAAGGATGCAATCTGGCAGGAAAGAATGGAAATCTATCAGATGGGGTTTATGCTGCTGAATTTGGCTAAGAATACGCAAAGAATTGAACTAACTCAATCAAAATCGTTTGGCATGTCTGAT
Source organism: Ambystoma mexicanum (assembly GCF_040938575.1). Lineage (NCBI taxonomy): Eukaryota > Metazoa > Chordata > Amphibia > Caudata > Ambystomatidae > Ambystoma > Ambystoma mexicanum. The sequence goes on from NC_090925.1 coordinate 1,185,029,034, forward strand.
GGTAAACCTTGGAAGCAAAGCCCAGTGGCAGTCTCGTATTCTACTATGCCCACCAAACAAGCACGAGTAGTGACCTTTGCAGCTAATGATGCAATGCAGAGGAGGTGATAGCTAAATAAAATCGCAGAAAAACAACGTGTAAGGGCAGCATTGTGGAATACGAGAGGAAATGCTCATTTGTCCTCCTTCTCTTGGGTACAGTTGGAGCAATATGATTTATGAATGCTGCAAGAAGTATGGTTAGAATCTGTGCCAATCTGGGAAAATCACCAATTCGAATTGATACCAGCAACTAGTAAAAGTAGAGGCAGACCGAAGGGGGGTATTTTGGTGGTACCTAAGACTGGAAATGGTTGGAAGTTGATGCCGTGGCACTCTCCAAATAAGCATATTCAAGTAGTCAAAATTACTTATGGCAAGAAAAATATAGCCTGCGTGAATATCTACTGGAATCATTTGGATATTAAAGATAGTACCTTTTTAAAATATATGGGGAACGGTTTAGACTTAATAGCAAGAGATGTCAGGATAAACTATACTATTGTGGCGGGTGATTTGAATATGAATTGTTTGAAGAATGACAGAGGCAAACTTTCGGCAACAGCTAGGCAATGGAACCTCCTGATGAGTGAAAGAGGTCTAAATATGGTGAATGGTGCAATATCTGAAGACATTCCCCCTAAGTATACCTGGCGTAGAGGCAAGTCAACGTCTCTAATTGATTACATCTTTGTAGATAATAATATGTTCAATATGTTAACTGAGCTCAAAGTTTCAGAGCTTAAACAGAGTGATCACACCATATTGGCATTGAATTGAAAGTGGATTGTCGATATGGTGGGGAAAGTCAGGGAAACATATCACAACTCCTTATTGGTTTCTGCAAAGGGCAATCGTTTCAGATGGACTCCGTCTATGTTGTCAAACTTACTGAAAATCATCTCATACCCAAAAGATATGCTGGAGCCAAACCTATTATATCAAGAGGGGAACTATCTTCCGGCATTGCATTTATTCAAAAAGAAAACTGTTAATGGGGGGCAGTATGATCATAAAATTCTTAGACATGTGAGTGATAATGAGGTATCTTTAAGAAAAACGCAACTCAGGAAAGAGATACGTAGCATTAAGACATGGGATCCTGTATTATGTAAATCAGCAACTACTAAATTGAAACAGCATCGTGCCCAGATGATTTCACAAGATGCAAAAGTCATGCTGTATTCACTGACAACTAAAAGCTCTGCTATAATTTGGGGATTGATAAAAAAAAGTATATATGTTCCTGCTCAATCTATTAGCCAAGTCAATGTTGTGCCGGAGGAGGTTTGGACAGAGTATTATTCATCTTTATATGCGAGTAGTGCTTGGGCAAAACTTCCTCCTGGACAGTTTTCTAAGGGAATAGTTCAATTAAAAATCTTGGAGGAAGACATATTATATTACATAAAGAAATTGAGCTCTTCAAGAGCTATTGACCCTGATGGGCTCTCAAATTCCATGCTAAAAGACCATCCGGAAGCATGGGCTTCTATTCTGCATGTAATACTTGACCAAGTAATATACACAAACAAACTACCAGCCTCATGGCAGAAATCGATACTAATCCCTATCTATAAAAAAGGGGATAGAACTAACCCCCAGAAATTACAGGCCGGTGGCCTTGTTGGATGCACCTGGGAAGTTGTTTGCTCATTTCGTGTTGGAAGAATTTAACCAATTTAACCAATGGACCATCAAATCGGGAATTAACGACCCATTCCAGATGGGTTTTCGTCCAGGGCTAGGAACATCAGTTAACCTACAGGTCATTCATGCAATCAAAAAACACGAATTGCAGATGAATCAAAATTTATACATGGCGTTCATAGATTTTGAAACCGCCTTTGACTCTGTGTCTAGACCTCTGTTATTTAGGAAGTTAGAACTTAGGAGGTGTCCAGAACATGTGAAACACTGGATCCAGAAGTTTCACACAGATACCTCGATTCTAGTGAGAATTTCACTTGATGGAACCCTAACTCGCAGCATTCTTACCTTTAGAGGTCTGAAGCAGGGGTGCCGAATGGCCTCATCCCTGTTCAACTTCTATATTGCAGACATAGCAGAAGAATTTAAGACTGTGGTGTCGGACTCTCCATGGCTGGATGCAAGCCTGTTCCCCTGGTGTCACGACCCTCGCCCGAAAACCCCCTCTGGCAAACCCATTGGCCAGGTGGAGTCAGGACTCGGGCCTCTAGAGCCTGGCATCCTCTTCAAAGGCCCTCATGGAGCCAGTCCTGGCGCCAGGCTCATACACAATGTACAACAATGTGCTTGGGAACTACTTTATTGTATTGTCAGCCAACATGGAGGCATCCACATAGCTTGGTTCCCTAAGAACCAAGCTATGTGGTACAGTGTTTTGGGTGTGGCAGGCCTGGAATACTTTCCCTGGTACTACTTTACCTGGGCTATATAAACCACACCCTGACTGTAGAGCATGCTTTATGTTACTTTGCAGCTTGCAACGTGACGCTCACTGTGTACAGCTATTCCCTCGAACCTCGGAGATGCAGAACCTGCAAGGAGACAAAAGGAGCATCATTAGCAGCAGCATCTTACCTGCAGTCTTCATCTTCAAACACTCGCAGCTACTGACAACAGCTTCCTCGAATCTGCACGCCTCCTGGACAGAACGACCGGAAAGAGGCAGATAGAGGCAACATTAAAGAAAGCTGTAGAGACATTTACAAATTACGAACCGCTCAAAAGGCTTACCTGACTGGTCGCCTCTCAGCTGGCACCACTCCGGACATTCCACTCGCGCTGAAGAACACCGCGACCTACAAGGAAGGAAAACACAGGTTAGCAAAGGCAAGACTTCGCTGCGCTGCGCATAGCGCTTACTTACCGCATCATAGCAATCTTAATGCGCCATCATTTACCAGCGGGGCTCAACCAAGCCAGTTCGCCGCGCTGAAGCTCCACATACCTAAGGGAGAAAAAAGAGACATTTTAAACAAAGAAAGGCATGCAGGATAGCAACAAAACTAAAGAACAGCAATAAGACCTACCTGAACAATATCAAACGGGCCAGCGTCAGTGAAGTAACTGGACCGAACTCGCCCATGAAAGACAACGTGCCCCTGCACAGAAAGCAGGACGGAGAGCACGCCTAATTCTACCACAAGGCGAGGAGAGGGCGCCAGAGGGACTGAAAGCATACAGGGGTGGAGGGAGGATACTTACCCCAGTCGGTCAGTCTTGAACACAGTCCTCCTGTATTTTCAGGCAGAACCTTCCCCGCATACCACATCATGGCAAAGCTGAGAAGCATACCAGCGAGTAACCCGGCTGGGTGGCGTCCCTGTGGATACCAGGTGACCGTAACAGAACACGAAGCCTACCATAACAAATCCACCTGGGCGCCATGGAGACATAAGAAATTGACCAATTGGCCCAATTACTAGGAGAGCTTCGTGCTGAGGTTCATTCTGCCCGACAAGAGACTAATGCCCTCCGGAGAGACCTAATAGTGACCAAAGAACGCACTGATGTCATGACCCACAGAACGCGCCCCTTCTGGACTTCCTGGTCCTTGTCACGGCAGGGCTTGCATTCATTATTTCTCCCAACATGGCCGTATCACGTGACACGCCTCGCACCAGCCTACACGGCGGACGTAGTACATTCCATAAATATGTCACGCCCCCATGGCCCGGCACGTCTCAATGCTATTGCGAAGTAGAGACCAGACGTGTGCTCCGTAGCTCACAGTATTGTTTCCCTTGCTTCTTCCAATCTAACCCAATTCTAGTCCCTTTCCTTCCTTTCTTGATTCCTGGACTCGTGTGCTAGTTGCGCACCCTGTTATTTCCTGGATTCCTGTATCCTTGCATCCCGGTACTTGAAACCACGCTGGAGTCGGAAGAGACTCATGCAGCCTTATTCAAGACTCGAGCAGTACGCAAGAAGGAATCGATCAAGAAATCCAGCAAAGATCGAACTCAGGTGAGAAGGGGGGAACTCCTTGACAGTTTGAGACGCCAACCGACTGAACTCGATATGGATATGGAAGCGGCCGTCCAGGACCTGATGCGTGGCATGCAAGAGCTATCAACCGAGGTGCAGAATCTAAAGGCGGAAAACGCCACTCTCAAACAACTAGTTGTATCCCGCGATTCTGCCACAAAAGAAAGTGTATTGCTGGGCGGTATAGTGGACAAATATGATGGCTCACCAAAAACCCTTCGAGGATTCCTGGATTCATGTTTGGTTCAACTCCCAGGGCTAAAGTGGGCTTCATAATTTCCCACCTTTCAGGAAACGCCTTAACCTGGGCCACGCCCCTCGTTAATTCCGGCGACGTTCTTCTAGATGACTATGATGGCTTCATACAAGCCCTTAAGACCATGTTTGACCATCCAGAACAGGTCTATAGTGCCCAGGAACGCCTGTTAGACTTTCAGCAAGGATCCCAGGATATGCTAACCTATGTTATCCGATTCAAGCAGTTAGTCAAGGAAGCTGATTGGTCCCCGGAGGCGAGTTTTACCCTTTTCAGGAGAGGACTGAATGAGGAGATTAAGGATGAGTTGGCCAGAGTGGCTCGCCCAAACTCATTCCAGGCACTAATGGACCTTGCCATGCAAATAGATTTTCGTATCCAGGAAAGAAAGGCAGAGAAGAAGAAATCCAAAACTAATCCTCCGAAGCCGTCCTTTGAGAGTACCACCAAGGCAGACACAAACCCAGGCTCAATCTCTGAACCAGAACCCATGCAGATAGAAGCCTTCCGTGGACCTATATACCCGCAAGAAAGAATGAGAAGGATTCATACGGGGTTGTGCATGTATTGTGCCTCAGACAAACACCTGGTTAGGGAGTGTCCTCTGGCCCCTCCTGGGCATTCAGGAAATGCCAGCTCCCGATCCTAGATGGAGCAGAGCTTTGGGAGAGAGATGTTTGCTCCACATCAGTTCCATCCTTGAACTCTCCTGGACAAAACAATTTGGTGATACTACAAGCCTTCCTGTCCAAGAATAAGACCTATCCCATTCTGGCCTTGGTGGACTGCGGAGCTATTGGAATTTTCATTGATCAAGACTGGGTTGTTAGTCATCATATTCCGTATGAGACACGAAGCACCATGCAGCCAGTGGAAGCAATCAACGGAAGACCCCTCTCTTCAGGACCCATAAGCCTGCAGACAAAAGAGATCCAACTTTCCATAAACCATCACCAAGAGCGGATTACATTCGACATCATTAAGGTAGCCCATTACCCCATGGTATTGGGTATGCCCTGCTTACAGAAGCACAATCCGTATATCAATTGGACAGCAGGATCACTATTCCTAGGCTCAGAGTTTGTAAGTCCCACTGTCTAATCCTGGATCCCTCCTCAACACCCCTTAAAGAACCACCAAGAGACCCGAAAACACCACTCATGGTTTCTAATATCATACAAGTCCCAGAGGCCTATCAGGGATAAGCTGATGTATTTTCAACTGCCATAGTCCAGGCCTTACCCCCTCACAGACCTGAAGACTGTGCCATAGATACAGATCCCTCAGCAGTGATTCCTTTTGGCAGAATGTTCATTCTTTCCGAACCTGAGAAATAGGCCCTCAGAGAATACCTGGATACCAACCTTGAAAACGGCACCATAAGACCTTCAAAATCTCCAGCGGGTGCTTCATTGTTCTTTGTTCCCAAGAAGGAATCCAAGGAACTCAGACCTTGCCTCGACTATCGTGGCTTAAATCAATGCTCCCTCAAAGATCGGTACCCACTACCCCTGATCTCGGATATCCTGGAAGCTGTGAGAGGCGCCGTAATATTCACGAAGTTGGATCTCCGGGGTGCCTATCATTTGATCCATGTCCGGGAAGGAAACGAATGGAAAACAGCCTTTAGAACACCCTTTGGTCACTATGAATATCTAGTCATGCCCTTTGGGCTAGCTAATGCCCCCGCGGTTTTTCAACGTTTTATGGACAGGGTGTTTTCTGACATGTTATTCCTTTTTTTCATTGTCTATCTGGAAGACATATTGATCTTTTCCAAGGATCCTCTAAAGCATGAAGAGCATGTAAAGGCAGTACTGCAACGACTCCGTGAACACAAACTTTTAGCCAAACCCGAAAAATGCTTGTTTCACGTTACTTCTGTTCACTACCTGGGATTCATCCTTAGCCCAGAAGGAATTGGTATGGACCCTTCAAAGATAAAGGCCATACTGGCATGGCCTGCTCCTACCTCCGTGAAACAAGTTCAATCCTTCCTGGGGCTTGCCTACTTCTACCGGAAGTTCATTTCTACTTTTTCCGAGATTGTCCAGCCGATTGTTGCTCTCTTGAAGAAAGACACTCCCTTTATCTGGTAAAAAGTCTGAGTAAAAATCCCTATTATGGGTTGTTGCGCACAATTTTAACAATAAGTGTGAAACTGGATTAGTCTAAGGGGTAGTGAGGCATAGAAGGGTAGTTTTCTCTGTATCCCTTCCAAAAAGTATGTATTAGTGTTAGGAGATGTCTCACAGGCTGCGCTCCCCCACACGTTAGTGTTGAAGGTGTTTAGAAAAGATCCATATGCCCACAAGATCTACTGGTAGCAAATATATAGATATAGTCTCCGTCTGCTAGTTATAAAAGTTTATTCACAAACACTACACGCCAACACGTGTTTCAGCCCTCTCTGGGCCGTCCTCAGGGCGTTTTACAAATGTGATAAGTAGAATTCACTGTTCGGGAGAGCCCTGCATCATGTATCTTAGTTAGCTGGATATCATATCTTTTCTTTTTCCAGGGTTTTCAACTGTTACAAGCTTTTCAGATAGTGCAAACGGATAATGTGCTGTCATTTCCGTGCTGTAATTCTATTTAAAGTTCATTAGTCGCTTCCCATTAGCCGCTTCAATGGGAGTCTGGGTGCTGTCTCCAGCACGTTCGTCAGGCGTACGCCTCAGAAGAATGTGAAACACCCACATTCTTCTGAGGCTAATACTCCCTTTATCTGGTCTACACCGCAAGACAAAGCATTCCAACGATTGAAGACAGTGTTCACGCAAGCCCCCATCCTGGCCCAACCAGACATAAATCACCCATTCCTAGTGGAAACGGATGCCTCTAACTACGCCATAGGAGTGGTCTTGAAACAGGAACTTGAGGATAAACTGGAACACCCCATTGCTTACCTCTCATGAACCCTGACTCCCAGTGAGACACACTATTCCGTCCTGGAAAAGGAACTGTTAGCCATCCGCCAGGCCTTCGCTGAATGGCGACATCTACTTCTGGGTGCTAGATATCCAGTTCAGGTCCGCATGGACCATCGGAATCTTCAAATTCTACAATCATTGGAGTGCAGGAACAGTCGTCAGCGCGTTGGGCCTACTTCTTTGCCCAAAACCAATTCCAAATCACTCATGTTCCCGGATCACAAAACATGATTGCTGACGCCTTATCTCGACGTCCTGACTATGTAACTACTGAAGACAAGGCCTATCCTAAGATGTTTCCCCACACAATCTTTGTAGCTCAAGCAGTCAACCTCCTGGAAGAAATTCGAGTAAAAACCCAATCCTCTGACCTCTGGAAGGATATTTCAAGGAAGAATCCATGGAACCTAAGACTTAAGGAAGGATACTTATTCAAGGACAATGCACTGGTCATTCCTACACAGAAATTACAACAAAGAATGATAAACCTCTGTCATGATACCCTTCACTCCGGACATCGTGGCATAACCAACACCCTCCATCTTATACAAAGACAGTTTTGGTGGCCTGGAATGAAGACCGATGTACAGCAGTACATCAAAGCTTGTGCTGTCTGCAGTCAAAACAAACATGATAACAAGAGACCAGCGGGTCTTCTAATGCAACCATCGCTGCCAACAAGGCCATGGGAATTCATTGCTACAGACTTCATTGTGGAATTACCACCTTCCCGAGGGTACACGACCATCATGGTTACCATAGATTTGTTCACTCATATGGCTCATTTTACACCCCTGTGCAAGCTACCATCCTCGTCCGAACTTGCTGGAATCTTCCTGGAACACATATTTCGTTTACATGGACTCCCTTCCCAGATCATATCTGATCGTGGACCTCAGTACGTCTCTGAATTCTGGAAACATCTCTGTCGCATTTTGGGAATCCAACGCGCCCTCTCATCTGGTTATCATCCCCAGACCAACAGGGCCACAGAACGTGCTAATCTGACCCTGAAACAGTATCTTCGATGTTTTGCCACCAAGGTTCAGGATGACTGGTCGCTCCTGATACCCATGGCTGAATTCGCCTACAACAATTCTGACCATTCAGCAATTAAGACCAGCCCCTTTTATTGTAGCCAAGGTTTCCAACCATCAGTTCTACCCTCTCTTCTCCCTCATCCTACACCAGTACCTACTGTCGACTCCTGGATTGAACCCCTCATCAATGTACACCAAGAGGCCAAAGAAAATTTAGAGAAGGCCAGAACACAGACTAAGAGGTATGCGGATTTAAAAAGGAGACCAGGTCGTTCTTATGCAATCGGTGATCAAGTCTGGTTGTCCTCGAAATTACTACGCCGGCATCTACGGCCAAACAAGTTGGCCCCTCGGTACTATGGTCCATTTCCCATCAAGGAAATTATCAACCCAGTTTCATACCGGATTAGTCTTCCAGACTCTTGGAAGAAAATTCACCCAGTATTCCACACATCCTTATTAAAACCCTACCACCAATCCTCCTGGAAATCCTACCGACCTCCTCCTCTACTGGTCGACAACCAATTGGAATATGAAGTATCTCGAATATGTGACTCCAGGTATAAATGGGGTCAGCTTCAATACCTGGTTGAATGGAAAGGATATTCTCCTAGTGAAACAACCTGGGAACCACTTTCTAATCTCAAGACCCCTCGACTACTGAGAAGATTTCACCTTATACACCCGGGCAAACCTGGTGGAACAGGTTTTCAGAGGAGGCATGCTGTCATGACCCACAGAACGCGCCCCTTCTGGACTTCCTGGTCCTTGTCACGGTGGGGCTTGCATTCATTGTTTCTGCCAACATAGCCGTATCATGTGACACGCCTCGCACCAGCCTTCACGGCGGACGTAGTACGTTTCATAAATATGCCACGTCCTTGCGGCCCGCGCGTCTCAATGCTATTGCGAAGTAGCGACCAGACGTGTGCTCCGTAGCTCGCGGTATTGTTTCCCTTGCTTCTTCCACTCTAACCCAATTCTCGTCCCTTTCCTTCCTTTCTTGATTCCCGGACTTGTGTGCTAGTTGCGCACCATGTTATTTCCTGGATTCCTGGATCCCTGCATCCCAGTACCTGAACGCACGCTGGAGTCGGAAGAGACTCGTGTAGCCTTATTCAAGACGTGAGCAGTACGCAAGAAGGCATCGATCAAGAAATCCAGCAATGATCGAACTCAGGTGTGAAGGGGGGAACTCCTTCACAACTGAAAAGATTAGCAGGCAATACTTGCAATCACAGGCAGGACAGACGCCTCTACCTGGAAGCAATCCAATGATGCAAAACCCCGCCATACCACCCACTCCGGTACAGATCACGTTACCTGGAACAGTGCCCCCACCACCAGAAAGGTTCTCAGGCGACCCATGGAAGTATGCGGCATTCATCAATCACTGCCGCCTTCACTTTCTTTGTAGGCCTGGAGCATTTCCAAATGACCAAGCTCGGGTAGCTTTTGTCTTATCATACCTGAGTGGTAGTCCAGCAGATTGGTTGGTGCCATTGGTAACCCATGACGATCCTCTATTACATGACTTTGGGGGGTTCCAGATAGAAATGGAAAAACTTTTTGCTCGCCATACCCAGGAACAAGCAGTAGACAATGAACTCTTGTCCCTCCGACAGGGGAATCAGGACTTGTTAACGAACATTGCTACCTTCAACAGACTGGTTGCTGTAGCTAGGTGGCCAGAAAACAAAAGAACCACGTTATTCCATCGAGGTTTACGAGGCGAATTAAAGGACGTCTTAGCCAAGGTGGTTGATCCACACAGAGACTGTGCAGAATTAATAAATCTGGTCATGCAGCTAGACCACGGTTGCAGGACTGAAAGGCAGACCGGTCTAAGACGGACCCTCGGACCGTGTATGTTTGCCCAAGGGAAAACACACCCTGTGTACCTGAAAATGCTGTAGAACCCATGCAGATTGGAGGGATACGGCCTCCATTAACAAACCAAGAGCGGGTGTAACGCTCACCTGGTTCCCACAGGGGCGCTGGTCTAGTCTGGATTGCTGTGGCCTCTTCTAGCGTGATGCACAGGACCCGGAACACCGATTGAACAGGACCTCCAAATCGTGCTTGCCTGGCCCGTAGGAATATCCTTCTTATGGTTTGGAAGGATGAACTCTCCATCCTGCTTCTGGTGCAGGGGCGCGCGTTCGTCCAGTTACTTCACTGGTTTTCAGAATGGTGCTGGCAAAATCCACTTGACTTTCCTGAGCGATGCGCCGTAAGTATGAAAGTTCAAAGTTCAAGTGAGGCCCCCTTTATGTTGTCTTTCTAACCTGTGATCTGTCCTTTATTTCAGGTGCAGAATGAAGGCGATGCGTCGAGGGGTTAAACTGCCGAGGTGAGTAGTGATGAGGGCGATCCCTCTAAATGTCCTTATCATTCCCCAGAAACGTCTCTTGTCCTTTCCCCATAGGGGCCGGGGTACGGTACCTGCCAATGGGGCGGCGCCGACCCAAAATGTGGAAGAAAAGCCGGTAAGTATTATGGCTGTTAATCAGGCTTTCCTTCTGTGTTCCTTCTGCTCACCTTTTGTTTCTTCCTCTCTCCCCTAGGTGCAGAGATGTGGCGTCCGATGCTGACAGCCGCGATGGAGCCGGGAGATGTCTCGAGGACAGGTGGGTGAAGCGTGGCGCTGCAGCGAGCAACGCAATGCTTTTAAATGGAAGTCTTTCTTCAGGGATGCTGGCGAGAAGATTCCGGATGCAGGTAAGAAGTTTGAAATAGTCCTTGGTTTTCACCTTTCTCTTCTCTACCTTCCTTGCAGGTCTTCCAGGTTCGAGGCGGGCGTGGCTGGAGTCCAGGAGCAGGAGCAGACACGGTGAGCGTTAAGCTGCAGGAAGCAGAACAACGCGAAGCATGAGCTGCTGTCTGGGCGTGGCTTAAATAGCCTCCAAAGAAGTCCCAGGTATGTATCCTTCCCCAACTAGGTATGTATCCTTCCCTGGCCATGCCCGAGTGAAAAAATAGTCCCTATGAAAAAATAGTCCCTTTCAGGTCTCAGGGAGGCCTGAAGCGTGCAGCATGGTCTGCATCAGGTAAGTGCACAAAACACCTCCCTTTATGAGCCTGGCGCCTATGGCGTCAGGACTGATGTCCAACATGAGCCTGGCGCCAAAGGCGCCAGGACTGAGTCCAAAGAGCCCCTATAAGGGGCCGCTGGGCTTTTACCCGAGGGCATGATGCCTGCTTCCGGGGGTGCTGGGCCTGGCCTGGTGCTCCGGGGGTAGGCATCATGACAGCACTCCCCCCCAAGGCCCCTCCCAAGGTCGTTCCTTCTGGAGGTTTCGGTTTGTTTGGGAAATTCCGATGGAACCTTTTTACCAGCCGAGGTGCATGTACGTGATCACTGGGTTCCCAAGACCTTTCCTGGGGCCCGTACCCTTTCCAATCAATTAGATAGAAAAGTTTTGATTTTGAGATCTTAGAATCCAAAATGTTCTTCACCTCGAATTCAGGCTCCCCATCTATCTGAATCGGTTCTGGTGGCTTTGTTAATCTGGTTCCTGGGTGCACTGGTTTCAAAAGTGACACATGAAAAACAGGGTAAATCCGCATGCTAGCTGGTAGATCGAGCTTGATTGCCACTGGGTTGATTATAGCTTTGATCGAGTAAGGGGCTAAATACCTTAGATTAAAAGTTCGAGGCACCTTGAGTGACAGGTGTTTGGTAGCCAACCATACTTGATCCCCTATTTGGTATGGAGGCGCCTCTCTTCGATGCAGATCCGCATTCTTTTTGTATTTCCTTTTCGCATGTTGCAAATGTGCAGTTGCATCCTTGAAGGCTTGAGTAATCGTAGAATGCAATTGGTCCACTGCGGGCATTTCAAGGCTCAGAGGTGAGTCCAAGTCTGAAGTACGAGGGTGATGTCCATATAGGGTATAAAAGGGGCTCTGACCAGTTCCAGAGTGTATCGAGTTATTGTATGCATATTCAGCAACCCATAAAATGTCCTTCCAATTACCCTCCGATTGGTGCAACATACATCGTAGATATTGTTCAAGGGTCTGGTTCGTTCTCTCCGTCTGACCATCGGTCTGTGGGTGGTGGCTGGTCGAGAGTCTTACGTCGATTTGTGCCAGTTGACAACACTTTTTCCAAAAATGAGAAATAAACTGGCTTCCCCGATCGGAGACTAGTATGGATGGGAATCCATGCAAACGGATGATATTTTCGAGGAATTCCTTGGCAAGAACAAAGGCTGAAGGTAATCCTTTCAACGGAATAAAGTGGGCCATTTTGGAAAATAAATCCACCACGACCAGAATAGTATTGTAACCATTACAAGAGGGCAGGTCCGTGATAAAATCTAGTGACAGGGTGTGCCAAGGTGCTGGTGGAATGTCTAAGGGCTGAAGAAGACCGGCGGGTCTTGTCTTTTGACCTTTGTTTTGGGCACAAACTCCACAGGACATCACGAAAGATTTAATATCCTTTCGCCAGGAAGGCCACCAGAATTGTCGTTTAACCTTTTCTTCTGTTTTGGCAATGCCAGGATGTCCTTCCATCAGGGTATCATGATGACGGGAAATAACCAGTTCTTGCAATTCCTTTTCTGGCAAAAATAAGCGTCCTAGGAAGTAAGGTAAGCCATCCTTGACTGAAAAGTTAGACCCCCTTTTGATCCAATCCTGCAAGGCTGAAGAGTCCAGGAATTGTTTCACTCGTGCTTGAATGTTTTCAAGGGTTTGTAAAGTGGTTATCCCCAAAATTCTTTGTTCGGGAATTATTGGCACAGGTTCTGAGTTTGTGTCTATTTCTTCCATTCCAATTCGGGGTAGAGCGTCCGCCTTACCATTCTTATAGCCGGGGCGGTAGGTGATTACAAAATCGAACTCAGCAAAGAACAAAGCCCATCGGAGCTGTCGAGACGATTGAGCCTTGCCAGTTTTTAAATATTGTAAATCTCGGTGATCAGTGATCACGGTGATGGTATGCCGGGCACCGAGGAGATAATGCCGCCAAGCCTTAAAGGCGGACTTAATGGCTAATAGTTCCTTATCGGTGATCGCATAATTTATCTCCGGCGGCGAGAACTTTCTGGACCAAAATGCTACGGGGTGCAGTTGGTTGGTTTCAGGGTCTCTCTGAGACAGGACAGCTCCCATGGCTAAGCTGGACGCGTCGGTTTCGACTATATATGGGAGATCGGGACGAGGGTGCTTCAAAATAGGTGCGGACGTGAACTTAGGTTTCAACTCCTGAAAGGCCTGTTCGGCTTCCTCGGTCCATTCAAAATGTTTATTTTTTCGCAAGAGTGCAGTGATGGGTTGCACCACACGTGAAAACTCTGGGATAAACCTGCGATAAAAGTTGGCAAAACCAAGCATGCTTTGGACACCTTTCACCGAACTAGGTGATGGCCATTTGAGGATGGCATCCACTTTCCGTGAATCCATTCGGACCCCTTTAGGTGTCAGGATGAATCCGAGAAACTCAACCTCGGTGGTATGGAAAACGCATTTTTCCAGCTTGGCAAACAGTTTGTGCTGGCGCAGTTTCTCTAGGACGGCCCTGACATGCTTTCTGTGATCAGATTCCGAAGAGGAGTACACAAGAATGTCATCGATATACACGACAACACAGACATCGATGAGTTCCCGAAGGACATCGTTCATGAAGAATTGGAAGGCTGCAGGCGCTTTGCACAACCTGAAAGGCATCACCTGGTATTCGAATAGTCCATATTTTGTACGGAAGGCCGTTTTCCATTCGTCGCCTTCTTTTACTCGTACCAGATGATAAGCCCCCCGGAGATCTAACTTGGTCTATACGCAAGCGTCCTTCACCTGGTCAAGGAGTTCAGGGATCAGAGGCAGAGGATAACGATTTTTAACAGTTATCTGGTTCAATGCGCGGTAATCGATACAAGTTCTAAGGTCGCCTTCTTTTTTAGGCACGAAGATCAAAGCAGGGGATGCCGGGGACTTTGACGGGCGAATGAAACCATTGGCGAGGTATTGATCTAAATATTGTCTCAAATGCAGATTCTCTGGTTCAGTAAGGGCGTAAATCCTGCTACAAGGGGGTTGTGCACCGGGCACCACATCGATTTGGCAATCGTACGATCTATGGGGAGGTAACGTGTTGGCCTGTTCCTTTTGGAAGACGTCCTGAAAGTCTTGGTACTCTGGAGGTAGTTGCACGGGGACAGAGGTTACTGATGCTAGATTAATCTTTGGATTTTCTGGGTAGCAGGTTTGTGCACAATCCGGGAAGGTTATTCTCTTCGCTCGCCAATCAATTCGAGGATTATGTGTCTCTAACCAAGGGATTCCGAGAATAAGCTGAAACTGTGGAGCCTTGATTACATCAAACACAACTGCCTCCCGATGGCCATCCGGACCTACAAGTGTCACCTCAGCTGTGGAATGTGTTACCGGTCCAGAGGCAATTTCGGTTCCATCTACTGTGGTGATGACATCTTTGTTGGTTTTAGGACGCAGAGGGAGGTTTATCCTAGAGACCAATTCTTGATCCAAATAGTTTCCTATAGCCCCGCTATCGATGTATGCCTTTATAGCATGCAACCGTTTAGGCTGTTCCGGATCTACGAGGACCAATGGCACAATGAAATGCGAGGTCTGAGAGTTAGTTTTCAAGCTCGGCAAGCGGACCCCTACGCTTGCCGGGCGGGGTTGTTTCCCGATACAGAGTTTCCATGGATTTTATCAGCGGCTCCTACCACCTTCTTGGGCGGCTTAACCGGGCAATCTCGTAGAAAGTGTACAGGGGACCCACAATAAAGGCATAATTGCATCTGTCGTCTTCTTTCCCGTTCTTTTTGAGTTAGGGGTCCTTTAACCCCTCCGATTTGCATAGGCTCCGAGCCATCAGCCCCCTTGGGGTTAGCGTGGGTCTTGGCCAACACCCGAGTTTCAAACTTGGACCGATCTGCTTTTCTGTTTTGCAGCCTGTGATCGATCCAATTGGACCACTAAGTATATATATTCAGTGCATTCTTGGGGCGGATTTACAACTTGTGCCAGGACATCTTTAAGTTCTCCGCGTAGACCTCGATAGAATAACGTGATTCTTTTATCCTCTGGCCAACCAGTTTCCACAATTAGTCTATTGAAGGTTGCAATGTAGGATAGAAGGTCTTGATTGCCCTGTCGCAGAGATAGAAGTTCGTCATCCAGAGCCTGTCCCTGGGAGTGTCGAGCAAATAACCTTTCCATGCTTGTTTGAAATCCTTGAAAATCACGAAGAATCGGGTCATCTTGAGTTACCAGTGGGACTGACCAATCGGCAGCACAGCCGCTGAGATATGACAACACAAAGGCTAACTTGGTCTTATCATTAGGGAAGGCCCTAGGTCTGCATAGGAAGTGCAAACGACACTGATTCATGAATACGGCGAATCGTTTGGGGTCCCCAGCAAAGCGTTCAGGTGGGGCCAGCGGCATGTTTCCAGGTAGATTAATCTGCACCAGGTTACTGGAAACCACAGGAGCGGGGTTCCCCCCGGAACCGGGTAAAGGAGTTTGTCCAGCTTGACCTTGCAAAAGCTGTCTAGCCAGGTCATCAGCTCTATCCTTTATTACAATCACTTCCCTCCTGAGGGCACTAGTCTCTTGACGAGCGGCGTGTACTTCGGCCCGTAATTCCCCCAGTAATTGGGCCAACTGGTCAGTTTCGGAAGTTTCCATAGCGCCTGGGTGGGAATTTGTAGGAAGGCTTCGCGTTCTGTAACGCTCACCTGGTTCCCACGGGGGCGCTGGTCTAGTCTGGATTGCTGTGGCCTCTTCTAGCGTGATGCGCAGGACCCGGAACACCGATTGGTCAGGACCTCCAAATCGTGCTTGCCTGGCCCGTAGGAATATCCTTCTTATGGTTTGGAAGGATGAACTCTCCATCCTGCTTCTGGTGCAGGGGCGCGCGTTCGTCCAGTTACTTCACTGGTTTTCAGAATGGCGCTGGCAAAATCCACTTGACTTTCCTGAGCGATGCGCCGTAAGTATGAAAGTTCAAAGTTCAAGTGAGGCCCCCTTTATTTTGTCTTTCTAACCTGTGATCTGTCCTTTATTTCAGGTGCAGAATGAAGGCGATGCGTCAAGGGGTTAAACTGCCGAGGTGAGTAGTGATGAGGGCGATCCCTCTAAATGTCCTTATCATTCCCCAGAAATGTCTCTTGTCCTTTCCCCATAGGGGCCGGGGTACGGTACCTGCCAACGGGGCGGCGCCGACCCGAAATGTGGAAGAAAAGCCGGTAAGTATTATGGCTGTTAATCAGGCTTTCCTTCTGTGTTCCTTCTGCTCACCTTTTGTTTCTTCCTCTCTGCCCTAGGTGCAGAGATGTGGCGTCCGATGCTGACAGCCGCGATGGAGCCGGGAGATGTCTCGAGGACAGGTGAGTGAAGCGTGGCGCTGCAGCGAGCAACGCGATGCTTTTAAATGGAAGTCTTTCTTCAGGGATGCTGGCGAGAAGATTCCGGATGCAGGTAAGAAGTTTGAAATAGTCCTTGGTTTTCACCTTTCTCTTCTCTACCTTCCTTGCAGGTCTTCCAGGTTCGAGGCGGGGTGGCTGGAGTCCAGGAGCAGGAGCAGACACGGTGAGCGTTAAGCTGCAGGAAGCAGAACAACGCGAAGCATGAGCTGCTGTCTGGGCGTGGCTTAAAAAGCCTCCAAAGAAGTCCCAGGTATGTATCCTTCCCCAACTAGGTATGTATCCTTCCCTGGCCACGCCCGAGTGAAAAAATAGTCCCTATGAAAAAATAGTCCCTTTCAGGTCTCAGGGAGGCCTGAAGCGTGCAGCATGGTCTGCATCAGGTAAGTGCACAAAACACCTCCCTTTATGAGCCTGGCGCCTATGGCGTCAGGACTGATGTCCAACATGAGCCTGGCGCCAAAGGCGCCAGGACTGAGTCCAAAGAGCCCCTATAAGGGGCCGCTGGGCTTTTACCCGAGGGCATGATGCCTGCTTCCGGGGGTGCTGGGCCTGGCCTGGTGCTCCGGGGGTAGGCATCATGACAGCACTCCCCCCCAAGGCCCCTCCCAAGGTCGTTCCTTCTGGAGGTTTCGGTTTGTTTGGGAAATTCCGATGGAACCTTTTTACCAGCCGAGGTGCATGTATGTGATCACTGGGTTCCCAAGACCTTTCCTGGGGCCCGTACCCTTTCCAATCAATTAGATAGAAAAGTTTTGATTTTGAGATCTTAGAATCCAAAATGTTCTTCACCTCGAATTCAGGCTCCCCATCTATCTGAATCGGTTCTGGTGGCTTTGTTAATCTGGTTCCTGGGTGCACTGGTTTCAAAAGTGACACATGAAAAACGGGGTGAATCCGCATGTTAGCTGGTAGATCGAGCTTGATTGCCACTGGGTTGATTATAGCTTTGATCGAGTAAGGGCCTAAATACCTTGGATTAAAAGTTTGAGGCCCCTTGAGTGATAGGTGTTTGGTAGCCAACCATACTTGATCCCCTATTTGGTATGGAGGCGCCTCTCTTCGATTCAGATCCGCATTCTTTTTGTATTTCCTTTTCGCATGTTGCAAATGTGCAGTAGCATCCTTGAAGGCTTGAGTAATAGTAGAATGCAAATGGTCCACTGCGGGCATTTCAAGGCTCAGAGGTGAGTCCAAGTCTGAAGTACGAGGGTGATGTCCATATAGGGTATAAAAGGGGCTCTGACCAGTTCCAGAGTGTATCGAGTTATTGTATGCATATTCAGCCACCCATAAAATGTCCTTCCAATTACCCTCCGATTGGTGCAACATACATCGTAGATATTGTTCAAGGGTCTGGTTCGTTCTCTCCGTCTGACCATCGGTCTGTGGGTGGTGGCTGGTCGAGAGTCTTACGTCGATTTGTGCCAGTTGACAACACTTTTTCCAAAAATGAGAAATAAACTGGCTTCCCCGATCGGAGACTAGTATGGATGGGAATCTATGCAAACGGATGATATTTTCGAGGAATTCCTTGGCAAGAACAAAGGCTGAAGGTAATCCTTTCAACGGAATAAAGTGGGCCATTTTGGAAAATAAATCCACCACGACCAGAATAGTATTGTAACCATTACAAGAGGGCAGGTCCGTGATAAAATCTAGTGACAGGGTGTGCCAAGGTGCTGGTGGAATGCCTAAGGGCTGAAGAAGACCGGCGGGTCTTGTCTTTTGACCTTTGTTTTGGGCACAAACTCCACAGGACATCACGAAAGATTTAATATCCTTTCGCCAGGAAGGCCAACAGAATTGTCGTTTAACCTTTTCTTCTGTTTTGGCAATGCCAGGATGTCCTTCCATCAGGGTATCATGATGACGGGAAATAACCAGTTCTTGCAATTCCTTTTCTGGCAAAAGTAAGCGTCCTTGGAAGTAAGGTAAGCCATCCTTGACTGAAAAGTTAGACCCCCTTTTGATCCAATCCTGCAAGGCTGAAGAGTCCAGGAATTGTTTCACTCGTGCTTGAATGTCTTCAAGGGTTTGTAAAGTGGTTATCCCCAAAATTCTTTGTTCGGGAATTATCGGCACAGGTTCTGAGTTTGTGTCTATTTCTTCCATTCCAATTCGGGATAGAGCGTCCGCCTTACCATTTTTATAGCCGGGGCGGTAGGTGATTACAAAATCAAACTCAGCAAAGAACAAAGCCCATCGGAGCTGTCGAGACGATTGAGCCTTGGCAGTTTTTAAATATTGTAAATTTCGGTGATCAGTGATCACGGTGATGGTATGCCGGGCGCCGAGGAGATAATGCCGCCAAGCCTTAAAGGCGGACTTAATGGCTAATAGTTCCTTATCGGTGACCGCATAATTTATCTCCGGCGGCGAGAACTTTCTGGACCAAAATGCTACAGGGTGCAGTTGGTTGGTTTCAGGGTCTCTCTGAGACAGGACAGCTCCCATGGCTAAGCTGGACGCGTCGGTTTCGACTATATATGGGAGATCGGGACGCGGGTGCTTCAAAATAGGTGCGGACGTGAACTTAGCTTTCAACTCCTGAAAGGCCTGTTCGGCTTCCTCGGTCCATTCAAAACTTTTATTTTTTCACAAGAGTGCAGTGATGGGTTGCACCACACGTGAAAACTCCGGGATAAACCTGCGATAAAAGTTGGCAAAACCAAGCATGCTTTGGACACCTTTCACCGAACTAGGTGATGGCCATTTGAGGATGGCATCCACTTTCCGTGAATCCATTCGGACCCCTTTAGGTGTCAGGATGAATTCGAGAAACTCAACCTCGGTGGTATGGAAAACACATTTTTCCAGCTTGGCAAACAGTTTGTGCTGGTGCAGTTTCTCTAGGACGGCCCTGACATGCTTTCTGTGATCAGATTCCGAAGAGGAGTACACAAGAATGTCATCGATATACACGACAACACAGACATCGATGAGTTCCCGAAGGACATCGTTCATGAAGAATTGGAAGGCTGCAGGCGCGTTGCACAACCTGAAAGGCATCACCTGGTATTCGAATAGTCCATATTTTGTACGGAAGGCCGTTTTCCATTCGTCGCCTTCTTTTACTCGTACCAGATGATAAGCCCCCCGGAGATCTAACTTGGTGTATACGCAAGCGTCCTTCACCTGGTCAAGGAGTTCAGGGATCAGAGGCAGAGGATAACGATTTTTAACAGTTATCTGGTTCAATGCGCGGTAATCGATACAAGTTCTAAGGTCGCCTTCTTTTTTAGGCACGAAGAACAAAGCTGAGGATGCCGGGGACTTTGACGGGCGAATGAAACCATTGGCGAGGTATTGATCTAAATATTGTCTCAAATGCAGATTCTCTGGTTCAGTAAGGGCGTAAATCCTGCTACAAGGGGGTTGTGCACCGGGCACCACATCGATTTGGCAATCGTACGATCTGTGGGGAGGTAACGTGTTGGCCTGTTCCTTTTGGAAGACGTCCTGAAAGTCTTGGTACTCTGGAGGTAGTTTTTCTGGGTAGCAGGTTTGTGCACAATCCGGGAAGGTTATTCTCTTCGCTCGCCAATCAATTCGAGGATTATGTGTCTCTAACCAAGGGATTCCGAGAATAAGCTGAAACCGTGGAGCCTTGATTACATCAAACACAACTGCCTCCCGATGGCCATCCGGACCTACAAGTGTCACCTCAGCTGTGGAATGTGTTACCGGTCCAGAGGCAATTTCGGTTCCATCTACTGTGGTGATGACATCTTTGTTGGTTTTAGGACGCAGAGGGAGGTTTATCCTAGAGACCAATTCTAGATCCAAATAGTTTCCTATAGCCCCGCTATCGATGTATGCCTTTATAGCATGCAACCGTTTAGGCTGTTCCGGATCTACGGGGACCATTGGCACAATGAAATGCGAGGTCTGAGAGTTAGTTTTCAAGCTCGGCAAGCGGACCCCTACGCTTGCCGGGCGTGGTCGTTTCCCGATACAGAGTTTCCATGGATTTTATCAGCGGCTCCTACCACCTTCTTGGGCGGCTTAACCGGGCAATCTCGTAGAAAGTGTCCAGAGGACCCACAATAAAGGCATAATTGCATCTGTCGTCTTCTTTCCTGTTCTTTTTGAGTTAGGGGTCCTTTAACCCCTCCGATTTGCATAGGCTCCGAGCCATCAGCCCCCTTGGGGTTAGCGTGGGTCTTGGCCAACACCCGGGTTTCAAACTTGGACCGATCTCCTTTTCTGTTTTGCAGCCTGTGATCCAATTGGACCACTAAGTCTATATATTCAGTGCATTCTTGGGGCGGATTTACAACTTGTGCCAGGACATCTTTAAGTTCTCCGCGTAGACCTCGATAGAATAACGTGATTCTTTTATCCTCTGGCCAACCAGTTTCCACAATTAGTCTATTGAAGGTTGCAATGTAGGATAGAAGGTCTTGATTGCCCTGTCTCAGAGATAGAAGTTCGTCATCCAGAGCCTGTCCCTGGGAGTGTCGAGCAAATAACCTTTCCATGCTTGTTTGAAATCCTTGAAAATCATGAAGAATCGGGTCATCTTGAGTTACCAGTGGGACTGACCAATCGGCAGCACAGCCGCTGAGATATGACAACACAAAGGCTACCTTGGTCTGATCATTAGGGAAGGCCCCAGGTCTGCATAGGAAGTGCAAACGACACTGATTCATGAATACGGCGAATCGTTTGGGGTCCCCAGCAAAGCGTTCAGGTGGGGCCAGCGGCATGTTTCCAGGTAGATTAATCTGCACCGGGTTACTGGAAACCACAGGAGCGGGGTTCCCCCCGGAACCGGGTAAAGGAGTTTGTCCAGCTTGACCTTGCAAAAGCTGTCTAGCCAGGTCATCAGCTCTATCCTTTATTACAATCACTTCCCTCCTGAGGGCACTAGTCTCTTGACGAGCGGCGTGTACTTCGGCCCGTAATTCCCCCAGTAATTGGGCCAACTGGTCAGTTTCGGAAGTTTCCATAGCGCCTGGGTGGGAATTTGTAGGAAGGCTTCGCGTTCTGTAACGCTCATCTGGTTCCCACGGGGGCGCTGGTCTAGTCTGGATTGCTGTGGCCTCTTCTAGCGTGATGCGCAGGACCCGGAACATCGATTGGACAGGACCTCCAAATCGTGCTTGCCTGGCCCGTAGGAATATCCTTCTTATGGTTTGGAAGGATGAACTCTCCATCCTGCTTCTGGTGCACGGGCACGCGTTCGTCCAGTTACTTCACTGGTTTTCAGAATGGCGCTGGCAAAATCCACTTGACTTTCCTGAGCGATGCGCCGTAAGTATGAAAGTTCAAAGTTCAAGTGAGGCCCCCTTTATGTTGTCTTTCTAACCTGTGATCTGTCCTTTATTTCAGGTGCAGAATGAAGGCGATGCGTCGAGGGGTTAAACTGCCGAGGTGAGTAGTGATGAGGGCGATCCCTCTAAATGTCCTTATCATTCCCCAGAAATGTCTCTTGTCCTTTCCCCATAGGGGCCGGGGTACGGTACCTGCCAACGGGGCGGCGCCGACCCGAAATGTGGAAGAAAAGCCGGTAAGTATTATGGCTGTTAATCAGGCTTTCCTTCTGTGTTCCTTCTGCTCACCTTTTGTTTCTTCCTCTCTGCCCTAGGTGCAGAGATGTGGCGTCCGATGCTGACAGCCGCGATAGAGCCGGGAGATGTCTCGAGGACAGGTGAGTGAAGCGTGGCGCTGCAGCGAGCAACGCGATGCTTTTAAATGGAAGTCTTTCTTCAGGGATGCTGGCGAGAAGATTCCGGATGCAGGTAAGAAGTTTGAAATAGTCCTTGGTTTTCACCTTTCTCTTCTCTACCTTCCTTGCAGGTCTTCCAGGTTCGAGGCGGGCGTGGCTGGAGTCCAGGAGCAGGAGCAGACACGGTGAGCGTTAAGCTGCAGGAAGCAGAACAATGCGAAGCATGAGCTGCTGTCTGGGCGTGGCTTAAATAGCCTCCAAAGAAGTCCCAGGTATGTATCCTTCCCCAACTAGGTATGTATCCTTCCCTGGCCACGCCCGAGTGAAAAAATAGTCCCTATGAAAAAATAGTCCCTTTCAGGTCTCAGGGAGGCCTGAAGCGTGCAGCATGGTCTGCATCAGGTAAGTGCACAAAACACCTCCCTTTATGAGCCTGGCGCCTATGGCGTCAGGACTGATGTCCAACATGAGCCTGGCGCCAAAGGCGCCAGGACTGAGTCCAAAGAACCCCTATAAGGGGCCGCTGGGCTTTTACCCGAGGGCATGATGCCTGCTTCCGGGGGTGCTGGGCCTGGCCTGGTGCTCCCGGGGTAGGCATCATGACAGCGGGACAAAAGAAGACAACAACAGCTTTGTTTGTATTGTGGGAAACCAGGACATTTCCTGAAGGACTGTCCAGTAAATCCCCCAAGAAGAACAATCAGGGCAACAGAGAAGGATGAAGCTAAGGAATCGGGAAACGACCAAGCTCGACAAACGTAGAGGTCAGTTTGTCGAGTGAGAAGAAAGAGTTGCTGACCTCGCACTTTGCAATATCAGTGATCTTAATTAACCACCAACAGTCGTCAAGAATGCATGCCGTTGAAGCATACATCGATAGCGGAGCAGTTGAAAATTATATTGATCAAGAACTGGCAGCAGAGATGGGGCTTCATTTGTGTTCTAAGCCAACTATGGATAAGGTAACCACCGTGGATGGGACAGAAATCGCTTCCGGATCAGTAACCCAGTGCACAGCCAGGAGAACCTTGCTGTGCCAGGACGGACATTGGGAGTCTATTTCATTCGATCTCATCAAGGCACCTCAGTTCAGGCTAATACTAGGGATGCCATGGTTGGTTGCTCACAACTCTTTGAAAGACTGGCGGGCACGAAAATTAACCTTCCACGGTGACTGCTCCCCTGCCTGCTATTACCAAGAGGAGAAACCCGACGTCTGTATCCCCATGACTCCCGGAGAGACAGTATCAACCCTGGTAGCAACTAATACCTTGCCAAGTGAATACCATGATTTCCAGGATGTTTTCCGAAAGGACCAAGCAAATACATTGCCGCCGCACAGGCCCTATGACTGTCAGATCGACCTTGTTCCTGGTGCACAAATCCCTTGCGGCAGGATCTACGCTCTCACAGAACCAGAAAACCTTCATTTGAAATCCTATTTAGACCAGTACCTTGCAAACGGATTTATCTGTCCTTCGAAGTCCCCCGCAGCCAGTCCTTTGTTCTTCGTACCAAAAAAGGAAGGAGACTTGAGAACCTGTATTGACTACCGCGCATTGAACCAGATCACTGTGAAGAACCGCTACCCCTTGCCACTTATCCCTGAGATCCTACACCAAGTTAAAGATGCCCAGATTTATACCAAATTGGACCTTTGAGGAGCGTACCACCTGGTCCAAGTCAGAAAAGGAGATGAATGGAAAACAGCCTTCATACTAAGTACGGCTTGTTTGAATATCAAGTCATGCCCTTCGGGTTATGCAATGCTCCTGCGGCATTCCAATATTTCATGAATGACGTCTTAAGGGAGTTAATTGATGTGTGCGCCTTAGTGTACATAGACGACATCTTAGTATACTCAGCCTCGGAACAAGATCATGTCAGGCACGTTCATTCAGTCCTCACCAAGCTCCGTCAACATCGCTTGTTTGCAAAGCTTGAAAAATGCTTTTTTCACGTCACCGAAGTAGAATTTCTTGGTTTTATCCTTACTCCAGGAGGCATCAGAATGGACGTGCACAAGGTAGATGCCATTCTGAAATGGCCTTCACCGACGTCTCTGAAAGGGGTACAAAGCATGCTGGGCTTTGCGAACTTCTACCGCTGGTTCATTCCAGACTTCTCTCAGGTTGTGCACCCAATCACAGTACTAATACGAAAAAACAATAAAAAGTTTGCTTGGACCGAAGAAGCAGAAGAAGCCTTTCAGGAACTTAAACGAAGGTTTACCTCTGCTCCAATCCTGCGACATCCTCGTCCAGACCTCCCTTATGTCGTTGAAACTGATGCGTCCAGTCTCGCAATGGGGGCTGTCCTTTCACAGAGAGACCCGGACACCGGCCAGCTACGTCCTGTGGCCTTCTGGTCGAAAAAGTTCTCACCTCCAGAGATTAATTATGTCATCACGGACAAGGAACTCCTGGCTTTCAAATCCGCCTTTAAAGCCTGGAGGCACTATCTCCTGGGAGCCAGACACCATTACAGTCATCACAGACCACCGAAATCTGCAATATCTCAAAACAGCTAAGGCCCAGTCCTCGCGGCAATTACAGTGGGCCCTTTTCTTCGCCGAATATGATTATGTAATCAGATTTCAACCAGGAGTAAGAAACGGAAAAGCGGATGCCTTATCTCGCATGGGCATAGATGAAATATTATATACAACTCCAGACCCAGTACCTATTATACCTGAAGACAAACTCTTGGGTATCACGACAGCCTTAACACAAGCAGAACTACAAAAAGAAATCCAATGGACAATGAATCCTGATGCCTGCCTCGCATGGCAAACTCAAGGAGAACAATTTACCATCAAGGACTACCTACCCTTTTTTAGGGATTGCCTATATGTACCCAAGAAGGAATTACAACAGCATATTATTTCAAACTATCACGATTCACTGATCGAAGGGCATCCTGGGATCGGCAAAACCCTAGCTAAGGTGAAAGAGAACTTTTGGTGGCCTACCTCGCGTAAGGACATCATTCAGTATATTCAGTCCTGCGGTGTCTGCACACAAAATAAATCACAGAAACAAAAACCATCTGGTCTCAAACATCGATTGGACATTCCTCCAGTTCCATGGCACACTCTTTCCCTTGACTTCATCACTGATCTACTTCCAAGTCAAGGGTTCAACACCATCCTTGTAGTTGTTGACTTATTCTCGAAGAAGGCCCATTTTATTCCTCTCAAAGGCCTCCCAGACGCAGCCACTTTAGCAAAAGTGTTCCTGGAGGGCGTGGTTAAGCTACAGGGCTTCCCTTCGGTTCTGGTCTCTGATCGAGACAGCCATATTATTTCAAACTTCTTGAAAAACTGCTGTGCAATGGCGCAGATCGACGTTCGGCTATCTACCAGTCACCATCCCCAAATGGACAGCCAAACCGAGAGAACCAATCAGACACTCAAGCAATATTTACGGTGCATGCTGCATCACGAACAAAGGAATTGGAAAGACCTACTATGGATAGCCGAATATGCATATAACAATTCTTTGCATTCAAGCACGGGACAAACGCCCTTCTATACCCTTCATGGCAGACATCCACGTACCTCGGAACTAGATCTTCCAGCCAGCTTGGAAATGCCAGCGGTAAAGACTCTATACCCAACCATTACTCAGGCTTTCAAAAGGGCAAAGGAACACCTTATTCATGCCAAAGAAAAATAAAAGAGATTCGCCGACCAACACCAGAAAAAGGCCCCTGATTATCAAGTAGGAGACAAAGTTTGGTTAGCCGCTAAATTCGTACCCATCAAGGGAACCCGGACCTTTCATCCCAGATTCTTAGGACCCTATACCATTAAGGCAATTATCAACCCAGCAGCCATGAAACTGGATTTACCACCTAATCTACACATCCACCCGGTATTCCATGTGTTCCTCCTGAAACCAATGCAACCCAGCACACGGATTGGGACACCACCTAAGCCCATACTTGTTGACAGAGAACCAGAATTCGAAGTCAAAGATATCTTGTACTCTAAATACTCTAGGACCAAGCTATATTATCTTGTCGATTGGAAAGGATTTGGACCACAAGATAGATCCTGGGAGCCCAGTGAGAATATCCATGCACCACGTCTAATCAGGAAATTTCATCGGAACTTCCCAACCAAACCTGGGCCAGACAGAAGGAACACCATGGGAGGGGCCTTAGGGGGGAGTGCTGTCACAACCTTCGCCCAAAACCACCTCTGGCAAACCCATTGGCCAGGTGGAGTCAGGACTCAGGCCTCTAGAGCCTGGCATCCTCTTCAAAAGCCCTCATGGGGCCAGTCCTGGCGCCTATGGCGCCAGGTTTATACACAATGAACAACAATGTGCTTGGGAACTACTTTATTGTATTGTCAGCCAACATGGAGGCATCCACATAGCTTGGTTCCCTAAGAACCAAGCTATGTGGTCTAGTGTTTTGGGTGTGGCAGGCCTGGAACTACTTTCCCTGGTACTACTTTACCTGGGCTATATAAACCACACCCTAACTGCAGAACATGCTTCGTGTTACTTTGCAGCTTGCAACGTGACGCTCACCGTGTACAGCTATTCCCTCGAACCTCGGAGAAGCAGAACCTGCAAGGAGACAAAAGGAACATCATTAGCAGCAGCATCTTACCTGCAGTCTTCATCTTTAAACACTTGCAGCTACTGAGAACAGCTTCCTCGAATCTGCATGCCTCCCGGACAAAACGACCTGAAAGAGGAAGATAGAGGCAACATTAAAGAAAGCTTTAGAGGCATTTACAAATTACGAACTGCTGAAAAGGCTTACCTGGCTGGTCGCCTCTCGGCTGGCACCACTCCAAACATTCCACTCACGCTGTAGAACACTGCGACCTACAAGGAAGGAAAACGCAGGTTAGCAAAGGCAAGACTTCGCAGCGCTGCGCATAGCGCTTACTTACCGCATCATAGCGCTCTTAATGCACCATCATTTACCAGCGGGGCTCAACCAAGCCAGTTTGCCGCGCTGAAGCTCCGCATACCTAAGGGAGAAAAAAGAGATATTTTAAACAAAGAAAGGCATGCAGGATAGCAACAAAACTAAAGAACAGCAATAAGACCTACCTGAACAATATCAAAAGGGCTGGCGTCAGTGAAGTAACTGGACTGCACTCGCCCATGAAAGACAACACGCCCCTGCACAGAAGGCAGGACGGAGAGCACGCCTAATTCTACCACAATGTGAGGAGAGGGCGCCGGGGCACTGAAAGCATACGGGGGTGGAGGGAGGATACGTACCTCAGTCGGTCATTCTTGAACACAGTCCTCCTGTATTTTCAGGCAGAACCTTCCCCGCAGACCACATCAGGGCAAGGCTGAGAAACATACCAGCGAGTATCCCGCCTGGGTGGCGTCCCTGTGGATACCAGGTGAGCGTAACACCTGGCTGTTTTATGCAG